>NC_136596.1:22358372-22425872 GCF_910589615.1 Taurulus bubalis
ATGTGCAGTCCAGGTCCACTGGTTCAACTGTAAAACAGAACCAAACCCCCGGTGAGAAAGTAAAGGGAGCCGAAGTGGAGACGAGGGAGAGAGGTGTTGTCATGGAGATGGGATAAAGAATCTATGCCTGTCAGTCAGATGGGATTTGGTCAGTGTTACACTGCTGCTTTTATATTATGAGTTTTAAATCTTCTCATTGTGAATTTACGAGATGAGATTACTTTTTTTTTTTTTGTAGGACATATTTTGTGTTGTTGTCAAGACGACCTAAACCAAAATCAAGTCAAGACCAGAACCAGAACCAGAACCAGAGCGAAGTCAGTCCCACACTGTGCGGCACAGCTGCAACAAATCAATTCAAATTGATTATAAAAATAGTTGGTTAGGAATATGGTCATCGATGAGGGGGTTATGCTACGATGCGTGATATGCGTTGTGGAAACATTGAACCAAAGATAAAGAATACAAGGCAGACAAGTACAGAGGCAACCTTCCGGTTCTCGTTCGTTTTTTTAAACTTAACAGACAGAATACCTTCCGTCTGAAAAAGCTACACTGAACCATCGCAAAACGTAGATGAGAAAGCAGATGGGAGATATTTCTGTCCGGTACATTTGTTTTTAAATTAACCTGCAAACGACACAAAACTACCAGAGGACGGCAAAACAACAAATTAATTCTTATTTTCAATGCAATGTGTCGCAAAAGAACATTGTACATGACCAAGGAGTTTTTTTTTTTTATATAAAACATTTCCATAAAAACCTCCAGAGAGCACAGATTAAGATTCCTCTTCATTGAGCTCTTGTATTGCCATGTATACTGTAAGTGTGTATGTATAAGTGTACCATGATAAATGCCTTGAGGCAATCATCCAAAGGCATTGCAAAGGGGAACTTTATATGGAAGAATGTTCCTTGGTTTTCTATGAGCAATCACAGTAATGATGTTAACAAATATATCAGACGATGAACGGGCAATTTATCAATATCACGACCAGACATAAAATCCAGAGTCCTCTTTGTCTGAGATCGAGTTAAAATGCAGTTTAATCCAAGTCCCGAGACTTGAGACCGACCTCGAGACCAAGACGATGACTACAACACAGGTGTCCGCACAACTTTCTCTAAAAACACAAGACATTTTCTTTTCAGGTTTGAGCAGTAGTGAGTACTGAGTCCTAAAACTCTTTGGTCGAGGACCATTTCCTCAGGGCACCATTGTTTCCTGCCATCACATGTGCTGTACAGCAGCCATCTCCACCACCTGGTGATCATTTTGTGTTTCTAGAGACGTTCCGTGGCTCCATAAATTAGTCTGTATTTAACTGATGGCTTGGCTCAGGGGGTTTCAACACAACAAGTCTTCAGAGATGAAATCCGACAACCAGGAAAAGTTCTGCAGATTAGTGATGAAATATTCTTGGCATCCAACTTTTGGTTGGACTGGATTCAAAAGCTGCCTTTTGAACATCCAATGGTCTGTCTAATTGTGCTTCATTTGCCGCTGCATTGTCCGGGATGAATAGGAATAAAGAACCATTCATACATCGCTTAGGCTTTAAAATACAAACAGGTGTTCCAGGATCCTTTGCTAATACACAAATTATATTGTTTGGCACATTTCCTTCTTAATTTGAAGACAGACAGTGAGTTGTCTGTCGCGTTAAGGCCAGCATGTGAATTTAAGTCAAACTATAATGGAAACTGTTTGTTCTTTTAGGAGTTTTTGTAACAGTAGCACCCGAGGCAGTACAGCCATCTGCATGAAACAGCTCATGCAGGGCTCTCAAATAAGCAAACCCCTGTCAGTTTGTTCAACCACATGATCGTCTCCTTCTTCGGGGCAAGATACATCATCCTTTTATCATCCTTTATACGGCAAAAAAATAAATACGAAATAGCAGTTTTTAAGATTTAGAGTTGTTTCAGGCCAGAAAGTAACAATTTAGATTCCCAATATCTGATCAGTTTATCCAAATAACACTAATTGGGAAACTTACGAAGACATGTCATGAGCTGTGAGGAGCCGCTAGCTGTGTGAGACGAGCCGGTCGGCAGGCAAAGAGCACATGTTGACGGAGTTTTTCTAGTTCCTCTCACTGTCAAAAGACGTAGACACAGGTCCACATCGCATGCTTTTGACAATGGGAACAAATAAATAAATAAATAAGGATAGACTAAATAGGATTTGGCGTCTGTCTTTATCTTTATAACGTGTTTTTACTCCTATAAGTACGACATCCTGGATATATCCTTCATGGTGTAGTCCCTTCTGTCTGGTATCGCTTTTCCTTGATTTCCGTTGAATATTTCATTAGGGAGTGTGGTTACTGGCAGTGTGGGCTCCATCGTAGCTCTGACAGCTTGAAGGAGTAGCAGCGGGGGGAGGGCCTTAGCGATGGGTCAATTTATCAGATGCCATTAATACTGTAGTGGCGATACAGAGTCTCCCGCTGCACTGCACTTACTGAGATGCAAAGAAGGGGAAATATAGAAAATCCATAGACGATGTTTGTGTTTAACGAGTGACCGTGCTCTCAGCACCGTGCGCTCGTGGTTGAAAACACGAACAGAACATGTAGATATCTTCGTAAAAGCAAAACAAATTAAAAAAACTGTACATACTCAACTGTGTTGAGCAACCTGAGACGGAAATCTGTCAAACTTGAGTCGGCTGTTGATTCTGACAACCGAATACACAACAACCTGGTATTTTGATGCTGGTGATAGTTTTAAATTCAATGTTTAAAGCTTTTCTGGATGGATGAGGCAAAACCTCACTTCTGTTGACAACATTTGTAAGCATACTTATGACGATGTCAGATGTAAAAAGGTTTATAGTGTTGATGTATCATCATTGCTTATGCGTTTAGATACCTGTGTACTAAGTGCTAATTTTCTTTGTTTCTACTTCTAAATGTGTGAATGTTTTGTTTTGTGAACCTATATAAAAGGGACCAATATATCACAGTCCAACTTAAGTGCATTGTAAATGTATAAATTCAGAACCTGTGCATGTAAATTACAGTTATAAAAATATAATATATTTGGCTTTTTTTATGTAAGCAATCGTCAGTCTTGAGGTTTCATCATGTTCCAGCGTCCGCCTTGTATCTGTCACCTGCACACCAGCAAGTCCGTGTGTATTATCCCCAGCATCAAATTCAATAAGAATGCATTTCTTCAATTCAGTCAAAATGAAACCATAGCTCAAACCTTAAACTCTCTAATTCAAGTATTAAAGCAACAGCAATGGAAGCGAGAACAGCTATCTGGCCCACAGCTGTATGAGGTTAAGTGCTGGTTTTGAGCAGTAAATGACAGCGTGCCTAAAAAAGAAGGAGGGGTCAGGGACAATATGGAACCGTGAGCAGATATTATCTGTCTTGTTTTTAACATCGGAGAGAAACACTGAGATGAAAGCTTCGACTTGATGGCCTGAATGATGAACGGTGGTAATAACTCTCTTTATGGTCGTTGGACAATGAAACAGTCATGCTCTATGTCAGCAGTAAAAGCATCCTGTTTTTAGTTTGCGTGGTCTCTGTCAGAGCGACGTTTGACATTGTCTCCCATTTCAAATGCAGGGTTTGATCTTCCCATAAAACGGATGGACATGAAACTTTCATGATCGTGCTGGGAAACTTACTTCCATATAATTTCATCAAAAGCAACACAACATTTCCATAAAATGAACCAAATGCTTTGAGCACAGTGTAAATTGGTAAAGATTGGTTATTTCTATCCTTTTTCCATCTTCTCAGATAAGAATAACGCAACTTTTCAGGATCATTTCTAATCACCCACTCAAATCCCGTTATGCGCCCCCCCACCCAGCTCCCGCTTGTTCACAAATTACCACAGAAAAACCATCAGCCTAATAAATCCATCCTCCACCAGCAACGGTGGCATTTGGGCTAACCGCCACTCCTAAACACTCATATAAATTCATAATCATGACTCCAATTTCTAGGCCGCCGATGGAGCCCGGGATGAGCACTCATTAAGGCCGATAGATGGGTGGACGGATGGAGGGGAGGGTGGGCAGCGTCTGGCTTTTAAGGGCCTGGTATTGACATCCCCTTTCACCTGACTTGTCATTAATGGCAAAGGGGCCAAAACCCTGATTAACATGGATGAGCTTTTTTCCGCGGAGAAAAGAAGATACACGCTCACATTCCCCGCGAGGCACCACTGAAGCCACAGCTTCCTCTCTCACACATATTTATCTTACTGCTCTGATGTACACGGCTTTGTGCAAGTACACTTAACTGCGCAGTGAATGTCCCACACAGCAGAGCATGTGGTACCAATAATCCTCCGGGGTCAGAGATCGCCGGCTAATGTGTCGACGTGTGTGTCCCGGGCTGGAGGCAGAGCCGTATCTCAGAGGATCGTCTGGGGAGCAGCAACATCGATCCGACGCCGGCCGAATTTCCAAAGAACGTTTATGAGTTTTTATTTTCTCAATGAAACGCAATAAACGTGTCGGCAGAATACAGATCGCTCCATGAAACAAAGCCATGCAGCCGTGAGGAGTCATTTTTAGTCGACTGAGTTGAGTCATGGAGTTCGTGCATTTATTTGCGAGGTGTTTCTTACATTCTGTGCTCTGGAGCAGCTGCTTTGATGGAGACGTGGACTCTTTTGGTGTTTTGTGAGGACGACCATGAGAAAAACAAACCAAAACACTTTTAAAACACAATTATCCCACAGTCGCAGAAAAATGCTTGTGTCTGATTGGGTGTCAGATGTCTGTCCAATCCCTTATTGGACAGCTCAAATGTAGCTACACAGCCAACAGTTGAATGTGTGCGCACAGGTGTATCCAGCTGCAGGTTACCATCGCAATGCTACTTCTCCTCCAGTCGATGATACCGGATTAGCCTGTTTCCAGACCTCTGAACCATCGCCCACATCCCAGATTTGTTCAGCAACTGAAATCTGTGTTGTGTTGTGTCAGCCAGTTGGAGAAACAGTTGAACAATCAGAGTTTAGATGTCATCATCCTAAATAGCTATAGCTGCAAACAAACCTTTAACAGCATCAGACAGGAACACAGTAATGTCTATATTTAGTTGCGGGTCTACTGTTATTTGTCCTTTGTATTAAAAGGCCTGAAAATCTATTTGAAGGTAAGGTCCTGTGGAAGGGTTAACCTGCTTTTGTTTTACATTCAGATCAATTATTTTATCTTGAAGTATGTAACACCTCAAAGCTGCCCTTTAGCGGATTCTCTCTCTGGGATATTCAACCCTTGATCTCAGTCAACAACCCTTTCTTAGCACCACTGCGAAAACTAGGAACCTATTTTCCTATTTTTTGATGTTATGGATGACGGTGAAATAACACATTGAAAGGTTCTCGATAAAGATGGATAATGAGAGGGGAGAGGACGGAAAGAAAAGAAACAGAGAGAGAAAGGGGAAAGGAAAAGGGGAGATACATTTTTTGATTTTGTACACCAGCTTAGTGAAAGCAAACAGATAAATTAGTCATGGAATGGATGCAAATGTGCATCCCCTGAGCTTTGCATGGTAGAATTACCCCGAGAGAAGCAGAGGGTGAATCATGCCAACCTCCGGCGGCATGTGATTTATTAGCAAACATCCAATTCAATAAGAAAGTGCTTAACATTCAAAAGGCTGTGAAAGTCTCATGAGGTGGCACTAACTATATGATATTAACGCTTCCAGTGGCGGGGGGAGGCGAGACAAGAGGACGTCGAAAAAACAAACACGCCCGCCTTCCAGAGCGATCTTGGTGTGACGCGCCAAGCGGGACGGTGACAGAATGAAGACTCACTTGGCCTTTTCCACACGCGCATGTTATACTACTCATTAACATAGACAACGAGGTTCATAAATTCACACTCTATCCCAAAGAGCCTCTCCGCTTTGAAAAGGGCACAGGCAGATAGAGAGAGACAGAAGGGGGGGCAATAGAAAGGCTGCAGCATAAACTAAATTAAATTAAGGTTGGCCTCCTGGCTGGAAATAAAAGTTTAAGTGGTGCTGGGTATCCAACGCACTTGTGTTTTCTAAGTAAAACCATCAATATGTTACTTAACAGCTATCGGAGGTCTCAAAGGAAAATTCCACCCACACACTTCTACGCTGTTAGATATAATCAACTTGTGGTAGTTAACACCTTTCAGAAGGTAAAAATAGGTGTTTTTCTACCAAACAGATCTGGGGACTCCCTGAGAGGAACTCCCCACTGGGGAGCTCCTACGAGAACAAATACCTTCATTTTTTTTTATTGTCACCTGTAGTGGGTTTTAAATATGAAAACACAAAATTGTAATAATCAGGAAATAAATTCTTGCATTATTGTATTTTTTTAATATATCACTTCTATTCTATTATATCATGTGAGTTTATGTTCAACTTATTTCCACTGTCATTTTGGGCTACATTTATTTTAATATTGTATCTACTATTATTCATTTGTCTAATCGTTACCACTTCTTATATGTTGTAATTATGCGAACAGGAATGCACAAAAGGTACTTACAGAGATTAAGGTATGATTGGTAGAATCATCAAACGGCGCTATTTGAGGTTTGATTGATTTGCTGATTGAGAGTCTGTACATTGTGTTAGCGATTAAGTGTTTGCAGGTGCTAAGTGGGATGGCTAGAAATTCATTGATTGCAGAAATCGATTCTGCCATTTCAAAGTCAAATGAGCAAACGATGGCGTCATTAAGCCATTCTCACCTCACTGAGGAGCTGTCAATGGAAATATTTTTAATGGGAAAAATATTCTGTCTCTGGAGGAAATATGAACACAACTAGGAGGCTTTGAAGAAACAAAACACGCGGTGAGCTAAACCTCGGTGTATTTCTGAGGATTTCAAAATATATTTCATATTGGAAGTGATCATGTCACGTTGGGTTAACAGTGAGTTGATGACATTTTCACGGTGCGCCGGCAGACACTTCAGTCATCACGCCTAAACTAACAGCAATATTGGCACTGTATTGATCCCATACATGTGTGCTCTTTAACCCTGTCTGTGCAGATCCCATCTGGGAAAACCAGAGTTGTTGAGAGAAAGTACCTGTTGGTTTCGGGACCAATGACCAGAAGATTGTGATTTTGTGTTTAGCTTGGAGAAGGGATGTAAATAAGTAACCGTTGACAGACAGTACGAATTTTTTAATACGCCTGGTGGTCAATACTCTGGCCTCACAGCTAAAGTAGATGATGCAGTGGGCACTTGGCTGCATGTGACCTTGAACGCAAAGTCGTGTCCTCCAACTTTGGACGCACAATGCAGCTGGTGATGAACGTCATTTTCAAATCAATTGATTATTATTAATGTAGCCCAATATCACGAATCACACATTTAATGTATTTAAGTTGTTTGTGCATCGAGTTACCGTTGCAGCTGCTCGGCTTGCTAGGCACTTCAACCAAAGCACAAGAAAGGCACTAATCTTGTCGGTTAAGAGTTTTTGATTGATTATTGAGGGTCAGAAAAAAAAATTAATTAGCATTCCCGCAGATCTTAAGTCATGTAGGTCCGAGAGCAGATCCTATTTTTGTATTTTTTGGAGGAAATTGAAAATGTCCATTCCCATTGAGTAAGTATTGTTTCAGAGTCTCCATACACAAAATAGAACTTCAGGAAATTTGACTTCTGCCATACATGCTTAGGATGTGTCGAAGTTTGTTTATGTTTATGACCCTTTTTAGGAGCAGTGGGCTGCTGGATTGAAATGTAGGAGAACGAGCCCGGAATTGATCCTCAAATCTTGTCGTCAACGCTCACTGAGCCCTCAACATTTGAGAAATCATTGACATTGTTAACACGTTTTTGCTGCGGTCGATGCTCATTTCATTAATGTTGGCCTTTTCAAGTAAGAGGAACATCTGGCTGTCAAATGTCAACATCTTCAATCTTGTATCTATGAGGTTATCTCAAAGTTTAGACACATAAACAAATGAACTAAGTGGTGAAACGCTTCTCCAAACCTTTATGAATCTATGGTTTTCATTTCATTATTGATTATTAGTCTGCACTGTTCAAACACATTCTTTTTTTTAGAAGTGTTTGCAGCCTGAGATTCCTAAAAGAAAGACTTCTACGACAAAAAGAGAAGGCACTTAATGGCTTAATTCTACAAAACACAAAAGTAAATCAGCATTTAAATGGAATGTTTTAGATTTGGTTTGTCAAGAGCCGGGGTCATTACCACAGCAACAAGAGGAATCTGCTCAGTCTCTATCTCTGAGCTGAGTAAGGACTATTAAGAAAATCATGATATTGTTTTATATATCGTGTTTTACATGTGTCCACAGAAGCCGTGTTTCCATCCATATATTGTGTATGCCCATTTTGAAGTATTGCATTAGAAAAGTCTCAAGGAAATGGAAACATTTCATACAAATTCCGCTTGAGGTGTTTTAGCATTCATCAGAAAATAGTTGATGCGCTATGTGGATCATGGAAACGCCTTTAGCGCGAACATTTGACTCACATGACTGATCAGCTGTTGCTGCCTTCTTCGATCGTCCCGGAACATGGACATGCTGGTCTTTGTCTGTGACCAATATGGCTAATACTAGCTAACACGACAGAACAATTAAAACCCAATATAAACTAATTACTAATTACCTCTTTCCAATTTTCTCATGCGGATGGTTCAATGGCCAAGCCGACTTGTTTTGTTTTCAGTTTGCAACCTCTACTTCTTCTACTCTGTTTCCTGGGGGATTACAGCCATGAGCAGCCTGCTAACTGATGGGCTAACTCCTGACGAAACAGCAGAGTTCATTCACTCCAAACTAGTTATTCGCATTAATTTCTTTGCAAAATGGCAAACTTTTGCTTGAAATTTGACAATAGAATGGATGCTTGGCTCGAGACCAAGAGATAAAACCTGTGATGGGCATTATTTATATAATTAAACATGTATACCTCTTCTTAAATTCTTCTGTGTTGCTAATCCTCCTGAGAATCAACCTTTCTGTACTGCCTGATTAAAAAAAGGGTCAACCAAGAATTACCATATCAGCTCGGTCCAAAATGGCTAAACAGTGTTCGAATCTACTGTGATGACCCAAATATCTTCCAGGTGCTGAAACACAACTGATTATATTTGGACTTGCACTTGACAGGTGGTGAGAAAGAAGATTGATCATTTCCCCACACAGGTGAACGTTTGCTTTTGTATGCATTACAAGTTGCAAAATTGGCAGCGGTTCCATCTCAGGGTGAGATTTTCTTGGAATTATAGATATTACTGAACACATTTGGTGAGGAGGCAAATTGCTCATTATTCCTACGGTGATAGAAACCAGCCTGTGGTTCTCTGCAAGCTGAAAGGAAAACACTTTATCTCACAGACAAGCGCACCAGAAGAACAAAGCCTTAAAGGAGAAGACGAGGGTCCGCACAGGCATACCAGAGTGTTTACAATAGAAGTGTTTGGAAACCATTTTCAGGCCATGATTGCAGAGACAATCACGTACATTATCTGATGATCATAATGTTCAGAAGATCAATAAACATTAACCTGGAGGCTATTACTTATTGGGATGCCCTGAAAGCACTTGAAGACAAAGCACAACGTAGCCAACCTTAAAAAAATATGTTTTCAACAGTGTATTAAACCAAAAACATACCATATTTCCCAATCCAACTTCCTTTGATCATCATTGCCAGTGTCATTTCTCCCGTTTTCAGATTGCTGTGACTACAACATGAGGAGAAAATGCTCTAGTACAATAAACTAATGTTCATATGTCCATGTATAATATGTGGAACTGCAATTAATTCATATTTTAAAAGTTGATATTTAGCTTCTTATAAGCTAATGGAATTAGTTGAATATTTCCAAAAGGAAAAGGACGATGGGCAATTATTACGTTTCATAAAATCAAATGTCACGTATCTATCAGAGCCAAAACCAAACCTCAGTTTCTCTTCAACGTAGTTACTGGGCATTCTTGCACATTCAGCATATTATGCAGCTCGTTAAGACAAAGAGAGGAAGGTGGCCCTCGGGGTCAGAGGGTAATCCCTGGTTATTGTGTCCTGGCCACAGTGCCAGGCAATTAAGCGAGAGAAGATGAAGACCGAAGGAGCACTGAGAGCTTATTAAAATCATAACGTTGGTAATAGGGGGAGACATGGGTAGCATCGGAAGGGATCAGGAATCACAGGAAAGCAGCATTAAACTATCCTTTTTCGATGATATTTTAAATATTTTCTTCAGGGTTTGGTTTGCTGTGGTGAAATGTTTGAGTAGAGCTGGGCGATCCCAAAATAATATATTCAGAATTAATGTTCCAGGACAATGTTTAAAAATGAAAATAGATTTTCACTTTGAGTGTCGCCGTCTCTCCACCGTTATTTGTTTGTGTGTGTGTGTGTGTGTGTGTGTGTGTGTGTGTGTGTGTGTGTGTGTGTGTGTGTGTATGTGTTTTTTTTAAAGCATCTTTTATTTACATAAAAAATAATAACGTTTAAGGAAAGTAAGGTTTGCACTTTATTAACCCAATAAAGGAATTTGTTTGTTTGCAAAAAAAGAAAGTTTATTTGAATAATTATTTTGTCTTTTGTGGATCTAGTTTGTTTTAAAGTGGGTAAAATCAGATTAAATCAGTTGATATGTGACGCCCAGCCCTGTGTGGAGGGCGAGAAACATAAATCGCAATGCAGGATTTAAGAAAATATAGTATTTTATTAACTCTAAGGCTTCTAACTCCAGGTGTTTACCAGCCCGTTCCCTCTCGCATCCAGATAAGAAGCAAACAAGGACGAGAGCCTCACGCCAGAACTGAACCACCAGCTTGATGCTTGCCAGCACCATCCTCCAACCAATTATGATGTATTATGAGAGGTACTTGGCTTATCAGAGAAGCCAGCAGATCTGCCCTGTCTCGATGAGTTGCAACATTTCCAGGCACACACAGTCCATTGATTAGAAGGGCTCAACTTACAGCCTGCGGTCTATCAGCGCTCAGGGACCGGTAATCAATTCTCTAATGCCGTTTGAGCCTATTCACTGCAGCTTTGATCCACTCCTCACTGTGCAGATACAGATGTGCACGCCGGCGTGCATGGACATGCGTGGATTTAGCCAAGCACGCACCAAATACAACCCAGATGGCCATCGTGAAAGCAGGGGACGACTCCCAAATATTAACTTACCAAGTGTAGCAGTGATGATGCACTGTCATCTAATGGCATTATCAAAATGAGTGCAGCTCTCCTGAGGCGGACTCTAGTTCCTGATTACCTCGCAGTGGTGGACCCTGTTTGTGGCCAAATCTGATCAGCATAGCACCAGACACAGGCATGGCTGGTCAGGAACTCAGCCCGAGGCCCCTTATCTCTACCGACAGGCTGTTGGTTCTTTATGGGCAATGATGTCCTCCCATGCAGGAATTAATCTCATTGGGTTCTAGTGGAAGATTATGCTCTGAAACTCCTGAGAGGGAAGGTGGGGCTCTAACTTCCTTTCTGTGCTTCTTGGATCAGATGGAATTACATCGGGAGACGTCGTACCGATCAGGGAGAGCGAGGACGGAATCTCTCATCGCTGGCTTCGGGCGGGCCATCTGCTGAAATTGACTGACCAACAGTAACTCTGAATATTCTCTCTAAGAAACTTTATAAACAAGATAATTTCAACGAACAAATGGGCGCAATAAAAACCCATGTTGCCGCAGTCTTAAATGACGAGGATATTTGACATAATTGTGTTGATGCTTCCACATCGTTTTCCTTCCAAAGCACAAACACATTTTCTGAATGATGAGAACTTTTACTTCTTTTTTTTTTTGATACACTTGCTAATAATATTTACATATTTTAGTGGCATCGCTTTTCACAAGATCAAAATCCGACTGATCTATTTACACAAAACTCATCAATGGTCTCATCAATGAAACCATGATGTGATCCTTTAGAAAAGCATAGAAGTGAGAGTTTTAGTAGCGACAGTTATAAAGGCTTGACATTTGTTTTATATATATACAGTATGTATATGTATATATATATAAATATATATATATACATATATATGTATATATATATATGTGTGTTAATTAACATAACGGAAGACTGTATGAACTAAGAAAAAAACCTAACTATTTTGTTTGTTTTTCATCTCATCAGGATAAAACATAAAGAAGTTTTTTGTCGACCTTTCCTTCTGGCATTGAGAATCAATTTGAGAGCTTCAGCTCCTGTACTTTAACTTCTGGTGGTGATTTGACCTTAGTGTTCGCTTTTGTATCAGGGTATTCTATTAGGTAAACACAAATTGTGACAAACTGTTTGTCGTTCAACACTTACTTTGGTGTCTGTGCGTCATCCAAGCGGTTCCCCAGCTGGAACTCGTGGGACTTGCTGCGGTGCAGCGCGGTGAAGCCTGGCAGCAGATGGATGAGCTTTCGGCTCGGCGGAGGTGGCGTGCCGGGGGCCTTCACTTTGTTCCTTCGCCTCATGGGGGGAGTGCCGAGCGGGATCATGGTGTTGACCACCAGGGGAGTCCGAGGAGGCGTGTGGCCAAAATGTCTCTGGCGGGGCGACGGGGGCAGGGAGCGGTGACCAAAGTCCAAGGGAGGGAAGAGGCCTGTGGCCGGGCTGTCGACGGTCAGCCGATCGGCATATAAAGGGGGAGCCAGGGCCTGGGGGCTGTGGCACATGTGCTGGTTGTACTTGGACTGGACTTTGGGGCTCTGGGAGAGCTGGTAGCGGATCCACTGACTGGCCTCTGGCTGGCACACCGGAGTGTTTTCTTTGCCCGATTCAGAGGTGGGCCACTGGATGGACCAGTCCTGCTTCGCCTGGCTCCCTGTTGGAAGAGCACAGAGATCCAGAAGGATTTAATGCACCTGGTTGGGACAAACTGTATAAAAAATGCACGTTCACACCAATCACAAATAAAAATACTCAAAGTCCTTGCTTATCTGTAATTTTGTTTCTAGCCATGCATATAGTTTTGGTGTAAATTGCCTGGGACTGGAACTACTTTCTACTGAAGAATTAGTCCCTGCGAAAACTATTGAAACATTGTTCTTATGAATACAAATGTTGCTGTTGAATTGGTATCCCCATTGTAGATACCTCAGGGGATGACGTGTCAAAATCTGGGAAAATAAAACCAAAACAGCATGTCTAGATACCACTTTGGTGAGTGGGGAAATGTGTTATTATAATCGGGGGGAGCAGTTTTTGTGTAATACGTTGTCTCACGTCAAACTAAAGTGGTTCTTATCATGCACTTAATAGTAAAAACACCCATTAGCTCTACTTCTTGATTGCAGCAGTAAGAGTAATCCTGGCAGCGGCGGGTATTCACGACCAGCAAATATGCTCAATTTGGGTAATGAAGATTAACTCTGCTGCTATCTGTTGGGAACATGTATTGCAGTGGTGTTCAAATATGATGATGTGGAGCAGGTTAAGCATGAATGAATGGAGCAAGAGAATGAGGAAAAAAATGGAGGACTGCACCAAAACAGAACAGGTCAAAGCTGCATGAGTCATTACACAAGCCGACTTCTACCAAAACTAAACTTTCTGTTGATTGAGACAGAGAGAGCAGCAGATGTAAAATAATTGAAGGTGAGCAGCCAAAATGAGTGTCTTTGAACTCAGATGACGATACTTTACCTCCGTTACTGTGCAATTTATCCTCCTCAAGTTGTTCTTCAGAAAGAGACAAAAAAAAAGAATGTGTTTATTGATCTGGCAGAGACACAGCTGAAAGAGTCTGCAGCATCTTTGTGTTTCCATCTGCAGTTATGTATAGCCAGGAGGCTGTTCAGCAAAACAAAACATAGCGTTGGTAGAATTGATCCTGGGTACATCTCAACAGATGCAGCACCGTATACATGACTCTGGGCAACATTCACCTCGCAATCTTCAAAAACTGCTATTGACCGCCAAGGCACATTTTTAATGCAAATTTCTGTCAACAACACTTCACTTTTTTTTGTTTTGTGTCATTATTTCTTTTTCCCCCCGTGACGATGTCTCCAAGGAACTATGAGCATCAAAAACACAGACTTCAAACACAATATCAACATCAGAAACATCAAATGAAGCACGGAAAATATCTCCCATAAAAGGTCCCGGTGGAGTTGCTAAACTTGATGAAAAAAAAAATGAAAAAAGCCAGCGGCCTTTCCTATTCTATAATGTTATGAAGAAGAGGCCGCGAGAAACGACAAGTTGCGGGAAGAGACGGCGGCAAAGACACAAGGGAATGAAATACAGGGACTTTCAAGGGTCTTGTTTTTTAAAAAAAATTCTTATTAAAACCTCCCCAAAAAAAGATTATGCAAGTTTTCATTCACCAAAGGTTATGTTTAGCGCTACTGAAACTTAGCTAAACATTTTGGTTTGAACAGACACAGTGGGGTTCTGCAGCTGTGAGGGCGAAATCATTCTAAATACTGCAGCAAATGAATGTAGTTCTTTGACTGATTCTCAGAAAAGATTAAAAGTTATGTCACATGTTGTCTTCGTGAATAGAATAGCTAAATAGGAGGACTTTGCACATCCTTGGTTCTGAGGCAATTGTAACTTTCAGCATGGAAGTAACAATAAGCAGCTGAGTCACAAAACTAAATCTGATCTGGTTGTTTGATAAATTAAAAGGTTCCTAAAATCAATCTTAAAATGTGGTTTCATGCAAGGCTAATGGGGAACAGAAGCTAAAGAAAACACTTTGTATATAAACCTGATGTTACTTTAAGGTGTTACAACTGTACATGTCTGGATTAACAATGGGTCACATGACTATGCAGTCAGGTGAAAGGGATTATTCATAGTGAAAAACTCAGAGAATTATCACCTCGCTCTGCAGCACTATCGGCGGTCGAATTGCATTCTGGGAACTGTTGGCTTTTGCAAGGAGAAATAATGCAAAGAATAAAAATAAAAAAGATTGGGGCATTTTTTTCTCTTTTTAACCATCGATCGTGAGTCCAACAATGTTTAAGAAGTACAACGTAGGGCTGTCAACCAATATTCTTAATTCGTTTTTTATGTGAATAAGAAAAAAAAAGATATTTGAATATGAAAGTCAACATTTGATTGTGGGAAGAAGAAAAAAAAGCAGCAGTATAGCTGCTTTCTGCCTGGCGCATATTGGCAGGAGTCACTTTCAATAACTGTAAATGAAATGTAAAGTTGGATCAAACAAGGAATAATTTAACTACAACAATAATGATGGCAGAGAACTCCAGCCAGCTGTCTCCTTATTTAGGTTTCCGTGATGACATGAGGAGAACTTGAGATAACTTCTCATTTCAACTCAGTCCGTTTTGGCCAAGAATCAGCGGCTCCTTCCTCCTAATTTGTGGATCTATAGTTTTATAGTCAAGATGATCTCTCGAGTGAAGCTGTCCCTGCCGCTCTGCGCTCAGGCCGCCTGAGGACCAAGCTCACAGACATCGTGAAAGACATCATGATGCAGAAGGGACGAGCGGGTCCGCAAGATCATCCACATATGTAAGGAGAGACGAAGAGGATGCTAATTCAAGCCTCCTTCATCAGCAGGAATAAAACCCCATCGGGCCAAACGTAAAAGTGTGACTCGATAAACGACTGAGACTAATCAACGGCCATTGAAGGGTTCAAACCCCCAAGATTCAAAATACAGTTGAGAGGCAAGAGGAAAGCTGATTGCTTTCAGTCAAGTCTAGAGCATCTTAACACCTGACGCACCAGGTGCCAATTTGTACCGTCCATTTCAGAATTAGCAACTTGCGAAATCCAACGAGATAGTTTTAGAAAATGTTCGACCAATAACCTTTGATTTAAATGATGAGCTTCCTCATTATATTCCTGTATGCCACACTGCCTTTGACAGCGCGTATCAGGCTGTTACCCAAGTTACATCTCTCTGCAAGAGAAGCAGTGACGTCACAATCACAAAACTGTTGCTTCGAGTAATGAATCAATTCATCAAGTGCACTCGTATCTTAGCAACTGCTCCGGTGAAATAGTAACAAGACTTGACTTGTGAAGTTCTTGTTTCACGTGATCTCAAATTCTCCTTATTTTAATTTGTGTGTCTTGTGCTTGTTAAAAGTTTGAGAAGTTACTTTTCATGCAGAGCTTATTTAATTTTTCGATTCAAGGCTTGTAGTTGAACACAACTTTCAGACGCCGTTTCAACTTTATCAGAATCAGAATCAGAAACCGTTTATTGCCAGGAATGTTTACACAAACGAGGATTTTAGTTAGGTGGAAGGTGCATACATCAGACATTAGACGAGACAAGACAAACAACAATCACAGTTCTGTGTTCCTGGGATTGTTTATTGAAGAAATTGTATTTTCTTGATTCTTGTTGTAGTTTGTACTCATGGTTGAATGCACTTATTGTAAGTCGCTTTGGATAAAAGCGTCAGCTAAATGAAATGTAATGTAGGAGCCAAATGGGATCAAACGTTGTTCCTAAATATGTACACTGGGTGGCTGTAATGTAATGTAATGTAACAGAGCAGCAGCCGGCTGATAGCAGGGCTTTATTTCTTTCTGAGAAAACATTCCCACTGCTGCTGAATTAACATTACCTTACTTTCCTTTTTCTTTAGCCCTATATTATAAGAAGCATGAAGTAATATGTAACTAATATTACAATTAATTCAAATGTAAACTTTACGTTACCGTCTGTGTGTAAATGTGATGGATGTCCGACCCACCATTTTCGATCGGCAACCTCTTTAAGTGTTGGCATCGGTGGACCTCTCGTCTCGAAAACCCAGAGTACTACAACGCTGATATTAGCGAAATCGAAATGCTGTTTGCATTTTTTGCATAACGTCAGATGTAATTTTGGAGACACCATAATCTCCTTTTGCCTGAAAAAAACCTGCATCTCCCTGCATCAAACAATGCCCCTGACGCAATGATTAACGCCAACGGCACAAAGGCAACATCATTAATGGGACAATCTTTAAACATGTGAGGCTTTGAGAAAGGCAGATAACGACCTCATGATTGGACTAATTACCTCTAGATGCGTTGCTTCTTTGGGCTAAATGGCAGTGAAATGCCACCAGGACACGAGCTGGTTCATCTGACTGCCAGTGTCAGCAGGATTTGTCTGCGTTCAATAGTTGCAGCGTCGCTTTTTAATATTGACTCTTTTAAGTTGAGGGTTCATGGATGTTCTTGCAGTGTAATCAGTGGGACTCAACGCTATACCCTGCTAATTAGTTAGCAGCCAAGGAGGACCACCCCGGGGTGTTCAGGAAGACGGGTGTCGGGGGTTCGGTCAATGCTTCTCCTGGTCGTTTTCCTTCCCCGTTGCATCTGCTCTTTTCTTCTCGACATGACAACGTTTCTTTTTCACCTCCTGGTGTCATTGCCTCTTTCTCACCCTAATTTTCTCTCATGTTATTCCGCGTCCTTCTTCCCCCACATGCCTCCTTCCCTTCCCTCTGCTCCGAACCGCTCTCTCTCGCTCTCTCTCGCTCTCTCTCTTTTCTGACGATGGCATTTGAAGCCAATTAGGTGTTTGTACGCATGTAAAGCTGTTAGAAGGGCACAGGCACGTTCCTTTTCGCTATCAAAGATTACTAATGCAGAGGAGACCTGTCGTGCTAAGTAAAGATCAACAGTATTAGTCTAATCAAGCCTGAACTCATATTCAAGAAACTGTCCATATGAAAATATGGGGCGGGCTGGATAATGTGTGTATATTGCGGCACAAAGGACCGACTGGCTGCCTCTGAATCTTATGACTCATCCTCATCGGGACTCGTGGACTGCAATCCCCAAGAGCCTGTCGTGAAAAATTCTATTAACTTGCATTAGTTTCCTTCCTCCAGCCATTACACCACAGAGCAACATACATTCACTGATGATGTTCTCTTTTGCTCTGGTGATGTATATGACTGCCAAGACTGTAAAGTATATGGATGTCCATGTCTGCCAATTTGAACATAATTCCTGATGACTCATAAACTGGATCAACATATTTTCTTTGGAAAAGAATGTGGCATAAATCTGTAAATCCTCTTCTGTGCTCTTGATATTCATGGTTGAGTATATCTGTACTTTTGCAACAACCCCCAGATTTTTAAAAGAGGAATATTACTCTTTAAAAAGACACAGGATGTAAGAACATCCTCTGCTTTTTACTGAGCGGTATATGAGTACTAAATGCTCTCACGTGGCTGTGCAACCCTTACAAACACATACATGTCTTCTAGTATATATATATATATATAAATACATACACATACATGCACACACACACAACAATGACATATCTCCCTCTGAGAGCTCCATCTGGGTAAGAATATGAAGAACGCTGCCGCACAGCCTGTATTTCTCTTGGCTGTAAGTGCCTCTCACCGCTCCGGGTGGTGGTGAGGAGGCCGTGGTGCATTTGCACATCTCCAGCCAGCCCCCTGTTTAGAGAGCCCTTTAGTGGCTCTTTGTGGCCAGACCCCTGCCTGCCTTTGCAAAGCCAGAGAGGGAGAGCGGGGCGAGGGAGGGCAGTACGATTGAGGCAATGAGCGAAGGAGACCGGCAGAGAAGAGAACGGTAAACAATAAGCAGAAGGACAGGAGAAGATGATGAGCGAGAAGTTGAGAGGGACGAAATGAAACAGACGTAGAGAAACATAGTTCTATTTAAAGGTGTTTTGGGGTTCAGATGTGACTCGACTTCATTATCTTTAACCCTTCTAGATTACAAAAGATAGATTATACATATCATAAGTATGGGTAATTATGACAACACATCTAAGAAGTAATGTGAGCATTTTGGCAACATTTAGGACATGTCGCGCTGTCAGAATCACTTTACAGGTCAACGGTAAGGACCATGGACAGCGCCTGAATGAACACAGGGAACAGACAAGCTGTCTGAGAAAACACCGAAACTCAAATCAAAACCAGTCAGAGAGGCCAGAGACGGATCGACAAGGCCACTCACATCGGATCATTTTTTAACAGAGAAAGGGGTTACCCTGTTACAATTGAGCTGTCTCTATCCAGTGAAGTGTTGCAGTTGAAAGCTCCAGAAGAAAAAAATTGCCAAAGTTCTAGACAGTAATGGCAAAAAAAAGAGAGCTGGTCTCCAGAGGCGCCTGAGGCCGGACTGGTCTGAACCCAGCTGGACTGAGGCATGACGAACTCTGCCAGAGGACGCCCGCCTGTCTGTCTCCCCTGCTGCACAACCGCCTCCGTCCCCAATCAAGCCGAAGAGACCGAGAGGAAGGAACTAAGAGAAGCACACAGGTGGCGAGCAGCAGAGAGGCCAGCTGGGTACCTGCAGAATCACAAAGAGCCGGTTGTTTTACGGCCGAGCTTTAAAAGATCTGTTCGTCTGAAGCCTGAATCTTAATTCAACGCATACAAATTTGTTTTATTTTAAAATGCTTTGAAGAACAGCCAAGTTAAACCTCCTCTAATAAAACACTTTAAATAAATACGGTTTTGTTAAGGGCACATTGGAGAAAAACTACTCAAGTTTATTTGCTTAATTATTCAGCAGAGCTTTCCGTCTGAAAGGACATCTGTTACAGAACAGTGTGTGTGTGTGTGTGTGTGTGTGTGTGTGTGTGTGTGTGTGTGTGTGTGTGTGTGTGTGTGTGGGAGTAGAGGAGAAACAGACATGTTATCAAACGGGTTTACAAAAGGTTGTTACTAAACCTCGCAGCCCTGTTTTGGTGATGTTCTACTGCCGCTTTCTGGTTCATTTGTATCATTGCAAAAGCCCAGGCTGAAAACAAAGTGCGGCCTGCAGCGCCACCTGGTGTGCAACCACGAAACAAAAGTAATGCACTCTGTGGCATCACAGCAAGTCACTTAAATATACAAATAATACCAGGTGACCATCTTTGAATGAATTCTTAAGAACATAATGTTTAAAAACAAAGATGTGACAAAAGACGGGCAATCTCTACAAAATGCAAAAAAAGTAACACACGCATGGCATTAAATGACTATGGAAGCCCGTTTCCACACGTTAAAAAAAATTATGAGTTAAAAAGTCATAATTATGAGATCATAACTGAGATTATCTCATAATTGTGAGATCATAAAGTCAAATAAAGCAATTTAAGCCCCTCCAAAATACTTGCTAAAGAAATACCACTATAATTTGCACATATTTAATCCGGAGGAAGAGTGAGTCGTCCACTAATCACAGGGGTTAGTGGTTCGATCCCCAGCTCCTACTCCCCATATACCAAAGTGTCTTTGAGCAAGACACTGAACCCTAAATTGCTTGTAATGGTCATGTCAGCGGCATGCATAGTAGCTCGCTGCCTATAGTGTGTGAGTGTTTGTGTAAATAGGCTGTGAAGCACTATATAAAAGTAGTCATTACATTTATTTTGCCCTTTACAAAAAGCTCCCTTGTGGACGGCACTAACCATCATATAAACCTCATATAAATATCATATAAACCTTTGCACCAACATGCGCACATTAACATGCAGTTATTCTCTAGATAAGAAAACTATATTTAAAGCAGGAAAATATTATTACTTGTTCATCATGACTACAACAGCAACGTATTCCTCATTTGCACTACAAACATGTGACTTTAATGTTTTTCTCAGTGTTAATTACAGTGGGTCGCATGCATCCCTGCAGGATGATGGAATAAAGAGGTACATTAAAGGGCTCTTAAAGGGCCGGCACAACAACAGGTGTTTCCACCCAGCCTGCCTGAGTTGACCTCTGCTCAGGTGGAGTGATGTGGTAGAAGATGTATAAGCAGTAGCTCCCAACTGGTGGAAAATACATTATAATAATTATACATTATAATAAAAAACAATTGTAAAAGAGAGGCTGTGTTCCAAATGATGTAAAAAGTTGGTTGCCCTGGGAGCTCCGTGCACAAATTAAGAAAAACAAATGCATGTAAACACAACTAAATCAAATGAAAAAACATTTTCACAACACACAAAAACATCAATTTGACACAAACATGCAGGATTTAAATAAAAGCGCTGCAAGAAGCTCACAACTCAAACCAGGGGACACTAAAGAGTGGTGCACTCTGCTGGGACATGCAACGCTTGCTGATGCCGTTCATGGATTATGAAGTTATTGAAGACTTCTATCCATCCGTAACGTTGGAATAGACCGTAAATAAAACATATTTTGGCTTATTTAAACAATGTGATTGCATGAGTCAGATACTATTGCAGATAATCGATGCACTGTTAAACCTAGTGTCAGCCTTTTGTTTATTATCAGGCTATAATATCTGGATCATGTGAACACATTGACTGACAGTCCACTTCAATAAATTCATAAACCACAAACTATGGCAACGACAAGCGTGTCCCAGCCGTGCGCATCACTTTTCAGTGTCCTCTTCCGCTGTGCTGTGAGCGTCATGCTGTGTGTAGTCAATGTTATGAAGATGTTTCTTCACATGCTGGAGTTGTGTCTATTTGCATCTTCTTAATTTGCAGTATGTTGAACTCTCTGGGCCACCGTACAAAAGATGTTCAAAAAACACAGAACAGTTTGACTCGTTCAAGACAGAAGCTGAAGCTGTTAAAGTGAGTTTGTTGACTTTTCTATGCAAGCGCATAAGTCCTGACTGATTATTTCACATGACTGTGACACAGGAATTGGATGTAGCGCATCACTAATCTTTTTGAATTGCTACCAATAATTGCTGTAATAATGGTTCATAATAACATTGGAGTCGGGATTTATCGACACCATGAAAGCCGTCGCTCTAAACAGGTGGCGTCTTATTTCTGATAGAAACATGAACCGTTTGGCACACAAGTGATTCAGTTTAATTTACAGATGAGAATAAAAGAGCAGGGCTGAACCGCTGTGGCTGAACATATGAAGACAACAGTGCCACCTACAGGCACACCAACAGCACTGGGTATCCTGTGCATTTCATCTCTCGTACTGGTATTCTAAGACTGTCTTACGTGTGTCAATCAAACAGTTGGAAATGGTTTTTGATTAAATAAATTAAATAAGTTAAGGCAAAGCTTTCTGACTGAAATCAGAAACTCTGTGGCTATAAATATATTTCATTCCAGTTAGTTGTATTCTATTTTATTTTATTGTGTATATATATATATTACTTTATTCTTATTTTATTTGTATATATCTTTCATCCCTGTTGCTTCTTTATATGTATTTTATCTTGTGTGTTTATTTGTATCTTCAAGTTGTAAGGCGCTACTATGACTACAAATTTCCCCTTGGGGATTAATAAAGTATCTATCTATCTATCTATCTATCTATCTATCAAAATGAGGGGTCATGTTTTTGTTAAATCCCATGAATGAATAGAACATCAAACTATAGCTGATTTACATTTTTGTCTTGTTTTTATAGTCCATATACAAAGAGATCAGGAATATGCAAAACGTATATTACTGTACGTCACAGATCACTAATAAACGGTGTTTCTTTGTTTCATGAAATAATAAACTGCGACCATTACTTGTGACATATAGTTAATTATGTAGATGCATGAATAATATTCTTAACAAAGCTTTCCTTTAAGATCTGCATCACACACAAAGACAATCTGAACTTTATATTACTTGTTTAAACTGTGGTAATATATACTACATTTGTGATATGACAGTGTATATTATATATATTATATGAAGACCTAATGTTCCTATCATGGACAAGTTAACAGAATATAAATACCATTGATTTTATGCACCCTATATATTGCTGTTTAGACTGGTGTCACTGTGCTAAACTACACTCTTGATAATTAAAATAGATACACACATAATAACACTCTGTTTTACTCTCCTGTTCTATTTCTAATCTTGTCATCTCGATATCAAACACAATTCTCCTTTTCTGAAGTCATTAAGAAATGATGTAATGCGTTGCGTTGTTGCTAAATACAGCAGGATGTACTGTAAACAAGCATCCTTCTGCTTTTTAGTGTGCGTCACAACTGTGTCTTTGTTTTTTTTGGCTCATTAACTATAAATTGCAAATATGTTTAAATCACTGCAAGACAGTTTCTGAACCATACTGTGTTTTCAGATTGGTTTCCTACTTTCTGGGCAAACATTTAGTATTTCAGCTTGTATAACAATCTAATTATACAGATATTAGACAGTATTAGAAGTAATATATGATAGTTGTACTCATTTGTTTCTCAAATAAATATTGTCAAGTGGGAAAGAATTCATAAGCTATGTTGACAAAAAATGAGTGATCACACCTGTTGTGAAAATAATGTTAAGAATTTTTCAGATTTGTATCTGTTGCTATTAATTGCAAACTGGTAACTACAGTTTTAAGACACAGTTTTTAATTACATCCCTTAGTTAGAGTCCAGATCTGTGTTGCATGTTCCCTGAATTCCTGTCAGCTCAAACAAAAGCCTAAAATACCCCAATAAATAAATACTTTACTTAAAATAAGAGTCCTTCAATGCAACAGAGATCATTTTCCACAACAGTCCTTGCTTCAAATTGTGTTTATAAAAAATAAAATGCCAGCATCAACCATGGAAATAACGTGTCAAAGCTGAATTTAAATACAGTAAATATGATTTGTATTTTAGGGGGAAACCACCAGAAGTGTACCAATAGTTTAGTTTGCCCTTCTTACACATTACAGTACTGCTGGTATTTCTTTTTGTACCCTACAAAAGATTACTACATTATAGTCCACTCCACTTCCTGTCAATCACTTAACACCCATAACAAGAAACTGCGATAGAGACAAACATTGACAAAATCTTCTTATAAATAATGTCTATGTTAGCTTGAACATTATAATATCAAGCTAGATAGATGGTTATTTTAAAAACTACATTTTTAAATTAATAAGGAATGCGCTTTTACAATTTGTGGTTCTCGTATTTTCCTTTAAGGACATTTAAAGGCAGGCGTTTCTACGGATGTGTGAGCTCATCGTTTTGGGTGGACGCTCACCGAGCTGGTGGGCCTTTCCGAGGCAGGAGAGGGAGGCGTTGAGTCGGGCGCACTCTTCTTCGTTGGCGCCAAACTTCTGCAGCAGCTCACACACCTGCTCCTCGCTCTTCTCCAGCAGGCCCTCCAGGGTCACCTCACCCGGGCTCATCTCCTGCAAAACATACCACATAGACACACACACACCGTTACAATCTCATATTAACACAAGAAACATTTGGTTTACAGTGAAAGATGCAGAAGTTGTGGAGAAGATTGTACAATTTTTTTGTTTTCTCGTCGGTTAAAAGTGGAAAGAGGTCATGGACGGTAAAGAAAACGGTGGGTTGTCTGTTTCACTTTTTAAAGCATGAATTTGGGTTAATCTCTTGCCACGAATGAAATATAAACCTATACTTTAAAACCAAACAAGCTGCAAACACCATGGCTGACTGTAATGACCAAGAGCAGCTGTCAAGTGAGTAAAAGCATGTAAATTTAAGCGCTAATAGCTCATTAAAGGAACAAATAATCTTCAAATTGCCACCAAAAGACACAGTGAAAGATGTGATAATAACTTTTGAGAACACAAACTTCTGTGGAAAAACTTGACAATTGTATTTTGAGAGAAAAGTTAAAAAGGTGTTCTTGAAGCCAGCATCTAGCGACCATTAGGAGAACTAATAAAACACTACAGTGGGAGTTTCTGCTGACTGATAGAATAAAAGACGACAGGATGAAGAGTAGAAATAGATGACCTGCAGCGAAAAAAAGTCCTCGGCCAGTAATATGGTATGCATGTTTTCCAAATAAACCACCACGGTTAGTTGAGATCAATACAAAAAATATATATATACTAAACTGAAAACCATATCACACACATAGCATCTGCTACTTACGTTACACAACTCAGTGATCACTTTCTAGCAGAGAATGTCAAATTAAAGAAGAAACCTGATCAAATGACGGAAGAAACATAACAGATGCAGATATTTCCTTAAAAGACACAAGCAGTCACTGGATGGTTTGATGATTATGAAAATGATGTGAATGTGGCGTTATCAGAGTCATCAGATCTTTCTGATTTTATTTGACAGCGCTGATCTGTTCATTATAAAGATACCAGGGTTTTAATTTGAGCTGCGTCATCTTACATTCCCACATATATGTAACTATAGGAGAGACAGGACATGTTACCTGTGTGACCTCCTTCCTCAGGTTGACGATGCGGAACCAGTGGCCGAGGCGAGGGAAGTCCTCCAGCTCGACGCTGCGCTCCTCTAAGGCCACTTTGCACTTACAGGACAGCTGGCGGCTGAAGTACTTCACCAACTTCCCCTGAGAGCGAGAGGGATAAACACAGTGATGCATTACACTGTATTTAATGCTGAAGAACCCCTTTCTCCCTTTTTCACATTTCCACATGAAAAGATTAATGATTTATGTTAGTTTGTCTAAAGTACAACTGTTCTGCACAACATGAGAACTGCATGTACTGGATAATAACACTGAAAAAAACAGGGAAAGAAAACACCTTTAATTAGCAGTTGGATATCGTTTAAAAAAAATGATTGACTGCGCCTGTCCGGAAGAACAGACCTGTTTCAATCAAACACAAGACTGACAATGAATAGAATAGAGAGTAAACTAAAAACTAAAATGCCTCATGTCAGTAGATTGCTGTTCTACCAAAATCACATTTGTTCACTATTAATCTCAATAACTATAACTTTGTCAAGATAAGACATTTTTCTAAAATTATTGTTTTAAGACTTTGCTGCCTTTTTTTTTTTTAAATTTGCAGGAACTGTTAAAAAGTCTAGATTCTTGAAATATGACATTAAAGGAAAGCTATCTGCCACTTGTAGATGAACAGCAGCACTGAATCGAGCAATAGTCTCAGTCAGAAATGCTCAGTGTTCACTGCCAGGTCACTGAACTCTATGGACAGGCTGAATAACCAGTGCAACACTATCTGTTCCCTCAACCAGTACCAGTACCAAGATTACGCAACACCTGTTGCCTCCAGTAGAGCTGCTCAGTGGTTGAAAGCCGTGGTTGTACTTGTTGAGCTCCGAAAGACTCACGTCAAAGTAATGCATTCATGTTTGTTTATGGGCGTCGATGCAAATTACATTTAAAACAATAAAACACAGAAGTGTTTGGATACCGCTTGATTCTTTCCATGGTTTTATTTATCAAAAGAAGCCGAGTTGTTGAAACATCTTTTTGTTTTTAGCTTTACAAACAACGTGGTGGTGACACATCTTTGCAGTAGAATTTTCTAAACCTTTGTTTTAAATAAGAGATTATGAACTCTGTTTGACCTTGTTTGCTTTGTCGTGTTGTTTAATCTGTTTGCATTGTGCATTATTTTGTCTGGGACTTCTTACACTGTCGTAACGGCGTGGTTGCTCTGGCAAAAGAAGGTTCAACTTTAAATGGGACTTGAATGGTGAAATAAAGTTAAACATTAAAGCAGTTTAAAAGTTGAGAAACCACAGACCGACCTTTTCTCTGGCAGCGATATTCTGTGGCTCACTTGCTCTGACCTGACCTCTGACCTTTTTATTATTTATGCAACCATAATAAATCTCTTATATGCTTCCAAACCCAAGTTGCCAGAGGGTAAACACCGTGTCCCTGACAAACTAAACTTTCTGGTACATTTTGTGATTCCAAAACTGCATCGGCCTCTGGGTTTTATTAGCCCCCTTCAATGCACACAAATGATTAACCCGATTATCTCTATGCTACATCCTGCAAGGACATTATCAGTGAAACCATATCCCCATCGACACCTTTGAGTTGCTCGACCGTTAAATGATGCCGTCTTGTAAACATTCAAGTCACGTGTCATTTGCTGAAAAGGTCAGAGATGTGTCTCTTTACACAGATAACAACATGGTGTGCAGCTGTGGTGAAGGAGAGATTACAAAACACTAAAGCTGACCCATATGCGTCAAAGCGTTGCCATGGTAATCAACATGAAAATCAATATTGAACGTTTTTTTTTGTTCATATATGCATTACCCAAATAATCACAATTAGCGCTGTGTGTCGCGCGTAGCGTGTGTGTGTGTGTGTGTGTGAGTGTGTGAGTGTGTGTGTGTGTGTGTGTGTGTGTGTGTTGCTTCAGCGCTATCCTGGGTACTGAAACGCAGCGGAGGAGGTCAATAGACTGACAGTCTCAACAAAGCCAGCTCTTCTATTTCATATGTTGACAGAGGCTACATTATATTAATTTATTGTACGGGTTTATAGGCCTTAATGTGAACACATGTGTTATTATGGGCGCTTAATGTCATTTTTTTGAAGTGATTGTTGCACATTTTGCAGTGTTTTTTTTCTTAAATAAAAATAAAAACCCTTTATATCAGATGTATGTCTCCATCTCTTGTTACACAATTAATGGCAAAGTAAAGTAAAAGCTGATATCTGTTGCTCTCACTGACTGACAGAGTAAAGGGTGATGCTTAAAAAGAAGGAGGTTCTCTCTCTCTCTCTTTTGGTATTCAGGACAGCCCTGCAAAACACAGAGGCTTGTGTTGAACAAACCAAACGCCACGAAACTACACAACCTCAGTTAAATTCCAACCATGGGACCTTTGTTGCAGGACATACCTCTCTCCCAATTACCACTCTTCATCTGTCCAATGAAGGTTTAAATACACAATATCCCTATAACTCAGTGACAACTTTCAGTTTACGGTTAGAATGACGCAGAAGGTTATGCTAAATATTGACACATGGACTAAAGCGCTTCAGACGGACAATACAGAACATACAAAACTATCCTACTATCCTACAGTACACTTATTTAAGATACATTTACTTTATGGAAACAAGGCATCTTAAAATTCAGGACAACCAAAATAGGCGTCATGTTTTCATTCTTCAATATGGACCCTTTTCTCAATCACACCAATCGCTTCTAACAAACACCTCGTGAATTACATCATTACAGAGCCAACGTAGCCGGTGGTGGGAACCAACCAAGGGCAATTACTCAACTACTGTACAAAAGTTACACTTTTTAGGGACTTGTACTTTGCAGTATGTACCTTATTTATGATTTATACAATGTTATACTTCTACTTTTAAGTTACTTACTAGTTACGACCAAATTGTAAGTAGTACGTAGCATTTAGCTCCATCATGGCCATCTGCAATCGTAAAATGTTACTTGCACATTAATGTATCAGTAGGAATAATATAATGTGGTAATATGACTCCCACGTCCAGTACTTCATTTTTGACAATGTGGTTCATTAATACTTTTACTTCAGTAGATTTAAAATACAATACTTTTACTTTTAATAGACTATTCCTACACTGTGGCACTTTTCCTTTTTCCAAGTCGGAATATTTTTCTTACCCCACTGTTTATAACTTGCTTACTCACAGTTTTTTGATGGTCTTATTTAAAACATCTAACACTCTCCATATGTAAGTCTTTTTCCTTTGGGACCTGGTGACTTATGCTATTGATGAAACGGTTGATGAATGTATATTTTTACAAATTTGATTGACATCTTTTCAGTGACATTGCAACATCAATACTTCTTATGTTGAAGTGGAGATATTTTTCTTGTGTTGACATCACAGCATGTATTGTTTTAGTGAAGCAATTTTGAAGCAGAAAGAATTGTCCAATTGAAAATGAGAGTAGAGAAACGTCCAGGCTCACAGTGGGTGACGTGATGCTTGAAGACTTAAGGATGATACATTTGGATGGCCCCATTCCAAACATACGCCTACAAAATGACTGCTAGAAATTAGACGGTGCTGGCCTACATCAGTGCGTACCAAAGCAGAAACCAGTGGAGGAGGGACTCGCAAGTCACCTCTGAATGCAGAAAACCCTCCAGCAGCTGCCCACCAACACTCTGACCAATCAGGTGACTGCTCAGTCAACACCTACAGAGAAACACATTTACCCTGGCTAAATGTGTTGACTTGTTACTGTACATCATGTTCTTACTAAAGTGGCAGGGGCCCTCTGACCTTCACAAACAAAATGTAATTCAAAGATACATGTACCAACCAAGAAGAGGCTGAAAATGACCAAACATAAAACCCCTGCAAGGCCACCAAAGAGACTTACTGCAGAGCCTCACGGCCACTACGAAAAGGGGCAAAACAACCACAAAATGACAAAGACACACAAAGAAACAACAAGCACACTCAAAATGACTACAAAGAGACACAAGACGACTACAAATAGATGCAAAACGACTACAAAAAGGGATAAAACAAAAAAGAGTCAATTACAATAAGACACAAAACAACTACAAAGAAACACAACCTGACTACATAGACTACTCCAATGAAAGAAGAAGGATGAGCGTGAGAGAGAGAGAGAGAGAGAAATAGAGAGAGAGAGAGAGAAAGAGAGAGCATGACAGAAAAACAAACAGAAACTTTTGAAGAGACTTTTCAATCAATAGTTATATTTTCATCTAAGTGTATCTCCTGTTTTCACAATCGAAGTCTAGTGTTGCTCTAGACTCTTAGTGTTGTTTAATAAATCTCTTCCTCACTCTCCAAGTCCTCGTACTCCCATGAATCGATACCAGAGCCACTGATAACAGGGCCTTACAAGAGCATATAAGCCCATTGTACATGTTTATAACACAATTCAACCATAAATATTAACACAAATCATAAATATGTCTCGAAGGACTCAAAAGTGACTCAAGAGAGCTCCCAAGTTATGAAAATAGTATGTTTTATAGACCTAACTTTATGCCACACATGAATGGCGCACCTTTCTGGAAAGCTTACGACCTACAGAATCCGTCAAATCCCTTGTGAGACAAAGCCTCAGCAAGATATCACCCACATTCCAGCCAAAAAACTGAAATATGACTTACTTATGGAAGAAACGATACTTGATTGGTATGTATTGGTGCATCTGCTTGAGCAGAGCCCCTCTGTTGTGGAACCAGAGGCATCCGAGGTCCAGGAAGAAAGTTAGGGCGTTTTTGCTTTCAGCTTATCTAAACCTACGGTTCACGGAGTTTGCACTAAATTAATTACTAAAAATATTTAACTTCACTTAATCAAAGTCATACTTTGCAGAGACACTGTTAACACAAAGTGCTATTTTATAGTAGAAAAAAGCGATGATGTGCATAATGAAAAAGAGAAAATACATTCTGGAGTTTGTTTTGTTTTTGGAAGTTCTTTCTTTCTTTTTTTGCTTTCCTGTGTTCTATCATCAACCAATAAACCAGTAACACATATACTGCTATATCAACCTCTTAACTAGTCTCACAAGTGTTTTCGGTGTATTATACCTTGTGGATATTCTGTATTTAGCATGGGTATGCAAAACCATTCGGAATTTTTTTGAAAAATGTCTGGTGTTCAAAAGGGGTCTCAAACCACTGGCTCTGGGGCTTGGTTTGGCCCACGAAAACTATTTCATAAGGCTCACCACATGAATTTATTGTTAAATCGAGCTGATTTCGTTTACCATTCTTTGAAAAAATAATTTATTCTGCCACAGTTGTCTTTCTATTTTACATGTAACATTCTGCAGGCAAGCAACTCTAATTTACCACAGTTCACCTGACACCAAAATGCCCTTTTCTAAACCTAAAATAGAGGTTGACCTGGAGCACTGCAGCCAGACTGGACAACTGATTTTATTCTTCAAGCTTAATGTGAATTATCTGTCTCCTCTGTGAGGAGAAAGCTGCCGTTCTCAAGAAATACAATCTCAAGTGTTATAAGGATCTTACTTGACCAAGCATGTATAATTGTACTATACTAGGTAAGGGAGAGGACATCGAAAAGGGGAGTTTCTAATCTTTACAGTGTATGTACTTGAAATTTATTGTAAAGAAGTTCTGTTTACACTGAGCGCTTAAGAAGCCCGGCTCAGTGAGAACAATGTGGCCAGAAGCCTTCGGGTAGTGTGAGCTTAATGCCCCTGATCCAACGCGTATAACCATCCGCCAAGCGGCATCGCCATCCTAAATCTCCAGTCAGAGCAGATTTGGAAAACCAGACTTTACTCCCTTGCAGAGAACTAATAGGGACTGAACATACTGTGCTGTGGGCAGGTGCACAAGCACACGCTGCAAGGGCTAGCAGGCTAACAATAGCAAGCCACAAGCTGAAAAGTCTCCCTGCTTTTAACACCTTATTAGTTTTACCTTCTGTCTCTGCCCGTGCTCGCACTGAAGCAGAATCCCTGTGATAATGCTGCCTGTATTTATTTTATTTTTTTACACCATCAAGTTACAAAAACAATCAACGCACAACAGAATAATTTTAGTGCAGAGAGAAAATTATATTTAAAATAAGTAAACCGCCACAAATTTATCAAGGAAAAGTTAAGTGGGGCAAATTGGTTCAAAAGAAAATTAAATCTTCCAATTTAAAACAATAAAGTCAATATAAAACACAAAGAGGTGGGAGTATATTTTACGGGCTCTGTACATAATACAACATAAATGCTGAAAACCAGCATACTTCCTAAAATGATGGAGAGCTTCTTTAAGTTAGTGCTAAATTGACTTCTTCTCAAATGCGACACTCCCAGTTGATGCAGATGAACTGAAACAGTTAACAAATGTACAGAAGACTTTAACTTCCACACCAGCTTCATCTGTTCTGATAAACTAGAGACAAGCGCGATCATTCAAGCTTATTCAAGAGCATAACAAATAGTCTTTCAGCAAAGGTTGGTGCAATTTCTGACTTCAACTTCAGTTGGCAGCACAACTAAAAGTCATGTAGCTTAAAAATTTACACATTTATCTTGATTGTAGTACTAAAACAACAATTCATTCACCCCAATTTAGCCCCAAAAAATAACTTAGCAATCACACTGGTTTGCATGTTAAAAATGAACTACGAAACCTTATCACAATTGTACTACAATCATTTATGAGCACTTCCTTTAGAATTGGTGAAATTCATCCACAGCAGGCAAATGTTTTCAGAGAAAAACTATGACCCAGTGTACAATACTTGCTCAGCTGCCAACAGAAGAGCTGGTGGAAGGTGCAGAAGTTAGCAGCCGCAAAGACAAATATTTGGACTCACACATGCAAAGAGGTCAGAGACACGACTCAGCAAATGAACGATAACGCTGCTCCGTAACTTCTGGACGTGTAAATTAGCCACAACATTTGTTTCCATTTCAACTTAAAAAAAAGAAGATTGGGCGAGCAATGTGACAAACACACCCTAATAAGTTAGGGTTTGAACTTCTCCCTCTTTCTTTTTTCATCAGTGTGCCTTAAAGGAGAGACTTCCTGAGAGTCTACGCACCGTATTCCCATTTTGCACGACATCGGTACAGCGTGCACTCTCTAAGTGCACGAGGCTTCAACGGAAGGCTTTTCATAAACCCTTCGAGCGAGGCCACACGTACAAACACTTGTGTCTTTAGACGTGGCCCGGCCACACTTTGTATGACCGAGTTTACTTCAAGCACAGGAACATTTCAACCTTCTGAGCTACGGTAAAAAAGCTTTTTGAAGCAAAAAACAACACAGCTGACGCGACACGTAACACTTAAATAACCAATATTGACCCAGCCAGGTATTCTTGAAAATGGGCGAATAACAACACTTGTTTTGACCTGCCCTCTTTTCTGTTACATGAATTGCATAATTGGGACATGCTCCATCATGTGTCTGCGTCTCTATAAAAGCCTAAAAAAAAAAAAGGCATCATGCGCGTGGATCACTCCAGTGTATCCAAGGGATACAGCCCGGGAAGGCATAATCATATTAATGGAAACTAGTATCAACACTTCATCAGATTGTGGAACAATCTGGGTCCTGAGGTTAATAATAGAGATGGAAAACAGCGATGTCGTAGAGGAATCTCCGTGTCCCTCGTGGTGATCAGGGGCAGGTTAATGAGGAAGGCTTTTTGCTTGGCTGACGTCATTGTGGTCTTCATCAAAACCCCTGGTGGACAACTCATTTGTCGTTGAAGCAATAAGAGGACCGACAACCTGAGAGCTCTCCAACTCGGAGGATTTGAGGAAGATCACACAGTTCTTAGGAGTCACTCTTTTGTTTCACTTGTGAATTAACTGTTGAGTTTGTCTTCTTTTTGTTCTCATTCACTTCTAATACGAGTTTCTATCGGTTTGGCATTTCTTTTGCACTTCACTTTTTATAATCTCTACTGAGAAAATCCTCACTGATGTAAACTATACCAAAAAGCTGATATTCAGGTCCATCCAGAGCGAGTAGCCCAAGCCATGTTACGTATGTTGTATTGGTTCCCAGGTATTGACAAAACGTTATTTTTACAAGGGGAATGTTCCAACAGAAGAATCACAGCCCACAACAGTACGTGACTACCAAAATATCTCACTCTGACCTGAATTCATGGCGGTGTTTCTATTATGTTGACTGGTGGGCAAACACTTGATATAAACGACCTGATGTCCTCTGAGCATATAACACAAAATAGCTTTCTTACATTCATTGTGAAGGGTGCTACAGTACCGCATGGTCAAATCAGTAGGAATCAACACGGAGCAACAACTTGCGGTTGCAGTTGAACAAGTGAATTTGTTGCTGTTCCTGCTTAATTTAAAGCTTTCGGACATTAGCAACAAATGTCCAAACCATCACAGGATCATGGGTTTCAATGTAGATCAAATTGGAGAGAGAGATCGATCAGAAATGGGACATAAATTGAGAAATGTATATTCTCGGGGGACTCACTTGGAAGCAGGGTGGTGATACTGGACCTTAGGGTCCTGATGTCAGATTTTTTATGTTAAGATGTCCGCCATATTATCTGGCCAGAGAATTGTTTTTTGTTGCTGCTGTTTGCATTCCTCCTGATGCAAATTCAAGTTCACATGTTCTCAACTCTGTTTTTCAGCTTCAGAACATATCTGATTTCAGGAGAATAGCACCGATGAACCCAGCGTGTGTGTGTGTGTGTGTGTGTGTGTGTGTGTGTGCATGTGCGTTACCTGCCCAGCACCAAACAAGAGACAGTACAGCGACCAGCTGGTGACTGTAACGGAGCTAAAGAGACAGAGATCTCATATTTAGTTGATGAGACCAAAACGGAGCGAAAGGAAAGTGAATATTGGACTTAAAGTGAATATTGTATTTATCGAAAAGCCAAAAGCATGACTTCAAACGAAGCAAATAAATGGTAATCTCCCTCTGTGTCTGTTAGTTGAGCAAATGGTCAACATTTTGCTATAACTTCAACTACTATCACTTCTTTAGGTTATATGTCAGACATTGTGTTGTGGAATTATTCTGCCTTAAGTGACTCAAAGAAAACTGTAAATACAACTGTAAAACAATAATTGCATCAATCTGGATATGCTGTCTATGCTTTGCCTTCATACATGTTGGCTCCAATGTGTATTCGATGAATGTCTGCAGCTTTCAGTAAAATAATAACTTGGGTTCACTTAGCAAATTGCTAGTGTAACTCAATGGAAACACAATTAGTATATTAACCGCGTCCAACAACAACAACAACCACCACATTGTTAACTATTAATGTCACGGGAAATGTTTTTCTAATGTGCACTGACATAACTTTGTTCAAACAAGTTCATAAAATAGGAACTAATATTGACATTGCTTACTCGCAGAGTGAAATTAACGTGTTTGATGAAGTGTTTTTTTGTCCGCTTTGAAGAACAGTATATGTATGAAAAAGTGAAGCCAGACGTTGCAACATGGTGGTTTATAACTAATACTACAATACCCTCCATGCATTGTATTTCCTGCATTCAATTCAATAGATATAAACAAATTTACGAATAATTTATGATTGTTTCGGAGCATATTTCGTGCACACGTTCAGTTCTCCTCTTCGATACCGTGCATCGCCCTCACCAGAAATGTGCTTCATTCAATCCCTCCCACATGTCGGTCTGGTACAACAAGTAATACAAACAACACTGCTTCACTAAAACCGTCTACAGCACCAACAGTGGTCAAAGGCCAAAGAATATATAATCCAGGTATATCTTTACTTTTACTATAATCCAACAACAACAACAACAACAAAAAGATGAAATAACAACATCAGATCTTAACCCATCTAAGTTCAAGAAAATCCATCCACAAAGAAGCTAATATTAATAGTATGCAACATAAAACAATATTTCTGTCCCGCTTACAACAAAATAATCCAGTACCCACAATGCTTTGCAAACCATTCAGGGAACATAGTGGGCATCTATCTTCATACTGTAGCCTGCACATTGCCACACACCCGTCTCCTCTTGGATTCCTGTCCTCCGCTTGTGCAACACTTATGAACTTCCCTTAATGGCTCAGGCACAGCCCTGAATGGACCAATATGAACCCCTATATGAGTATATATTGTATAACACAGCCTCATACTCCTGTGGGGGTTTGTGGTCATCGCAAGTGACTTTATGTCTATGTAATATCTCACTTATATTCCCTCTTGGGCCTTAAAGTGTGTTGACGGTACACAGACAACTCAGTGCTGAGTTTATGGCGACCTTATCGCACTTAATGGTATTTGTTTAAATCTCCCGAGGCATCACCATAACACGCTTACAGGCCCTTAACGCGGTGCTGTGTCTGTGCTGTGTTTTCTGTGACCTTATCGCACTTTATGGCATTTTCTTGTGTGTTTAATGTCCCGTAGCAGCCTCTCACTAGAGTGAGGGGGGCAAAGAGGCTTCGACTGGTTTAAGTGGTCTAAAAAAACGGACAGTCTGGTATCTCGAGCACAGCACCGGGATATGATGGCCATTACGTAACGCAGTTTACGGAACACCCCCACGAGCCAATTAAACCGGATAACGATATTTTGTAACAATTTCGGTAATCTGCTGCGCCTTGCATAACAGCGCGGGGCCTGGATGCGCATGCAGGCTGGCGCTGGTAATGGATTGTAAACACGGGCAGCCTATAGGCCTCGGCTGCCTCCGATATTATTCTGATGGAGAAGAGCCACCTTCTCTCCCCGCCACCTGCAGAATGCGCAAGTCTCCAACAGCCCACTGCAGCCCCGTAGCCTCTTGATTTATTGCACTGCACAAAACAGATAGCAGCATATGGGCTTTAGCGGATTTGTGTGTGTGTGTGTGTGTGTGTGTGTGTGTGTGTGTGTGTGTGTGTGTGTGTGTGTGTGCGTGCGTGCGTGTGTGTGTGTGTGTGTGTGTGCACATTTATGCAATGGCAACACCGACAGCGGAGAAAAAAAAGCAATTTGTGTCGTTGAAAAGGTACAGGGGAGAAAGAAAAATATGCACAGTGGCCTAGAAATAAACAGCAGACGGTGACAGCCCCCCGTATTGATTCTAGATGAAGATGCACAGCAGAGATCCAGTCATTCCGCTCAAATGGTGCTTACCTCCAGCGTTCGTATCTCTTTTTGTGTCAAGTCGTTGGATGTGGCACATTTGGTCCGTAAACCCTCCAAACTAGAAATGCTTATGTCTATCATATTTTGCACCAACTCGCACTGCTGCAAGGCTTTCTGCAAACTAAGATGCTGCTCCTCGCTTTTTGTCATCTCCTCGTTCATAGTTTTGCGAGCAGTGGTCGTTATTTCCCCCTTTGCACTTAAAAAAAAAAAGATTAAAAAAAGAAAAAAGAAGGAAAAATTCAGAAAAAAAGAAAGAAAAGCAACAACAACAAAATAAAAATTCAGAAAAGAAACGTGGAGAAGCCCACGGAACAGAGCAACCTGCGAAACGCCATGAAAAGAGATGTTGTAGGTTTACAGACGGGGTTTGAGCCGTGAGAGAGTCGACTCCATTGCAACAACAAATCCTCGTAGTTCCTGCTGTTTCATCAAGGTGTCTCTGTGGTTGTTGGCTCAATCAAACACAATGTGAAGAAGAGATGCCGAGCGGGACTACACGGTTTGCCACAGCATCCATTGGGTGCCCCCTTCGTTTCAAATGGATGTTTAGAAGAAGAAGAAAAAAAAAAAAAGAGAAGCAGTTCAGCGCATCATAAGCAGACGTATCGGGGGGAGGGATGGAGGAGGAGGGGGAAGCCTGCTGGTTTTAAAGGTGCTGATGTGAGGATTGGATGCAGGTACTCCCTGTCTCCCTTGGCAGCAGCTGCATCCCGGTTCGCTCCCGCCACACCGACATGTTTCCTGTCAATCAAACCCACAGCAACAGCAGCGGCATCGCATTGCTCAGGCGCCGCCGCGAGGGGCCGCTCTCGCGAGATCAGTGCCAAAGTGTGCGGTGGGCTGAAGCCTGTTTCAAGCGCAACAATTAAGCACTTTTTTGTGTGTGTTTCTCTGTACGATAATCGTAATTTTTTAGACACACTTAGATGTTTACGCTCACACATAGACGTACATGTAGGCTACACACAGTGATTTTCAACCACTGTGCCGTGAGAGATCGTCAGGTGTGCCGTGGGAAAATGTCCAATTTCACTTAATCGCGCCAAAAAAACATTATTTAGTTGCCGCAAATAATTTTCCATTGTTAAGCGTCTGAGCCTGCAATATAGTGGCTGGCCTAGTAAATAAATACTCTTCCATGCCAGTAGGTAGCGCAATAATTACCTACCATATATGCTGTATTATGCTACAATGTGACATTCACAATAATTACCTACCATATATGCTGTATTATCCTACAATGTGACATTCATAATAATTACCTACCATATATGCTGTATTATGCTACAATGTGACATTTTGTAACTTTTTTGGTTGTTGGTGTGCCGCAGGATTTTTTTATTGTAGAAAATGTGCCGCGGCTCAAAAAAGATTGAAAAACACTGCGCTACACAAACACTGCGTTCCAAATCGCATACTTTTTTACTTCCAGTGCATCCTGCAGCTGCCCTTTCAGAGTGCGTACTGTATAGCGTGCAGTATATGCACTCGATTTGGACATACTACTTTGTCATAATTTCACCATGAACTTTGAGCTGCTTGGAAAGGATTGTGGCTCAGAATTGCCGTAAAAAGTATGCTGGCTTGCATACTGCAACAAACATCTTGGTATTTTTGGTATACATATGACATATGTTTGTACATACTAAATCCATTATGGCGTACTACATAGTATAGTAGTTAGGGGTATTGGAACACTATTTATATTGCTAGCATGAGTTTGTCCGTTTTTTTGAGTCAGTGATTTTATGTAGCTTTTTTATTTATTGATAACATATGTTACATTTAAAAGTCTCATCATATTTGGATGAATTGTAACCTTTAATTATTTATTTATTTTACCTTTTTAGAGGGGAATGAATGGGTGTTATTCTTCAAATTAAAGTAAAATGTTGGAGGCATGTTAGAATTGTATGGTCAAGACAAGCCTACTGGCTTTTTTAGTGTTGGATCATTTGTCACTACCATAACTATGTATAGGATTTGCTCTCTGCGGTCTGAACTCCACCCAGCAATGCAATTTATCATGAGGCAGTGTGTGTGTGTGTGTGTGTGTGTGTGTGTGTGTGTGTGTGTGTGTGTGTGTGTGTGTGTGTGTGTGTGTGTGTGTGTGTGTGCACGCACAGAAACGTTTATCACATTTTATGTGTCCCCTCCACATACTTCAGCCAGCTTTGGGACCAGCTCTATTAGGAACACTATCTGTTAGAGAGTAATATGACAGCACATTAAGATGACTCTTTAATCATTTTCATTTGAACAATTATAGCAAAACACATTTAAATAGTACGTTTGTTGCCTTGTATGCAAATGTTTTAAAAAGTGGACCAAAAACATGTGCAGCATTGTATCAGTTTTTTTAACTAGAAATGTGTGACATGTTAGCCCCTTCCGGTTTCACACACGTTTTACAGTGGGCATTCGTGTTGTCACCGAGACCCCGCCCACCGGAATGGAAAAGCGATCCGATTGGTTGTACGTCGTGACGTATGACGCACGTTTTTAGTTGTGGAGCGCGCCAAAGTGCCGAAGTGTACGTGCTAAAGTACTCTACAAGTATTTAACCCCGCTTTGAGCTAAATCCACAGGTTACGGGACACATGGCTTCTACAAATAAAGTGCCGTTACAGGCCAGAAACCTACCGTGGTGAGTTCAAAGTCGTTGCTTGTCAAAAATAGGTTGGATTAGTTAGCGCTAGCTAGCTAACCTAACTTTACCTAGCAACGTGATGCTCGCCGTACTGACGTTAGCTTTTCTTCTGTATCATGACGTTACTCATACTTATAAAACGAATATTAGTTACATCTCGAGTCACGTGAGCTTCTTTTGAATTCGGCATAAGTATGACCTCCTGAATGCATCCGGCATTGCCTTGTTGCCACTTCAACCAACTGGCTCAACGGGAAAGGTTGCTGTCTACTAAGAAACAATTATAAAGAACATGTATTTAATATTCCTGTGCATGCATATGTCATATGTATGTACGTGCCGAATAAAAAAAAGGTACCAAGACATTTGATGGCTCTATTAAATCAACATGTATAGCATATATACGCAGATATATAAGTAAACTGGTTTAAAATAACGAATCCGTAATGAAGTTCGTTGTGTAATTTATACCAGTATATATTTTGGGGTTAACAAGTTACCTGAACTTGTGCTATTCTGATGGTAACACATCCTAGTGTTGCAATAAGTCATTTAGCATTTGTACGTACTTATTATTGCTCACATTATTTATGGACTGTCTTTCTTCTCCGGATTGCAGGGTTGAAAAATACAGACCGCAGAAACTTGACGATTTGATCTCACACAAAGATATTCTGACCACCAGTAAGTATGAGAACTCCCAGAATAAATATGTATTCCTCATTATTAAAGATCCAGCACAAGAGGGTTCACTAACCCTTAATAGTACATACATATGTATTACACGGTTGTAAGATAATTATTATGTAATACTATCTCTGTCCTGTCTGTCAGTGTTGCTGGCTCTTGGCTGCATTGTCCCCTTCTGTTTTAAATGGATAACACCATTCAAAATGTCACTTTCAGACTGTTTATTGTGTTCATCGTGAACTGTTTTGCGTCTCTTCAGTCCAGAAGTTCATCAGTGAGGATAAGCTTCCCCACCTCTTGTTCTATGGCCCCCCTGGAACCGGCAAAACCTCCACCATCCTCGCCTGTGCCAAGCAGCTGTACAAGGACAAGGAGTTCACCTCCATGGTGTTGGAGGTATACCAAACGTTTTAGGTCTATTGGGTTTGTCTTTTTGCGGTAGTTCATCGACAAGACCTCGTGGCTCTTTTGATTTGATGACTTGTTGTTGATTTGCAGCTAAACGCATCAGACGACAGAGGTATCGATGTTGTACGAGGTCCCGTTCTGAGTTTTGCCAGCACCAGAACCATCTTCAAGTAAGACTAAAAAAATAGAACGATCTACCCTCAAAACTTGTCGCATTACTCTATTCAGAAATGGATGTTCTCAATGCTCTGTCCTTTTTAAGAGCAACCTATAACTTCATGGGGAAATTATTGAATAATTTCAACTGCTGCCTGTTTGTCCTCCAGGAAGGGCTTCAAGTTGGTCATACTGGACGAGGCCGATGCCATGACCCAGGATGCCCAGAATGCATTGCGGCGAGGTAAGCCATCTGTTTGGCCGGGCGGTGCCCACTGTGAGCCGCACGGCTCACTGAGCAGCCAGACAATTTGCCCACTGGTGAATTACATCATATCTGCTTGTACACTGTTATATTCGCAAAAAAACCTGAAGTTTGGGTTTAAACTGGAACACTTTGTTGGTGTGAAATGCATCGAACCGATTTTACACACTATTTTACAAACGTGTAGTTTCTTAGTGAAGTAACATCGCTGGATCATATAGAAAGCTGTGGATGTTCAGAGATTCAAGTGTCTCTATAGGTTTTAAAAGTGAGTTGAATCAGAGGACTTTGATTTTTCATTTTAGGTTCTTGGATACAACTTGGTATCTTTCCCATTTCTTAGTTGCATTGATTTCAAAACGTGTGTTCCTCCTGCTCTCATCTCTCTCTCTCTCTCTCTCTCTCTCTCTCTCTCTCTCTCAGTGATTGAGAAGTTTACAGAAAACACCCGGTTCTGTCTGATCTGCAACTACCTGTCCAAGATCATCCCAGCTCTGCAGTCTCGATGCACCAGATTTCGCTTCGGCCCGCTGTCCCCGGACCAGATGATCCCTCGGCTGGAGTACATTGTCCAGCAGGAGAGGTGAGAGAGTGTTTCTTCTCCATCTACATTACACTTCATTTAGCTGACGCTTTTATCCAATAAGTGCAATTCCACCATGAGTACAAACTCAGAACAACAAGAATCAAGAAAGTACAATTTCTTCAATAAAGTTAAACTACAAAGTGCTATCAGTAAGTACCATTTAAGTGCTACTACAGTGCTACTTTCCTTATTCAAGGTATAGTCGAAAAATATGTATTTTTAGTTTGCAACGGAGGATGTAGAGACTTTCTGCTGTCCTGATGTCAATGGGGAGATCATTCCACCGTTGAGGAGCCAGGACAGCAAACAGTCGTGACTTTGTTGAGTGTTTATGTGTGCATCTACTGTTAAAACAATCTTAGGTTTCACAGCACAGCGAGGAATTATTTTACCAATTTTAACAAAACAAAAAGAAGCACTGACAAACACAATTTTCTTGCTGTGACTGATGATGAAAAAGAAAAGTTGAATCTGTACCCTCAGCGAGAAATTGAAGAAACCAATTAAAGATGGTCGCAGTAATGTTGCTTGCATTTATTTGTATTAGATAGATTCAGCTTTTCATTGGTCCGGATGTTTTTTTTGGCAGTATTGACATAAATCCAGGTGGAATGAAGGCCATCGTGACCTTATCATCGGGCGATATGAGAAGATCGCTCAACATACTGCAGGTAAAACCAAAAGCTCATCTTGATCATTTTTGCCTCATTGTGATGTCCCTTTTACTTTAAGGTTCAGTGTTTTCATTCATACTGTGTTCTAGAACCGTTGAAAACACACACTTGTTTCTATACCACACTTGTGTTCATATGTGATCGTTGTAGAAGAGTAAAATGTGCCATCTGTACTCCAACTGTGTGGTTTCAGAGCACCAGTATGGCGTACGGGAAGGTCACAGAGGACACGGTGTACACCTGTACAGGTCACCCCCTCCGCTCAGACATAGCCAACATCCTCGACTGGTCCCTCAACAAAGACTTCACCACAGCGTACAAGCGTATCCTTCAGGATAAGTCGCTCTGGAGAGTAATCGCTCTGTATTTCGGTTCCCTGATATGTGCAGCAACACATCGACAAATATGTGATTTAAGTGCCTCCAGTGTTTTATATGTGATTATACTGTAGGTACACTTTTATTTTGCTTTGATGTGAATTAGTTTTGTCTATACGTTACAGTCTGTCTATCAACGAATGTTAGTTGCATTATGTTATTGGAAATTTTGTAATTTCAGGCTGCCATAAAATAGAATCTGGCCAGGGACAGCAGATGAAAATTAGCTTCTCTGGCTAAACTTTGGTTCACTTACAGTTTTACTGTTGATTAGTGTGCATTGATTTCACATGAGATTTTTGGGGCTGGATTTCATCGGCTAAATAGTTTGTGTTGCTGCAACTCTTTAACACCTCATTCACAGAAATCCTTCAGCTAAAGACGTTGAAAGGTTTGGCTCTGAACGATATCCTCACTGAGGTTCATCTGCTCATACACAGAGGTACGTTTTTCTCCAAGGGAAAAGGTCATATTTCGTGTGAAACCAGGAAGCTATGTTTTTAAACAAGCTTTCCATATAAGGGCAATTACTGTGGGTTAAATCCCGACGCACTCTGAGGACGATCCAAGCGTTTAATATCGCTCCATTTAGGCTTCAGTAGTCGCAAGTATTTTTTTATGCATGGACCCAAGCATAACCAATTTAAAGATGTGTGTGTGGTTTCATGTTGACTGTCTAGAAGGAGAACCTCCATTTTATTTTGATTCTCCTCACATAGTAATGTTTAAGATGATGAATCTGAGAAACAATAGTTGTTGTTTTTCCCCCCCAATTGAGTTTGCTTTATTAGAGGCAAAGGTTCTGTTGAACTTGGAAGTCTTTCAGTAGTTTAGTGTTCAACAAGTATCTGGATTATTATTTTTCCTTCTCCTCTTTTCCAGTGGACTTTCCTCCAGCTATTCGGATCGGTCTGCTCATCAAGTTGGCCGACATCGAGTACGTGAGATCACTAGAGATAACTAATATTAACATTACAAAAAAGTATCGAGACGTAGTGAAGTGTTGCTTCTGGACTCATCGTGTGTCATCTCCTCAGACACCGACTCGCCTCGGGAACCAACGAGAAGATCCAGCTGAGCTCCATGGTCGCAGCTTTCCAGGCCGTCAGAGACATGGTGGTCAGCGAGGCGTCCTAGATGCAGCAACCCGCTGGACGCCACAACGGACTTCTGGCTCTTTTTGAATGCGAACCAACGGTGGAGAGAAACCTTTGTGACTGCCATCACTGGTCATTACACTTTTCGTGAAGACCAATCGGCGGAATCGCTTGAGTTGAGCTTATTTAGAAAGAACAGACACCCATGAGGGTTGACCACTGGTGCTGATGCACAGCGAAGAGAAACAAGTATTCACAGCTGTCTGAGTTACTCACATCTGTACAAACTGAGACCAAATGGGAGGCAGTAGTTTGTAATTAGTAATGAAAAAATATGGCCGTGGAAAACTATACATTTAGCCGCCCGTGTAGAATCAACTTTCTGTCACCCATCCTTTTGGAAATGTGATGATGTAAAATATGTCAAACAACATGCTATAATGTTACAAATACAAGAAAACATCTTAGACATGTACATGTGTTTGAATCTGTTTAATAAAACTATTTCCTATATTTCCAGTTTGTTATCTTCTATTAACAATTAATATGTGCAGTGCAGCAGGTACAGTATGTGCCATTTTATGATAAACGGAAATTAAAACACATGTATACATTTGATATTTACACAATAAATTAATAGTATAAAAATGTGATATTCAAGTTAGATATGCACTTGAACATGATATGCATCATCTTACAATAGTAGTGCAATAAATGAAACCCTTAATGTAGGAATGCTGCATCTAAAGTAGATTACGTTAAGAGATGCTTCCTGAGCTGTGAAAACACCTCAAGCAGCAAACGAAAGGCTTTTTTTTGTGTAAAATATCATTAAGCATGACAATCACTCGCTGTAAATGTCAGTTGTTGCATTGTGTTAATGTTCCTATTTAACCCTCCCAGTCTTCGTCATCTGAGGAGCAGCAGGTCTTGAGGCGGTCGGGGATGTTTCTGTAGGTGAGGTACTGGAGGATCCTCTTGGGGAGGGGCAGCGGCTCCATCTGGTGCGTGGACACAGAGTGGCGCAGGATGGATCGGCACAGGTGGCACAGGCTGGGCACCGTCCTGGGCGCCTTCCAGAACCTCACGTGTCCGTCTCTGGTTCTGTCACAGGAAGGGGGGGGGGGCGGCCCAAACGCTTAAAGCACCGCGACTTAGGAAAAACATGCAAACTAGAAAAAGGACATCTCTCACGCTGAAGATTTTAGGTGTTAAACGTTCTGCATGCGAGATGTTAAATAGGTTAGGCAGGTAACGTTAAAGCAATGAAAGCGTCATTTAAAGCGTAAGAAATAAAAGCTGCTGAAGTGTGTGTGCACAGTAAATAATTGGAGAATTAGAGCTACTGTAAACCAAAGCAAATGACAGACTTCTGTACGTTTCTGAATTAGCATTTCTGTAGGTTGCGTCTGCGTTTACTACATTTATGATGCAACCAGCAAATGCTTGGCGGTTCTCTTAAAAAAATAATAATTAATGCGTTTGATTAATTGGCTAAATTGTCAATTGTTGAGCAATTAACTGACTGACTTGTGAGATTGTGTTTTGGCTAAATAATTTGAGTTTGAGCATGTTTGCTATATGAGTAGCTGGCTCTTTAGTCACCATTGACATCCACTGTGACTATGCTAAAGCCACCCCTTAGGTCCACAAGTAGTGAGAGTTTTATATTCAAATAATATTAGCAGTAATATTATTTGTTTTACCCTGTGGCGACCACTCCCCCCTTTGGATGGTATTTGCAGCAGAGTCCATTGGAGTCTCGGTCCACTTTAGTCTGCATCACCATCCCTTTCTGGCCCGGCTCCCAGATCCGCAGAGCTCTGCAAACGCAACACATCTGTCTGAAATCATGTTGTCCAGTGCGGGAAACATTTAAAGGACGACATTGTCGAACAGATTCACGAGATGGGCGCTGATAAACTCCTCACCTGTCGTCCGTCACCATCGCCAAGTGCAAACCGTTGGGAGAGAACTGTATCGCTGAGATTTGGTTTTGGCCGTAATCTTCAAAATAGTCCCTGTGAAGAAAAGAAACGTAGGACATTCTTAAGAATGGTATTTCTCCATAGTCAGACATCCTTGATGCTTATGACTTAGATTTTAAATTCCACATTATATACAAACAAGAAAACAGGTTGCACAGGACAGAGGACACCAGGAAGTACTTTCTGGCAATGCAGCGCTGACAGTGACAGCGTAGGATGTGTTTTGTTCCCAGCTTCAAGGAACGGTTTACCGACAGGACTAGGGGTGAGATGCCATTTACCGTATCCACGTGTCCCAAGAAAAAGTGCAATCCGAGATGCATTTTCCACCAAAGTTCAAGACATACGTTCAAATTAAAGCACATTTACAGCGTGAAAACGGAGTGTAAACTTACGCCAGAGTGGCCAGTTTCTCAGCGGTGTACGGGTCCCAGAGGTTGATCCACCAGCTGGAGCCACTGAACGCCGCGGTGGCGAGCAACGCCCCGTCAGGAGAGAAGGCGCAGGAAGAGAGGAGGTACAAGGTCTTGTGGATCCCTCCTGCCAGGTTCCTGATGAATGTATAAGACCGCAGACTCCACAGACACACCATCTGATGAAGTCAAATCACAAGAGTCATCATGCCTCGCTGTAAGGACTGCTTTTAAATGTGGAATAACAAGGGCTGAATCTGCTCCGTCTGTTATTGTAATTTGTTTGCTCAGCGATGCACTGACTCAGTGAATGTCAACAGGACCGGCTGGAACTCACAGCAACACAGTTTAAAGTGTAGATGTGATCTTAATGTCTGGTATTACACAATGGTCAGCGACCTGCTTTTCTTCACAAATGTGGAGGTGTCAAATTAGCAGTTTGACAGGAGTGGGAAGAGCTCCCCGGTGCTCCAAATGTCTCCGCACTAAGAGGACAAAGAATAACTGTTCAACTTATTACACAGTCGGGAGCGACAGACTCTCGACGGAAAGGTCTTAAAAGCCATCTTTGTTAAACCCCATCTGCATCTTTGGTTTAATTCTTGCCTGTCAAAAAAAAAATTGAAAAATTAAACCAAATGAAAGGAGTAGCCACAAACAGAGGAAACGCTGCCGCAATGATCAGGAACAACAGGTGTGCGACCAGAAGCTTGCAAAAGCTGAAATGCTTCACAACTGTTTTCAAAAGGTGAAAGATCAGCAAGGAAACCCCTGAGGAGGAAGAGTTGACAAGAACAACACCATCCGTTGAGTTAATCATTGCAGTGTCCTTGAAAAACTGAACGTGATGCAGGATTATATTCAAAGAATGCGACTCGTAGTCTGACGAAACCACAACGTTGTGCAACAAAAAAAAGAAAAGTTTTGCCCCTTTTTGCACAGTTATGGTTACTGTAAGAAAATGGAGGTGGAAAACGTTTGATAAAAGGGAGCTTTGTTTTGTCAGGAAGATGTCAGAGAGCATGGGGCCATTGTGGAACAAGTATTGTCGTTTAATCTACACTTAGATACAAATCTAGATGCATAAAAAAAAATGTTCTTTAAGATCTACAGTCAGGCACATTGCTGTGGTTTCTTTTTTGCAATGTCTGGCTTTGCCTTGAATGCGAAAACAACACACTTTTACAATGACACACACACTCACTCGGTCAAATCTGCCAACAGACGCAATCATGCTGCAGTCGGGTGATACGCAGCAGCAGCTGATCCAGTCTTTATGGCCGGAGAGCACCTGCACCTTTTTACCTGCAGAGAGACAGAAAGAAGTCTAACTGAACCGAACCTTCACATAATCAGCGCCTGAAGTGGCGGAGCATGTGACTCGTGTGTGTGTATATACTGTATATGTGTGTGAACATACACATTTGTTTGCTTTGACCTCCTACATTCAAACAAGAGGTTTAGTTCAGTTGGACTGAACGATGCCAAAACACAGTGAAGGTCAGGTAATAAATACACAGAGCAGCAAAACTTATGATTTAAAATCTGAAATTGCACACGCCTGTTGCTCATCACCCACTGTTTTTATGAATACATGACATGAGTCCTTTGTTTCTCCTCCAACACTCATGGCAGCCATGGTTTCATTTAATATCAACACGGTATCATAGCACTAGGTTTGCACAGCCTTGAAACTTGTTGGGTAACACCTCACAGTGAGTCTTTAATGGCATTATTGTTTGACTAGGGTGCGTTCAAGGATGCTCCGACATTTGACAGTTTGGTCAGTCGCCTTGCCAAACCAAAAACTGAAAAAGAACACCCTGAATGCACGACGGGACATTCGTTACTTCATGCGTGAGGATTTAAGATGGAAAGAGCGTTCTTGTGACATTTGTCAAATTGTAAAATTGCTTCACAGAAGCTAACTAAGTCTAGCAGCTAAGTCTCAAATGCCAATGTCGGATATGTGCCTTGCGATACACTGGCGACCCGTCCAGGGTGCTCCCTGCTTTGGCCCAATGTCCAGCGACCCTAAATAGGATAATCGGTTCGGAGAATGGAATGCTTTAAGAAATGGTTTACAGTAACGGACAGTACAGCTGGCAGTTAACCCTAAACATGCAGGATTAAATAAAATAAAACAGAGCAGGTTTCATAATGTAACATCCGCCCCATCATCACCCATGAGACAGTATGTTTGCATTGCATTTTGATAAGTAAACACTGAGAGTCATATTAGTGAGGATTGTTTGTGAACACCACTCAAAGCACAAGAGAGGAGGTGAAAACATTACTCTTCTGAAAAAGTTGTAGGATTAAGTGGTTGAAGGGTCTGGAGTTATTAACACAATAAAACTACACACACACACACACACACACACCTTTCTGAGTGAGGTCCCAAATCCTCAAAGTCTTGTCCCGGGAAGTGGATATGAGTGTGAGCGTCCCGTTCTGAGGGAAGACCAGGTCCCTGACGACTCCCTCGTGGCCGCGGAGGTCGAATACAGCGTCGCCTGAAAAATAAAATAAAACATAAAAAAAAGTGTTTTTAAAAAGATCAGCTGAAAACAGCAACATCTTCACCAGCAGTAATGAGGCGCTCACCTGTTAGCACGTTCCAGATTTTGATCACTCCGTTCTCCAAGCCGGTGGCCAGGAGCAGGCTGTTGGGTCCTTTCGGTGACGTTTTAGCCGGCCGTGCCCCTGCAGCGGATTTTGGGGGTCTGGGTCCGAAGGCGAGGCTCCACACTGGGTGACCACAACTGAAGCTCTTGTCTTCTCGGTCGGTCTCTCCATTCTGACGGTCTCTGTGGGTGAGAAGAGCATCAAGCAGATACCATTCAAAACAAGACTCTAATGAGGGCATGTGTGAAGCTGGAGCTGGTGGTTGAAGGACGCTGCCTTTGAGTGCTGTCGGAAACCGACGTAAACAACAGTGGGGTTAATACGGCGGGAAGGACAGATGTCTGTGGTTACAAGCAGGGCTTTCACGATATAGTCACTACGCGATTATCGTGGCCAAAAGAATTCACAATGACAAAATCATCACGATATCTGTCGAACATTTTACAAAATGTAAAAAATGCCATCAGTCAAATTCCTATTTGTTTATTGTACATTTAATATAATTAATTAATTAATTTTACTCAAAATACGAGTGTAACGCAGGAAGAGATAATCTGTAATTGTAAATGTGTGTTAAATATGAAATGATTTAAGAGGCTTATTCACACAATATAATCACATGTGCATTATTAATATCATAATAATAATATTTTTAAATATCTCAGTTTCATTTCAATATCTCATTTCAATGGAAAAAGAAAAGGAGTTACAGTCATTTGATTTGCGTCACTTTAAATTGCTTCTGCTACCTCCATACTATTTGTTTTTGTTTTGAAAATTGAGTCGTTTAATTGATTCTTTTTGTATCTTACTTTGGACAACTACTTTAAGGAGCTACATTTATCTTATTTATATGGAGCAATTTGACATATTTTGTTGAATATAAAAATATTTTTTAATATATTAGTATATTACATAAGGTGTACAAAGTGCAGAGCATATTATGCAGAGGCTTCAATATTAATAAATAAATAAATAAGACACTTTAAATAATTAATATATCAATAATTAAATATTTAATTTAGCTATAACATTGTGAATAAATATTCAAAACGGTGTCATGGAATGCTTTTTTACTTTATTTTTACTCATTGCGGATTTCAGCTGTTTTTATTTCTAAATAACTTTCTATTGTCAAATGTAGTTTTTCCCTACATACAGTTTCATTTCATAATGCCACTTTTCATCACCAAGTCTTTGACATTCAAGAGAAACATGGCCTGTTTCTTCTGTTTCATCTGGATGAATATACACATTTCACTTAATTGACTCATCGGCTTTAACTATTTGTTTGCACAACGTTGTGTTTATTTGTGACAGTCATTGTGGCATTACAGTTGTGGCACAGCAAAGTTACGAAAAGCAAAAAGGTGTGATTCTATTGTTATATGTTCACTCTTTTACTTCAGTTATAATCAATCCAAAAACTAAATCAGGCATTGACGGGTGTTTTTTTATAACGTGGCTTGATGTTTACGCGGATAAACAGACACCATGTTTATCCTTTTCAACACGAGCCCGAACGTACGTGCGACACGTGAACGCATCGCGGGTGGATTAATAAACCTACTCGGAGTCCAGAGGCCAGGCGACCACCCACACGATGCCGTGTCCCATGGACCAGGCGAACCAGGCTCCGTCCGGGGAGAAGTCCACGCTCCAGGTCTCGCATCCCGCCCGACCCTCCAGGGACGGAGGACGCCGGGTCTTCAGCTCCAGCACCAGAGCCGGGTCGGACGCTGGAGGAGGACGGAAAAGGGCCGACACGAAGTCAACGGCTGCGCCAGACTCATCCTCCCCGACATTGAAATAAAAGTCGTACAATACGTGACTCACTTGGCTGCTGTAGCTCCGCGTTGGTTCCCGTGGAGCACATCGTTTCCCTTCTTTACATACTTTGCTTTAACTTCCTGAATGCGTCCTCTCCGTGTGGCTCCGGCCGTCCATTTAGATGAAGTGTCAGTTGTGACCCGGAGAGAGGGAGGGAGGGAGGGAGAGAGAGAGAGAGAGAGAGGGAGGGAGAGAGAGAGAGAGAGAGAGAGGGAGGGAGAGAGAGAGAGAGAGAGAGGCTGGGACTTGTCCGGTCGCGTTTGCGATGTGAAAAATGTGGAAAAACAAATTGTTCATTTGATTTCCGGTTCGTCTGAGTCCCTTTGCAGGCTACGATTGGCTGTAATGTTGTCCAACGTGGTCACGTTCTTTAGAAAATGTATTACGTAACCTTAAAAAACACGCCACGCCCCCTCATTAAATTATAGGGCATGTTAAAAAAAGGTTCCCATTGTTGATTCACTGTCACGCGGTGATGTCATTATTAAAACATTTTTTTAAGTTGTCAAAATGTTGGATATTAAAAAGACACATATTGACAAAGAGCTGTCACACTGTTTACACACACAAGAAGTTGATACACTCTGGACTGGCTGTCCATCTCAAGGTGTAAACAGCTTGAGCACAGAAAAGTTTGTGGAATAATTTCCCAAATACTCTATATATTTATCATAATAATATTATTTAAACTTAAGTTTACGTCCCAACTCTTCGACTTTGAAAACCAAAACCAAGTCAAAGGGTGTAATCATGGATGCTTCACCAATAACAAAGGCTGTATGGTACCATTTTAATACAAATATAAAATATCATATCTTTTTTTTAAAGGATTCATGTCCTAGTATGAATAATATTCAGCCATATTTCACTTTTCAATGAACTCAAAGACACTTTGGAAAATAAGTTTCTAAAGTAACATAAAGGCTTTGAATGTTTGACTTGAAAAATTATTACCTACTTTGTTGATACTCACTTAAAAACTAATTGTATTCATGTTCAGGCTGCAAACAACTATTTACATAATCATTGCTGAATAATTCTCAGGAGATCAAGTAATGCATTTGTTTAATCATTTCAGCTCCATTTACTTATCAAAAAAGGGAATATTCAAAAGGAAAATTTGCAATTCAAGAGGTTACAAACCACAATCTTATACCGTGCTAGCAGAGTGTATGACTCAATTGTTATATGCACGTTGTCAGTGATTCCCCTTTTAGATTGTAGTTTAAATATTTACACAGTACAAAAATCATCTTAAAATATTATTATAGTACCGATACTCATACTGAGTAAAAAAACAAATATTTCCCGCTCACTATTGCCCCAGATCTCATGTCTGGATTTAAGTGGTTTCAGGAAGAAAACCCCTCCATTCCATCCTACGCCAATAAGATGACTAACAAACTCACTGCACTACATTTTTAAAATGGTTCCAGTCTAGAGTTGCATTCTGGACTGGGATCGTCATAGTTCACATCTAAAGGATGCGTCTACAAGTACAACCCGGGGTGGGGATGTATGAGAGTAAGCACGAATAGGTAGTGTCACATCACATTCTGTTTCAAACAGCTTAATTTACTGCACAAATCTCAATATCAGAGCAACACATTCACAATGCTGTACAAACAAAATCATAGAAATAAGCTTACAAAAAATTAAAAACCCTGTTTTAAAAAAATTAGAAGAGATGATTTTCTTTTTTTCCCCTTTTCTTTTTTTACATGCGTCTTCCACCGATTCTGTTCACATTGTCATTGGGAGTAAATGGCATTCACAGAAATTAAAAACACGTATCTAAAAACACCCAAAACCTAAAATGTTACAAGATCCACTGGCTCGTCTGTCAGTCCTGTTCCTCCTGCTGCTGTGCGCTCGTGTCAGCCGTCTCTGCATCCTCATGATCGGCTAAAAGAAAAAAGAAAACAACCACAGGGACATTTTTACATAACAAAACGCTTCCTCAACAAACCGTGACATCAATGTCAACCGGGCACGATGAGGTCATACTCGACGGGATCCGATGTATCTGGACGAGCGTGATCTGGTGTCCGTTGGTTAACGGGGGCAGCTGGGGAACGGTGTCTTGAAAGATCTGCTCGTCGTCCGAATCCACCAGACTCAGCACGTCTCCCCTGTCCTCCCCCACTTGCCTAAAGAGCAGAAATATCATTCTGCCGTCAGAGAGCATCTGCGGGTCACGACCTCTAGGACACATGATAACACAGTCTCACTGTACGACAGTTGTCGACAGTTTTGGGGAAGAGTAAAAGCGAGCTAGAAAACATGGACGTAAAAAAAAGCTATGGTTTCAAATTCCTCCCAAAATCTGCTCTGCAAATGTTTCATGTTGAAGAAAATGCATTCAACACATTAATAAAAGGCCTCAAGGATAAACACTGAGTTTTGGTGAAAAGCTTTGAACGTAAACAACTTAATGTTTGTTTGTTTATTAAGAAAAACTCCAAAGGGAACCTTTAAGTCTACTGAAAGATTGTTAAATAACTTCTTGAGGTTGACACATTTGTCCCAAGAATTGAGAAGCATATAGACACTGAGAGGGGTAATCATCTAAAATATTCCCCATAATGTTAAACTAATTTATTCCCACACAATTCCTTGCAGCTGCATTGCATTTTGGTCTATTGAGGCCACAATAAATGCAGAAATTGGGATAATTTGCTTCTTCTCGGATGGATTCATACCAGTGCAACTACTGAACACGGCGCAGAGATCTAACGTTCACTATTGTAACAAATCAAATTCATTTTGATATTAGCTCCCATGTGACGTGAGAACGTTATGAACCGACGCCTTGGTAAACTACTGAATAAAAAATATAACAAACAATACAATTAACATGAAACCCATATTACAGTTTTTAACCTGTTATGTTTTGCGTGAAGTAAGCATGCAGTGCTGTGTTAGATAAGTCAATGTGAGGTACTCACCCAAATCCATCACCTAAAAGCAAAAATATGAGCACAAATTGTGAAATTAGTATAAGTGGACTTTTATGATTCATACTTGTGTTCTCATATGCAACATTCCAGATGTAGTATATGATATTGTAATGTGTGCAAAGAATGATTCGAACGTAAGTTCAGTGGAACGGAGACATTTGTTGCATGCGTTTGAGACGCCCGTTTAAACACACAAATGTTATTACCCAGGCAAATTCGGTGCCGGTTAGAGTAAAGTGTTTTGGCTACGACGGCGGCAGATCCCACGATCAGTGCAGCGATGAAGACTCCGAGGATCGCTCCTGTGTACGGCGAAGAGGCTGTCGGGACAAAAACGAGACGACAGGTGAGGAGGAGGAGCAGGAGGAGCGGCCGGTTTATCAGCATTCCAGAGGTGGAGTCGACACCTGCAGCGGCTGGCTTATCGTTTAAATCTCTGGCCCATTCACATGTGCTGAGAACTGCTCAACTCATTGTTTGCCACGTGTCATTCCCTTCTACCTTAAAAGCAGTCATTTGTTAAAAATGTGGCCAAAAAAAAAGAAGCAATAACATGCACATTATTGATCACGAAGCAGCCCAAACTCACTCTTCACGGTGAGGTAGACCTCCAGCTCGCGGACGGCGAGCGGGTTCTCGCTGCGGCAGAAGTAGACGCCCTCGTCGTCCTTGCTGATGTTGAGTATTTTCAGCTTGAGGACGGCGCCTTCCACCGACAAGACGTACTTCGACCCGGGCACAATGGCCTCCTGCTGGAGCCCCTTTCTCCACGTGGTGTTCGCGGGCGGGAGGGACACGGCCTCGGAGCAGGTTAGCGTTACGCTGGTCTCCTCCAGCGCCGAGACCAGCGGCTCGCCTTCAGGGTACGGATATTCTATAGAATAAGAGTCTGAGTACTATACAGGTTCACATTTGTATTCAAGTTGTGGGGCTCAAACCCTTCCATAATCTTATTTGACAAGGACGCACCTCTTCAAAGCTTTCTAAACGTCATAAAAATTAAAGAAAGGCTATTGCATAATGTATAACTCGCACATAGTTTTGAGTCATATCCTTGTTTGTGCAATCCTGTCCCGTGATGATAACCCTTCCCCTACTGAGTGACACATCACCGTGTCCACATGTACCGACTGTGTGCCTCTGGCTGTGTTTGTATCCGCAGCAGTACTTAAACTCTAAAAGGTAATCCAATGATGACAATATTAATTATAATAATGAAGCAAAGAGATTAAAAAATGTCCTTTTCTCACTGATGTGACAGTGGAGTTTATACAGTAAAGCAGAGTGCTGGGATTAAAACGTGGAGCGTGATTATACTCAAAGTGTTTTCCTTCATAGGAGAAACTGAGTAGACGATACATATTGTGAGTGGAGTTTATGACAGGTAGGGTTTGTCACCTACGGGGAAGGTGGTGCATTTGAGTACGTATTCATTGTCAGTAAATTGTGGCGGCACAGATTGCCCAGAATTCCACTTTTTGGGAAAAAAAGGTTCCCAACCACGTCGTAAAGAAATATTTAGTGGGAGAAACAAATCCCACAAATGCCTCTTCAAATATAATAATCTAAAACCATTTTTCTAATGGTGGGTCATTGGTGCATTATATATATATATTTCCACTACTTAGGTAAATAACAGTCTTGCCTATTCTGTAATTTTATCTGTCCAGTTTTGTTGTCATCGTCCCGAGCTGTTATTTCTATTTCTGTGGAAGTATGTTGAGATGAAAAAATAAAAAGTGCACGCATACATGGCCAATGAAGCCAATTCTGTTTTGTTACAACGCCTCATTAATAAACAAACTGTATTGATTCTTAAAAACACTATCTACTTTTAATCACTAGTTTACATTAATTCTGTGTTGATTCATATGGTGGTCTGTTCTATATACTGTGACGAGATAAAACAATAATTATAATCTATCCCTTTGCTTACAGTATCCCAATAAATTGAAATCGCCAGATTCTTGCCAATACACATCCCTAAATAAAGCATGCAGGCGTTAGAGAAGCCCAAACCCTTGCCTGAATGAGTCTGCCCTGTTAGAGGCCTTAACCCAACTCGAAAGTCCGCTCAAATATTCACTGCAGCTCGGTTTGAGAAAGCCCAAAACCACCCTCAATCTGAAAAGTGAAGACGGGAACGTTGCCTTTAGAAGGGTCAAAAGAGCAGAGTTTCTGGCTCACTCTGCTTAGAATCAGAATGTGAGCCTGCAGTTCTCCACTGCTCTTAAGCCCAGAAGAAAAGGCGCTGTCACACTCTGATTGGTCAAGAGGGGAAATGTACCCAGCTGTTTTCAATTACTAATTAGGAGCCGGCCCTCACATCCTGCACAACAGGTGGTCTGAATAACCAATCAACTCTGGGGAGTGTGACGTTCAGCTGGAATTAATTGGGAAAAGGGAAATGACAACAAGTCGCAAAGTATGATGGACCGCTACATTGTATGCAGAACTCGTAATGTTTCTTACCGTTGGTGTAAATCTCGTATTATATCTGAGATACCGAGATCGGCTTTGATTTTATATATATATATATACACATATATATATATTTATATATATATTTATTTTGATCTTAGATCAGTGCGACGGTTTTCAAGATATGCGACGGACATACTCACAAACAGAAATACAGACGGACAAAGATTCCTTGCTTCATAATTGAAAGTCATTTTCCAAAGCATAAAATGCCGGAAACTAAATTCTATTGACGTCCATTGCACCGGAGAGGAGGATGAAATCTCAGAGCCGGATATCCTAAAGCAGTGGTTCTCAAAGTACCCGAAACAGCGCAAATCATTTTTGGTTGAAAAAATAAATAAATGTTGTAATACACAGCACTGTGCCATCAGCGTGTGATTTAATATAGAATATGTAAAATTCAGTTTATGAACTTACAATTATTGTATTGAATATTTATTAAATAACTATTTTAAAAGGATTTTTGAATAGATGCTAATTTTAAATATATATTTTTTTCATCTAAAAATAAAATGTTAGTCCGCAATAATGTGATTGCCAAAAACTGGTGTGGAGGCACAAACCTCAGAGACAGATCACTTTTTTTAACGGGGTATTTGGATGAACCAACCCTTTAAATCGAATGAAGGTCAATGCTCGGAATACTGAGTACAAGTAAACATTGTCAACAATCTCACTGAAGAGTGTCAGTGTGACTCCCAAGTGGAAAGCCCATAAAAGATTCAGCGGTTGCCCATCTCAGGATTGCTTACTGAGGGTAAAGGAACACGACTTCCCCGGCCCCGGAGCGAGAGCTAGGTGCTGGGCCATGCACCTCAGCGTCTGCCCGTCCGCCAGCATCGAGCGGTTCAGCGTCACCGACAGGCTCTCCGTCGAGTCCGAAGCGTAAACCGTTCCGTCCCAGTGAGCTCCTTGGTCGCCCTGGTCCTGCCCCCAGCGGAGCGTCGCGGCGGGATACGCTCCAAACCAGGAGCAGTTGAACTGGACGTGGGAGGGGTCCGCTGCTGGTGCCCACATGCACTCAGGGTGTCGGTCTGGGACATCTAGTCAGAAACGAAACATCAGAGAGGAAACTGACAGCAACTACAGAAAGCTAAATATCGAGCCATCCTTACCATAAAAACAATACTTTAGGAGCAACAGTAAACAGTTGTTTACTTCTCAGCTCTCCTCGTTTTTTTCCTGCTATTTAACTTCTTCTTCATTTTGAAGCACTTCCCTTCCTGCATAAAAGCAATTCTAAAAAGTTGACGTAGAACATAATAAACCTACAAATAATCGATATTATTTTGTATTATGAAGGTTCATAGTGTCCGAATACATTTCCTGGAAATAACTCTGTAATTTGGGGCTAATTATAGGAACTTTCCAGAATAACTTCCTTTAAAAAGGTCTTCCCAATTTAGAGTCAAGTAAATATTGATTTATTAAGTATTTATTATTGGGAAAACTAATCTCAAAAATACAGGATGTTGTACTGTTTTCTTTCCAAGGAAACCATGATTTATGTTATAAACTGTTGTATTGTTGTATATACTGATGTATTAAAGGGGAGCTTGCCTGGCCTGTAAAAAGGTCATTCATGTGGGAGAGATTCTAGGAAGTCAGCAAAAACCCAGGAAATGTTGTGAATTCAGGAAGTCTATTAAATGCCATCATCCCCACAGATAAAACTGTTTGTTTCACAACACGCAGATGAAACTATTGCAGCATCAGAGTGAATTACTGTGTAAACTTGATCTCATCGTGATCTTAGTCGAACAACAGTTGACTTTTTCTCAGTTGAGTTTTGATGACTCGGCTTTCTAGACTTTTTTTTTTTTTTTTTCCCTCACCTAGTTTACCCTCCATTATGTTCTGCCAAAGAAGCACAGTAAGAGATCATACCTGTGTATTTAATCTAAACTCATACGTCGTGCACTAGTTGAAAGGTCGACCTAAAACTTCTATAAACAGATTATGTGTTCATACTCTGTAAACTGTTTACTGTTTGAGAATGAGGAAATACTTAAATATACATTACAGTGCATATAAAAAACAGGAAGGTGTTCTGTTGAATCAAAAGGGGGTTAAATGTGACTTTTCTGACAATGGCAGAAGGAAAAGGCTCTTTGACGTCAAAGTGAAAACATCTCTACAGAAGGTATCTATATTACTGCAAACCTACAAGACCGTAATGAATTGCCTCTTCTTTTTTGTGTCGGTGTTACTCTTGATATTTTGTCACATCTTTGTCTTGATCAAGTCAAGTGCATAATTCAAACAATACATATAGGTCACATCATTTTAATCAAAATATTTATTTTTTTCTCCCCGTTTGCGCCTTCCATCATCAATCTCGCCCACAGCTATCTTTTAGTTTTCTCCCCGGAGCCGATGATGGAGGAAGACAACGAGTGAGCCATCTCGCTTCTTACTCATCTCTGTTGACAAGTGACATGTGTTGTTCATGTGTTGTTCATGTGTAGCGGAATGAGCTGATATATAACATGATTTCAAACAGGTGCATCGACTTTTATGCATATATTCTTTATATATTCTTTCCTCGTGGCATGACAAAATCAAGATTGACTCTTACAATTTCCATCCCAAATAACACTTTGACATCAGACCTTGAGTCGGAGAAGAGCATTCTGGGTATTCTGCTCATGGTACTTACAGTAGACCAGCAGCTGTGAGCTCTTATTGACCGCCTGACCGGAGACGGGGTTGTGAGCCCTGCAGCTGTAAACTCCCTGAGCGCTGGGCTGAACGTGCTCCATCCTGAAGTCCAGCCAGGGTCCGGAGGTCGAAGCCAGCGACTCGTTGCTGGACGCGGCTCCTCTGAAGGCCCAGGTCAGCTGCTGGGACGGGTAGGAGGAGCCGGAGCAGTTGAAGGAGACGCTCGAACCCCGAAAGACGATGAGCGTCCCGTTGGCCAAGGCAGTCGCTGGACCGATGGACGCGGATACGTTTTCTGGACCACCTGAAAGGAGAACCAGCGGTGCTCGTGTTTAGTTTACCAAATGCAACTAATGCCCCTTTTTTCAACTTCGTTAAAATTAAATCAAAGCAAAAATACCCACGAAACTGGAACTATATCAGCAGTAGTTTAAAAATACTCTGTTACAAATAAAAGCTTTGCGTTAAAAAGTATTCGCAATAAATGACACTTATAGTACTGAACAAAAAGTACTCATTATGCAGAATTAAAATGATATATTATTACTGGATTATAATGCATGATTATAACATTGTACTTTCTATACTGCTGGACAGCCTAACCTATAATAATAATAATAATAATACACACACATATATTTGTGTATATATATATATATATATATATATATATATATATATATATATATATATATATATATATAAATAAATCGATTATACAAATATTTGGCTTTTCTGTCAATAGATTAGTCGATCTTAACCTTTTGAAAACCCACCTATTTTTAGGCCTCTGCTCATACATTGCAAACCCAAAACTAAAAAAAAGGTATATCTCTGCAACCTATAGGGCTATTTGAATAATGTTGGTGTTATAATAAAAGAGTTTAATGTGCCGTGTGTGTTCAGATGTGTAAATATCAGTCTATATGTTGAGTGAAGTATACAGTTTGTATAGCAATATCTGCCATAGAGCCCATATGGACTCCACAGTTTTCAACTTGTGTTAGCCGACCAGTAGAATAAAGTTCTGTTGCAGCTCAGAGTGTCAAACACCGTGTGTGACCTGCACACTGCATTCATCACAGGGCCACCTGTATCCATGCGGAACAACCAGTTTGACTTTACGAAAAAAAAACACTCACTGGCCACTTGCAGCGGGACACGTGCGTGAAAGATGTTGTTGCCCGGCAGCGTGGAGCTGCACAGGTACGAGCCCTCGTCCCCGCGCGCCACGCTCCTGATGCGCAGACTGCCGTCCTCCGTCACCACGAGCCGCTGCCCGGCGGCCGTAAGGCTCGGCGAGGAGGCGTCACCTCTCGCGACCTCTTGTCCATCTTTTAGCCACGTCGTGAGGTTCGGTGTTACGTTACCGGCGGTGTAACACGGAAGTGTAGCGATGTCGCCCGGTGCAGCCACCAGAGGCGTTTCGGTGGAGTCACTATCCGAAACCGCCGCTTTAAACAAGAAGAGAGGAAGGGAGGGGAGACAAAGAAGGTGAGCAGGATTTACGGCCTCACCTGTGTTACCTGGCTGCGCGCGGCCACCATCGAAACTCACCTGTGGCGCACAGACAAAGGTGTAGAAACGCCGCAGTTGTCACCGTCTTCATGATAACTGTCCTAAAAGTCTACATCGCTTTCAAATAAAGAAAAAAGAAGGTGAAAAAAAGGGTTTTTCGTCCAAACCTGTCCGACTAGTCCACCTGTTCCACCTGTGTGAGCCTGCCTGTAACGCACAGCGACACCAGTCCGCCCATTCTGAGCCACAGCGCGCGCGCACACACGCATACTACAGAGGGGAGCAGTCTGACATGATGTGACTTCAGTCTCGCCGCTGGATATTTTGAAGGAAGACGTGCTTTGTTTACATGAGCATGCTAATCCGGAAACTTTGGCACGAATAAACCACACCTCGACCTCACCTTGTTAAAGGGACAGTAACACTATTCGTCTTCTTCCTCTCGCATGCTTAATGGTGTTATTTAGCTGACGTTACGTCATTATGACGATGCAATGGGACAGGTTAAGGTACACTGTAAGGATGTTTATAATTCCCATAGCAGGGGTGTTATCATTATTTTCCTCAGATATATACAAACTTTATTTTACAGCTGTATTAAGGTTTCTTTGGTCCAAAACAACAGTCCTTTTTAAAGAAGTATAAAAACACAACAAAACATAAACGAAACAAGAGTTGGTCACCTATGCATTCATACAAATGGTATACTGATAGATATACATGCCAGATCTCACAGTGATCATCCCATGAGGAGCACAAATCCATTTCCAGCATTGCAGGAATTTATCAACACGTAGGTTTCACGGGAAAAATCATTCTCTCCATGCTTTGAATATTACTCACAATATCTATACTGGCAGTGTTTGCTGGAGGTTCGGTCTGTAACTATTGTTGTGTTTCTAATAATATGTTTAACAGATATGTGTCTTACACCGATACATGAGCTGCAATATTGGCGAAATAGATTGTAGAGAAAGAGCAGTGATGTCCGTCATGGAAAATGTTCCTAATTGTCTGTATTAGCTCCGATTATAAAGTCTATTAAGCATTTTATCAGGAGTATTCATGATGTTTATCAGCAGGTGGTGTCAGCTGCCATTGAATTAATGATGTTCAAACATTTTCTTGATTATAAATCACAGGACTCTTACTAAATGGATTTTGTGGTGAAAGAGCTTTCTTACGTTTAGTTAAATTCAGTTCAAATTAGATATTTGGGTATAAGTGTCTGTGTGATACGTAAAACTGTAAAATGTCGTTACAGGACAATAGCAGTCATTTTTTTCAAACGTCAGCGGTTTAACAAATCATGCATCCTATACATTTCAGTTGACCATTCAATTCAATTCATTTCATTTAACCCTTGTGTTGTCTTGGGGTCAAAATGACCCGTGTACGAGTGTATATGTATGTGTGTTGATGGGTCATTTTGACCCCAAGACAACACAAGGGTTAAAAGCTCAGGCCACTAAATTCTCTAAGTCAACATTAACGAACACATAAGAGGTATCGATATGACAAAATCCTATCAAATGTTTGTGTGTATGTGTGTTTGTGTATGTGTGTGTGCATTTTGAGGCTGTGGCATGCATATTTGAACCACCATAAAGGAGATAATAGGACAACGGCGTGAACTGAGCCCAGATTTCTCTTGGACGGGGTCTTTACTCAGTCGACCAAAGGCTGACTTGATAATTAGAGCTCAGGCCACCTGCTGTGTCTGCCCTTGGGGAAGGCAGCCGTTTCATACCAGGGAGTTACTGCAGATATTTGGGCAGTGAATATGTGTTTGACTCTGTAAGTGTGTGGCGATGTGTGCATGAATGGATTCCTGCATGGATGCATTTGCAATGTAAGCGTCAACATCAACACTAAAGACGTGGTTGAATCAACTCCTCCCTGAAAGTTTGAACAAAAACTCCTCATTCATATCTGGTAGATATGATGTCGTGGATTGTATTAGATTATACAGCAGCTAACAATCTTCTGACATGCTTATTTTAATGGTGGATAACTGTGATACAACTGGGAGACAGTAAACAGAAGAACATGAAGAGGAGAAAAACACAATGTGCACCATTCAATGAAACATCTTCTATCAAAAGTAAAATCACATTGTTTACAGTGTGGATTATGTGCAAAACTTTAAAGCAAACTTTTATAATATATATAATATATAGTTTTTTGCCACTTTGGTGAAACAAAACACGTTTACTGTCAGACTGACGTCGGCTGCATCTAAAACACATTACAAAAACTAAGTTACAGTAAATAATGCATAACTGTATGCGTGCATGCTAGTCTTACTGTCGACAGGTTAAATTGGATGATGTCAGTCCATCAGCGATGTAATAAGAATCCATCGCTAAAATGAGAATTCTAGAATTCTTGTACCCATGGAAGTTTGTTCAATCAAAACAACTATTGAGACTCAAGAGACCGGTCAACAACCAAGAAACTCTCTATTCAAGGAAGTCAAGATGAACGACCCGGTCAAATTTTCATACGAGCCAGACTCTGCGTTTAACGATCTCCGTCTGGAAGGAAAACTTTGTGACGCAGTCCTCAAGGTCGAGGACGTAGAATTTAAAGTCCACAGGATCATCCTGTGTAAATGCAGCCAGTACTTCATGTGAGTTGGTTATCTGAAGCTTGTGAATGTATATCCCTCAAATGGGCAGAAAATAGTGGTTCATGATCTGAGGTCTGAGAGACTAATCTCAATACGCAATGAGTTCATGGAGCGTTTGGGATATTAAAAAAAAAGTTTGACATAGAGGAAAAGATACAAAATATCAGCTTGATGATGGTTAAATAAAGGTCCTACTGCCATTCAACTAAATATCAACTTCCATGAAGTGTTGTACTGCACATTGATTGCAGAGTGCAGTTTTCTTCTTTTTAAGTTGGATTATTTATTATTATTATTATTATTTGAACAATACAGTATTCTCACAGTTCCACAGTGATGTGTTTTTAAGCAGATCAGTAAAGTGTAGTTGCATTGAGTATTTTTGTGTGTTCAGAAAAGTGACTGGATTAATTTAAAGCAAAAAAAAGCCATTGCACACACTGGAGACGGTCGATTCAACGCACACTTGGAACGGAGAAATCTGAAGTCCGTTTCCAACGCTCTGCTTTTGTGTTCCTCCCTGACCCCTCAGTGCTCTCTTCAACCGCTGGTCCAATACAGACAAGGTCTTCAACATACCCGGACTCTCTCCTGACATAATGCAGCTCATCATTGAGTTTGCGTACACCGGCTCCGTTTCGGTGACGGAGGAAAACGTGCAGGACCTGCTGATAGCGGCCGATCAGTTCTGCGTCATGGCCGTCGTGCGAGCTTGTTGCGACTTTCTCGGGGAGCAGCTCTGCCCCGGGAACTGCATCGGCATCTTTGGGTTCACCGACTTCGGCTTCTTCCCCGAACTGCAGAGCAAGGCCTACCGCTACATTCTCGATCACTTCGAGGAGGTCGCTTTACACGAAGAGTTCCTGCAGCTGGGACTGCAGCAACTCATCAACATCCTCGTCAGAGACGACCTCAACGTGAGAAAGGAGAGCGCGGCCTATGAGGCCGTCCTTCGCTGGATTGACCACGTACCCGAAGAACGGAAAGCACACGTGGCAGTGCTCTTGTCTAAGGTAGGATAACCTTCCATCACTAGATTTAGTTTAGACTTACACCTTCAGCATTTGGCTTATCCCGATTGCAATTAAACCACCTTGGTCAAATTAAAGTCTTCCCACAGAACCCCTTCACCTCTGGTTCAAATGCAAATCGAATCCCCCTCTTTTCCTTGTCTCATGTAATCAATCCCTTGTCCAGACAGGCCACAAAGCAAGAACAGGACGAACCACAGGTGGTCCAGTCTCTTTGTTTTAAGACCAAATGCTCCCTTGTAAAAAACCCAACCACGATCTGTGTGTAAATGACCTCTGCACTCTCCAGTACAGAGTCCATGTGACCCTGAGCAATACTATATCATTCATCTTGTTTTCTTCATCCATTTTAAAATCCTTTCACATCTGAATCATTATACTGTAATAAAAACATAGTGACCTTCATATGCATTCAATTACACACCCTTCATAATAATATCCCTTATTTGTTATCATATCCCTCTTATGCATTGTAATGTACACAATACACATGTCTTTATTGTACATGTGCAAGTCCAAATTTGACAAACTAAACTATTAAAACTCTACAAAACGCTCCATGATGTCTTTCTGAAAGGAGACTGGTCATGCTCTATACTGCTCTTACTGTCAGTGAAACCAACAATACGTTAATTCTGCTATCAAATAGTGTCTATGTACCCTGTAGCGTGAACGGTGGTCTTGCCAGGGAAAGAGGAGGGTAGGGGGGAGAGTAGGAAAGGCAAGACCTCGCACCTAACTCGGTGGCACTCCGTCGGCTAATTATCCTAGTGATCCCGGAGGAAATAATAATTCTCATCCGATATTGGCATAACGCATTCGGTCTTTTATCTCACCCCGTGCTAAATCGTTAGGTTTTTGTGTTATTTTCAAATTAAGTTATAGGTTTTGTCGAGGGTGTTTTACAGCTTGCGCTCTAGGTCCCCTGCGGTAGGCTGTAACTTCTCTCAACCCTTATCAAGCGAGTACGTATATCGTCTATACCTTCTCTCTACCTATTTTGACACCATCTCATCATTATGACAAACACTGCAAAAATCTTCACCCAAAGATACTTACCTTAAGTCTCTTTGGTAGATTCAGTCGTCACTTCTGTATCTCACGGTGGATGGACAGGGAAAGAGGGTTTAAATTGTTTTAAAGAACCAGAACCTTTGGTTTGGTTTCAGTCCCTTACGAATGGTAAGGCTGAGTTTTTATTCAAAGTTTATCTTACATACAAAAAAATAAATTAAATCAAACAGTTTAAAAGTCACAAGTAACTAAGAGAAAGGGTTAAGTTTTTAGAGCTGGTGAGTGAACATCTCTTCTCTCTTGTCTACTCCTGCACAGAATTGCCAGGCACCCCTCTCCTGATAGCAGAAGTTTCTTCCAGACTCTATAGCTGGAGACCTGTCCCAACCCCTAAGGACTGGGACAGGTCCAATCTGATTTTTCTCCTTTTCTAGTAAAGATGCATATTAATTAACTAAGAGAAAGGGTTAAGTTTAGAGCTGGTGAATAAACACCTCTTCTCTCTTCTCTACTCCTGCACAGAATTGCCAGGCACCCCCAAAAAACATGCATTCCTACCCCCTCTTTTATACACCAGAGTACATAAGTCATGCTGTCACCAGAGTTGGACAGAGGAGGTTTTACTACCTTATTTGGTAATACTGCCAATGCATGCTCTTAACAAAGGAGAGAACATTTAACACATCTCATTCAAAAAGAGTATATAACATAGCAACTTATAGCATCCTATGAATTTTATGTATTCTAATCACAAACTATAATGAAAATAAAAAACAAACAGTATATATATATTCAAATGGTTATCTAGAAAAAGAAAATGATTATACGGTTATAATAGTTAGACCTTTTTACTTTCATCTTATTCCTCGGACACTCAACAATCCAAAACCAGATATAGCATATTCCTTAGAGTTTTGTCTTTGAAAGCATTCACCATGGTCCGGTATTAAACATTTCCCTGACTAACACATAGTTGGAGCTTTTAAAGGAATTTATTGACAATAACTGAACATCAATTCAACGATTCTGTCCCGTTTCTCTTTGTATAGGTGCGACTGGCCTTGACGAGTATGGAGTTCATGAGCATCAATGTTCTGACCAATGAGATGGTGAAAAACAACCTTGAGTGCCTGTCCATTGTCCGGAATAACCTTGAAGCCATGGATAACTTCAGGCGTAACAGGCCCTCTGTTGCTCACTTCTGGAACCCTCTCACCCGACCTCGCCTGCCGAATGCCATCCTGTTGGCCATCGGAGGCTGGAGCGGCGGCAATCCGACAAACGCCATCGAGGCGTACGACGTCCGCGCCGACCACTGGATCAGCGTGACAAACCATTCTGAGCGGCCCCGCGCCTACCACGGCACCGCCGTCCTCAACGGGAACGTCTACTGCATCGGCGGCTTCGACAGGGCGCAGCATTTCAACAGCGTGCGCAGGTTCAACCTGAACACGCGCACCTGGCACGAGGCGGCCTCCATGTGCGACCGCCGCTGCTACGTGAGCGTCGCCGTGCTGGGCGAGAACATCTACGCCTTGGGAGGCTACGATGGGCACGCGCGGCTCAACACCGCCGAGCGATACAGCCCCGAGGACAACCAGTGGAGTCTCATCGCGCCGATGCAAGAGCAACGGAGCGACGCCAGCAGCGCAACGCTGCACAACAGGGTGGGTTCGTGTCTGGGAGTAATTCAAGGGCAACAGAGTAGTTTTTTTTACCTGTTGGAAACAAGACTGTAATGTTGTAAAAACACACGATTTGTGTAATTCCTTCTGCAGTTGTGTTGAGGTAAATGCAGTAATTGTCCAGAGGGTAGAGTGTCAGACTAAAGGTCTTCCACAACCTATGGGCTACCTGAAGAATGTGTGATGTTGTGTGCATGGAAGTGATAAGGTGTGTCCGTGTGTGTGTTTGGACGATTGGACCATTCTCCGATGTTGGGGATCATCTTGGGATAGAGTAGAAATAGCTCTGTATAATTTATAACCAGTTGAAAGCTAGGATGAGTGATCATTTACTTAAAACCTCCTGTTCTCCCCAGGTTTACATTTGCGGGGGCTTCAATGGGAGCGAGTGCCTCCAAACGGCTGAATGTTTCATCCCAGAAGCCAACCAATGGACGATGATCAGCCCGATGAGCAGCCCACGCAGCGGAATTGGCATCGCCGCTTATGAAAACCGTGTCTATGCCGTAAGTACACAAGAAACAGTGACACGGCAACTTGTGTGAAGAGATGTGGTCAACAGTCAACAGATGAATCAGAAAGAGTTGAGTGTGAATGTTCTATTTTTACCATTTATTTCACAAAGGTCGGCGGCTACGACGGCACCAACCGCCTGCGCAGCGCGGAGGCCTACAACCCGGTGAGCAACAGCTGGCAGGAAGTGGCGACAATGTTGACTCCCCGCAGCAACTTCGGCATCGCAGTGCACGACGGTCTGCTCTTTGTCGTCGGGGGCTTCAACGGCTTCACCACCTCCTACAACGTGGAGAGCTATGACGGAGCGGAGTGGACGGAGGCTTCTGACATGGACGTGTACCGCAGCGCCGTGAGCTGCTGCGTGGTGTCCGGGCTTCCCAACGTCAGCGACTTCGTTGTCCCCCGAGACGCCCTGGCGTTATTAAATCAGGATGGAGACTCGGACGAACTCTTCTGAACTCACCTGGCTTTAAGACCTAAAACCACAAAATACAAATAAAATGTCTTTGTGCATTAATCTACTGTCACTCCAGAGACTTTCTTCAACGTTTCTGTTTGTGAAACTGGAAAGTTGGGGATGCTGGGTCCAACCGGCAGACACCAGGTTGATCCAGAGTGCACCACGGCAACAATAACTCCTAAATACGACAGAGCTGTTAGAGGGCTCATGAGCGTTTTTTTTCTTCACTTTTTAGCTAGCTGCAAATCTGCATCGTCCCCGCTAGCTGCCGGCAAATTCACACAGTACCTTTTAAATACATTGCATTTGTGTTTGAATCACCTTTTTCTGTCAAGTCTGGGACATCTTCGGAAACATTAACTAACCAAGTCCTGAACAGACGGGAAATACTTTGGTTGATGCTGGAATGGATGGTCTGAAGGTGATTTGTTATGGTTAGGCCAGCCTGTTGGTCACATGCAAGCGTCCCTCTGGACCATCCATTCTAGCATCACCCAAAGTACTTTCTCACCCTACTTTTTGCCCATAGGATTTTAC
>NC_136596.1:22430872-22453372 GCF_910589615.1 Taurulus bubalis
AAAAAAAACTGTGGAAAGCTGCAGCTCAGACTATCGGCTGCAGAAGGATCGATTGGCTGTTTGATTTATCGCTTGAGACAACCCCTCTCCCTATAATTAAAAAAAGGAAAAATAAACGGAAAAAATAATCGCCTCTAAAAATGCATGTTTTTGGAGCCAACTGCCATACGTTTTCTCCCCCTCCTTCTCTCATCTTCCCACTTTAAGTCACAACACAAGTGTCATCATTGCACAAGAAACACTGTGACTACGTCATCATTATTCTTACAAAAAAACATGACAACTACAGGAAGTTATCCAGCATATATATTTTTTCTTTTTTTGTTATTTTGGCCATCCTGTGACACCGTAAGAGGCGAGGAGGGGGAGGACGTTTTCGGGGGGTGGCGGGAGGAGGGGTCACTAAAACCATCGCCATCGACTCCGTCGGACCGGCCCAGAAAACGCACTGGACCCGATTCTGGAGACGTTTATTTTTTTCATCTATTTTGTTTTGCGTCCAAGTGTGTTTGACTGAGGGATGCAGCAGCAGTGAACACCTGCACTGTCAGGTAAAAGAGGAGGAGGGGTGTACGGAGGCAGACGGACGCCCGGGGGAGGGACCACAAGAGACGGCCCCTCATCTGTAGTCGTCCTTGGGGAGGTCCAGGGCGCCCAGGTTGCCGAAGCCCAGCCGCATGCTCTCCATGTCGAAGCTGTCGATCTCGCGCTCCTGGCGCTCCAGCAGGTGCTTGATACGGTCGGTTCGCTCCTTCTGAATGGAAACCAGCTCCTCTTCAATCTGCAGGAGACACAGAGGACGTTCAGAGACATTTTAATTACCATGGTTTTATTTCATAGATTTTGTTTTTGATTCACTTCAAGATTAAAAGAACATCAATGCGGGTTGAGATGCGTTTTGCACTCAGATAAAAAGAACAGCTTTTTTCATATACATCTAAAGTTGTGTGTGCAATGTAAACTTTTACAATCTTTTCACATAACATCTTTAAACTCTACAGTGCAAATGCAATAGCAATGTAAGAAAGATAATTTTTTTTCAAAACAAGTGTGCAAAGATGTATTCTCACAATAGAAAAAAAGCTACGCTGTCAGGACGATACCTGTCAATTTATTACAATATTCTTCCTCACAGTTCGAACAGCAGACAATTTGACTTGTGACCTCAAGAAAAGCACAGGTACAAATAACGAGGTTACGTCTGTGCATCGGGTGTCGAAGTATGACGCATGAATGCAACGCAGTCACAATCAATGGTATTAAATACGCCTGTTGGTTTGTTTGAGAGGGGAAATCATCCGTTAGAAAACGTTTGGAGAGGCGCACACTCCTACACAGGATAGACCAAAGACATTTAAGGTGTGCCGTCCCAACAGGTGCAACACAACGAACAGGACAAGTGAGAGAGATACGAATAATGCTCAGTATGTATGCGCCTCCACCACCCCGACGAGCAGAGTGAGTAATAACACAGTTAGCTGTGAATCATGCGTGTGTGTGGGGACTTGAAAAGACAAGCAATGTTTTAAGAGCAGATTGGGTTGAAACCTAATTTTTAAGGCTTCATATTCCATTTCTGTTATTATTTGCCAGAGACGGGCTCAAATCGGAGTTCAATTCACCACATCACAAACTGCAGCCAGTCGTTAAACTGACACGTCCGACACAGTCAGATTGTAACATTTACAAACGCTGTATTCAACATGTTGGTCTCCAAGACACTGCAGAGTTGTTCATGGCGTTTCTGTTTCCATCCCCTTGCAGCCATTTCCCATCCTGGATGTGCATTGTTTAATACTGGGATGGTGTCTGTGTGGCAAGTTGCATTACTCAGGTTGTGTCTGCTGCATATGCACACACAGACACACACACACACACACACACTCACACTCACGTGCATCCACAGGTGCAGACAAAACACCGCATGGCGCAATACGGCAACTACTGAGCATGCACCGAAAACTCCAGACTCTGACCATGAGCCGAACCGGAGGACAATAGTGCTTCTAAAACCATGACATCATCCCAGTCGCCGTAGTGCCTAATGCCGGACGCAGCCAGGAGATGGCGACAAACCACCACGGAGGTCCACTGGGCCCCAGCAGAACTGCATTTCAAACGTCTCTCCCTTTGTTGTCGGAGTGCTGTCTACTAGACTGTGGCGATGACGTCGGTCACTCTGGAAGGAGGCGTACTCGGCCGTTCTCATCTCATCGCGTGTCTTTGGTGCACATGAAAACGCGAGTCTCAATCAGGAGTGTGCTGACACCAAATCGGGGGACACAGATTGATCAAACGGGGTCAGATTTATGTGAAGAAATGCCAAATTGTATGAAAGTATGAAAAGATAGTTACCAGCTCGCAACAAAGCTGCCGCTGTCACAATTGAGAGGACTTGATTGTAATTGATTGAAAGTTGAGGCGCATCTAAAAAGGTAGCACGTGCAAGCTACAACAACATTGCGTTATAGACGTGTCGTAACAAAGGAACCATGCTGTTGGCTACAGAGATTTCTCCACCATTAGGGGCCGTGTGGGTGAGAAATGCTTGTCTGCTCCCCGGAGGAAGGCATGCCACTGTCATCACTACCTGTGGTGAGGGAAGTGTGTGTGTGTGTGTGTGTGTGTGTGTGTGTGTGTGTGTGTGTGTGTGTGTGTGTGTGTGTGTGTGTGTGTGTGTGTGTGTGTGTGGGGGGGTCGCCTTTCATGCCTGCACTGCCTGCTGAGGTTGACCGAGGTCGCAGGACTGTTTACATCTCAACGTTATTACTGCCTGTGTGTGTTTGTCTACACACATGCATGCTTTGTATCTTATCTATCTTATCAAAAAAGTGCCATTACTTCCTCTATTTGGTGTTCTGTACGTCCTGCTGGAGCAGGATGTTGGAGGACAGAATACAAATATGGATTATTCTCAACTTTAAACCACGTGTTTGTGTCTTCTTGTGCAGGATGGTCACTTTACGGGGTCTGATGGGGAGTTTTAAGTCATCCACGACCCTAAAAAGGCTCAGTGTGCTTCAAGTAAAGTATTTTGTATTAAGTTTTCTAAGGTGGAAAACATTTCTAGGGGTTTTAAAACACAGAAATACCTGAGGGCTTACGTTCTCTCTGCACACCTGACCAGTCGCCGGTTGCGGTGGCAGATAGTCGGATTCAGAGTTGCATTCTGTCGACAATCTGAAGCACTGAGTTTGTTTGTTGTTGTTTGTGAGGAGTTTATTTGCATGCAGACCAGTAAGAAATGCAGTCTTTGAATGATGGTGGCCTCGAATTGACCCGATATCATACATTTTCTAAACAAGTTAACTATTCAAATGTATAACATCTTATAACACATCATTAGTGATTGGCCTTAAACTGTGTCTAACATAACTTTATGTCTGTATTTATTTTCTTTTGAAGCCTGAGATGGTTTCTTGTCTCTCGCTGTAACAGTTGGCTTGGGAATTGTCCTGAACATGAATGTACATTTTCCCTTTTTTTAGTCTTTTTGTTGAAAAGGCTCTTTGGATAAACTGTGTTGTTTGAATAAAATATATAAATAAAGGAAGGATTGGACGGGTCTTGAAACTCAAACTGGCGTTTTGAATGAAATACCAGGTTTATGCCAGAAGATGTCTTTACCCAGAGGTAATACGTTCTCTCCAATGTATGTGTTCCTAAATAGCACAACGCCATGATGAAAAAGGCTTTTTTAATTTTTTTGGCACTTTTAAGGAGTGTGCCTTGAATTATTTGTGGAATTTGTTCCTTCTCTTGAAACACTTTGTCCATTGTGTTTTATTTAAGTAGTCAGCATTGATCACCTGCAGAAAAAACTCAAATATGTCCTACAGAGCAGTACAAAAATGTAAAATGGCTCTTCCACCACACCTTTTGTTCCAGGTGAGCCCGTCGCAGCGACACCTTCTGCTCCAGCTTCTGCTGCTCACGCTCGTGCTGCGCCTCGGTCTGCATCTTGATCTTGCTCTGGTAGGCATTGAGCAGCTCCATCTCCTGCTGCAGCTGCTGCCTCAAGGCCTGGCACTCGGCTTCCTGGGCCTCGTCCAGACGCAGCTGACACAGCCGACCATGAACCGCAACAGGGGAGAGGGAGGTACAAAGGGACAGAGAGAGAGAGAGAGAGAGATGGGTAGATTGAGGGGGAGGGTAGAGGTACATTGATAAGACACCCAGAAAGAGAGAGAGAGGAGAGGGAGGAAAGAGAGGGACAGAAAGTAGAAGAGGAGACGTGGAAACGAAGAGATGGAAGAAAATGGAAGGGCAAAGGGACAAACAAGGGGGAGGAAAAAAAAGAGTTGACAAGAAATGAAACGAGGACAGACAAGGGGGAGGGAAAAAAATAAATCGTTAGCAACAGGTGGAGAGAAAAAAACTCCTGATCGTCTTCAAAAGCCTAAATCATTTCTTATCTAAAAAAAAACCCAACACATTATTGTCCAGAAACACAACAAGAAAGATGACGTGAACGCCTCTCCGCTCACCGCCTGCGAGGCCATCATCTCGTTGATGCTCTGCTCGTATTGCTCAGCCAGGATGGCCAGCTTGCGCGTCTGCTCATCCTTCAGGGCCTTGAGCACCGTCTTGTGCTCGGCCTTGGGCGTAACTTCCATCTGGTGGTGGCGCAGGGCCTTGTACTGCTTGGTCTGCACCTTACATGTGTCCTGGAACTGCTTCTTGATCTGCAGCTCCAAAGCCTGCAGGACGGGACAGAGAGCGGAGGGTGTGGACAGTTTAGAGTATTACGTTTATTTCAAAGTGCTGTGGTTCACAATACTAACAATTCTTCTGCTCGAGGTTAAAGATTTCAAAAGGCAAGGGGCGAAAGAAAAAAAAAACCTGATCCGAGTTCTGATCTTTGTTATCCTCAAAATTAAACCGAAATGACATTCGGAGATGACACATTTTGTACGTTCTTTCACCATTTCTTCAAGATTAATTTGTTACATCCACGTTGCATCACTGCTTCATCAAAATCTTTTTCAAAATATAAAAAGGTGTTGCTCATGGCTTGCGCCATCTTAGAGGCAGATCTAATTTGTGTTTTCAAAGACACAAGATGAAATCTAAAAATGAATCCAGGCATTTCAAACAATTTGACAATTGTCAATCTGACAACAAGCACCACATCTATAATAACCCGGTTCAAAAACCGTATTTGATCCGCGTCGACTCACTTTGAGGTTCTTGGGCTGCTGCCGGAGCTCCAGCACATGTTTACGGTGGAGTTCTCGCTCACGTCGGTTGTTGTACTCGATCTGGTTCTCCAGCTCGGTCTGGTGCTGCAGGCGGATCAAGTCCATCCGCAGCTTCTGCAGGATCTTCAGCTGCCTGAACTCCAGCTCCTGCATGGACTCGTCGTGGCGGATCAGCATGGCATGCTCCATCTCTTTCTGGGTCTTCTTCTTGTTCAGCTCCTAGGAGGGCCGGAAGGAAAGGTGGAGAAGGAGGGAGGGACATTCTGGATGACTTGGATGGCTATCGATTAACATTATTAGCTCAGCTTGTTTTCAATCTGACTTTCACATTTCCACATATAGAAATCAATTTTCCTTTGTTTGCATCAGGATTAGAACGTCGGCTGACATTATCAGCACCTGAAAAATCAATAAATATCTCTCTTTCTTTCATTTAAACACTATTAACCAAAACATTAAAACTATGATCGAAAACAAGACTCTGAAGTTTGATGAACTTCAGGTGCATATTTAACAATTAAACGATGTTCATTTATAATATATAATGTCTGCACGTGGTGTTTATACGGATGCACGCCCTCTGCACCTCTCGGATCTGTTCCTGCTCCAAGTCGTGCCGCTTAATCATGACTTTGCGCTTGAAGGCGCGGCAGTTCCTGTCGTAGAAGACTCTCTGCTGGGCCAGGAGATGGGCCTCCTCCTCGGCCTGGGAATGCTGCATGTTCTCCTTGTGCTTGGACAGACGCTCCTGCTTCTCCTTTTTGGGTGTGCTGTAGTCCTCGTTCATCTCCTGAGAGAGGGGGGAGAGTTCGAAGCAAAGGAATTGAGGAACGGAGGAGAGATGTTAATTTGAGCCGTTATTGGTAGGTTCATCTGATGTGGGTCCTTTATCTGTTAATGGCGTTGTAATTGTCAATGCGAATATCAGTTTAACTGGTGAAATAAAGACAATGGCTAATGAGTTTATGAGCAGTGAGTGACGAGATATTAAAACCAGATATGTGACAAGCAAATATGATCTAAAGCGAGCAGGAAATGGCCAAACTATGTGTTACATACGCATGTTTTGAATGTGAAAATGAACAAACGTCTCGATAAATGCTGCCTAAATAAAGAAAAGTGTTCACAATATCAAGTGTTTGTATTGAGAGCATACGGAAAACTCCAATTGACCGTCTGTCTGGAACGACTTTCATAGCCAGAGGAAGGGTTGGGATAAAAAAATAAAAAATGATTCAGCCACATTTATTCCTCCTCAGTATGAGCTTTCTTTCTCTTTCATGGGCTTTAAGGTAATCTACAACTCCAGCTAATGCACTTAACACACGAGCCTGATCCCCGTTCTCTGTGGTGTCTAATTCCGTTATAGCTCAGTTGGTGGGAAATATCTCTCCCTTCCAGCGATGCTTTCTTTTAACTGTGCTGACCTAATTTTGGTCACTTATCTTGTAACTGAAAACACAGTGTATCACACTCCCAGCCCACAGGAGTATTCTCTGGGCTCGGTTTGAAGGTTGTGGAGGCACACAAATGATACATTGTGCGTATGGAATTGTGGGTTTCCTTGCTGGTGTGAATATACACGTGTAGGTACACAGCGAGTAGGCCCAGTGACTCAACACAGCTTCCAAAAGACCACTTTTGGTCATACTGAATGTTTGTGCAGAGGAGGGCTGATCCAACAGTTATTGGCGTACAGTGTCACACAGGAGAGAGGCGTTCAAAGGCGCTCGCTTCAGGGGGGAAAAAAGGAAACCAACGCACCTCCTTAATCTTCTCCTTGCAGAGTTTGTACTGCTTCTTTTGATTATCCAGAAAGGTGGTCAGCTCTTTCTTCTGCTGGGCCACGATCTGCTGCTGGAACTTCTTCTCATCGGTCAACGCCGTCTTCATCTGGGAGACAACAGAGGCTGTTAGCTGAGCATGTGTCTTGTTGGTGAACGTTTTAGATGTTTGCACCTCATTTTATATTATTGTATGGCCAGTAAAGACACTATTGTTTGCTGTTGTCGCGAATGTTAAAGAAAATCGCAATATGAGCAGATATTGGTCGGTTAAAAAAACATCAGTATTGGAAGATTTATCTGCCGAAACAACCAGTTTTCTGATGTAAGCTAGTGACTTATTGGTTTAGAGTGACATGGGACACTGTTTTATGTCGCTGTTTGAGGGGTTCAACCAATATATTATCTCCCTGGCTGGTCTTAGGTCAGGCGCCTCGTGCTAATCACAAAGTTATGCAGCTTGTTGTGCAGAGCGTGACTTCTGCCCTTGCGTTTCATCTTACGGATAATTGGGCGGCGGCAGTGCTTAAAGTCTTAGCAACATTTTCCATAGCATTCGATGTAAGACCTCGGTTGGAGCTTCGTCGAAGCGGCTATAGAATCATAACTTTAGCATCATGGCCTGAAGCCCACCTTTCCTCCTCCCCTAACTGCTGCATGGTGCACGTAGGTCAGTGTGGTCATCTGTGAACTAACTTCGGGGTTCCTTTACTTCTGCATCCATCTCATGTCTTAGAACCCACACCACTCACAAATCCCACCTCCTTATCAGAATGCACGGCGTGGCGCTTGGCTAGCTTCTCCAGCTCGATGTAGGCGTTGTTGGCCTGCGTCTCCACCTCCTTTTGCAGCTTGAGCCGGTGCTCGTCCATCTCAGCCTTCAGCTTGTTCTCCAGGGCGATCAGCTGCTTCTGGTGCTGCCGCCGCATGCGCTTGTAGCCCGACATCTGCTCCCGCAGCTCGCTCTCCTGCTCATGCTCGTGGATCTGCTTGGTCACCTGTGGAGAAGGAGAAGTTAGGAGATGCGAGCGTCCCAAAATCGGATTTCCGATCAGACCGTAAACAAATTAATTTTAACAACAAACACGCAGCGGTTATTAAAATATAGTGTGCAGCAAAAACATGTCACCTGTCCTTTTTGAATTTGATATATCATCTTTTCCAAGGTAAACTGGAAAAATAATTCACTCAATACTCTAAAGCGTCACAGTTCAATTGCCACTGTAACACTGCCAACCAGTGATGGGAAACTACGACCGTAAAAAAATAAAATACTGTGAGATCTTTTAGTTCCATTGGATGAAGTTACCACTAGAGCTCAACAAAAGCTCTTTTATCTGACCATCGCACATACACAGCTACACAGCCACGGATAGATCGGACAACCACAAAGAGTCTAAAATGTGTTCCAGTCCAAATAAAATGTATAAAACAATTTCAAACAGTAACATAACATTTAATCTAAGACAAAGACCAGACTTGTATGTCTTAACAGCGATGTCACCCATCTTTTTTTCTTCTTTTTAGAGCAAAACCTGACACACCAACCTGAGGACAGAAAGGGTTCTCCACATCTAGGTAGTACTCGCTCCGCATCTTCTCATAACTTCCACCTGAACTCCTTAGGCCAAACATCATGGCGACTTTAGCCAAGTGCACCAGCATCCAGGAACCTTGTGCAGCATCCTATGCCCGGCAGAACCCTGGCTGCGCTCCGATGCCACCCTGAGACCCACCCTTACTGGACGACCCCCCACCTCCCTTCTCCTTGGTTCGTGCCCTGGGCACGCAGCGGCCAAGGCAGGCGTGTGAACTGTGAATGAGGCAGGCCGACAAGAGCACAGAGCGCCTCTTTAGTTGGGCTAACGCTAAGCGGCGGACAGCAGGTGGGTCACATGAATACCTCATTGAGAAAGAGTGAGAGAAGTTGGAGAGGAGGGGGGGGGAGGTCAGAGACGGGCAGGCAGAGAACTGAGGGGAGGGGGGGGGGGATGCAAAGGAGAAACAGAAGATAGAGAGAGACTGGGAAAGAGTTAGAAGGAAAAATGGAAATAAAGAGAAGTAAAATAAGAGAATCTGGAGGAGAAAATGGGGAGTTGGTGTGGAAATAGGTGGATGTTGAGTCCCCGCCCCACACTCCTTAATCTGTGCTGAATCAATACCCCACTGTAACAGCAGCTCTCAATCCTAGTCACTTGCTCCGCTGCCCCCCATGCATGCTGCCACAAAGGGCCAAGTCACGTCATGTGACGGCCTCTTTCACACAAGGCTCAGGGAGGGAAAGGAGATCATATTCAGGGCGAGAAGGGGGTGGGGGGTGCATGCAGGCTAAAGGTGAATATTCCAGTGAGATCAGTGGGAATTAAGCAGCTGAACTGGAGTTATTCTGCTTATGTTGCAGTTCTTAATGTTGCACTGAAAGGACACGATTTGGTTGAATAGAGGAAACGCTGTGCTGGTGGATGCCGATGTGACGGATCTGTGTAATAACAAATAAGTAGGGCAGCACTCGTATTTTCCTTTAAAAAAAAAAAATCAAATTAATAACGATATTCCACTTGGACACGCAGACGGTTTGAGCTCTGCGTGATCACCAGGTGTCTGGAGCCGATGATTCACCCGAGCTCTGCTTCTCAATAACGCGTCCTAATAAAAGGCTTTGAGAAATGTTGAACAATGTAATATTAATTTTGCTTCTGATTTTAGCATGAACCCTTTGACAGAGCAGGTCAAGGCTGTTTTGGTGACGCAAAAGAAGGCTGAGAATGGACGACGCTGTGCAGAACATAAAATATTGTTAATTGAATGAACTGTCATGAAATATGATACAAGTGAGCAGCTCTTTTATGTACGCAGCTAATCTTTTATTGGAGAGTATTTCTTCTTCCAAAAGACTTGCAACACTGTTCCCTCCTAATTACACTGCACGCTGTTTAAAGCCTGAACCGCTCCTTTGTCAAGAAGAGACAGAAGAAGAAGAATAGCTTGCTTTGAATGTTGCCACATGTGTAAAATGACACATGGAGAAGTCATTTGGCTAAAGAGGGGAAGCAAAGAGTCTCTATAGACATTTCTTTATTGTCCTATGTGTTCTCCTTTAGATGCACAAGTGTGTGTGTGTCTATTTTCTAATACATCTGTTTGAGCCTCAAAAGAAAAGCAAAGCATCTGGTTTAAGCACAGCCCTTTGACATTTACATACGAGATAAGTCTTCTGATTACTTTCCGCTGAATGGATTCCCAGCAGATACCAATAAAGCATGTGGCTGCTCTGCTGTTGACGTGCCGATAGTTTTACAGGCTGCGACCGCGAGCTGAAGACGAGTCAGACGGCGGATGAGGTGAAATATCGTAGGACGTCGTCGTGGTCTCTCGCTCAGCCCGGCGCTTCAGTCGGTTACTTCATCTGACCTATAATAAGCCCTCCCTCCCTCCCTCCCTCCCTCCCTCCCACTCGCCCGCTAGTTATTTCTCACACGCGTTCTCCTTCTCGCTCCACATCCATCTCTTTCTGCCTCGTCCTCCTTTTCCCTTTCCGTCCATCTCCCTTGATGGTTTTTCATCCTGCTCTCCTTCTCTTTGTTTTCCTTTTTCTTGACCTCTCCTCATCATCTTTCGTCTGTCCTTTCCTTTTCGATTAATCCCCTCCTTTTTTCTCTCTCTTTTCATGTTTTCCCTCCTCGACATCAGATCTATGCCAATCACCCTCTTTTTGTCTCTCTCTCTCTCTCTCTCTCTCTCTCTCTCAACTTGTCCAGATTTCAATCTGCACTGCTCTTTTGTCCCTCCTCTGTTTGTTTATCTGTCCTTCTCATCCCCCTGATATCTGCCGGCGGTGTCCTCCACCTTGACTTTACCTCCTGCAGACACCATGCTCTTTCATTCATTCATGCTCTTTTCACCATGATGTACTCCTTTGTCTTTTGGAAGTGTGAGCAAATAAACACGTCACTCATGAATTTGCATACTTGTTTTTGAGGACGCAACTCATTACTGGTGGTATCGTTTTATTTTGTATTTTTCTCTTTCTCAATTCGTTCCTCTGTTGTCCTCTCTCTTCCTTTTCTCTGTCTTCCTCTCTCTCTCTCCCTCCTCTGGCGATCCATCACCCTTCACCATCTGGACCCCCCCCTTCTTCTCTCGTCCTCTCTCTTTTGTCTACCTGCTGATTCCAGTCTCGGCGAGTCGAGGCCAATCTGAGGACGCCTGCGCTTCGGTAGAAAAAGATGATGTCATCCTTCTCTCTCTCGCTTTCTCAGCGCCGGCGGGCAGCACCGGCTATCGCACCACACAGATACTGGGGTTTTACGCTTTCAAGATAGGCAGCCTCAGTCACACTGAAGCAGGAATGAATAAGTTGCAAGTCTGTGGTGTGCCGAGTATATTTCTATTACGCTGAAGTGATTGTACATTTTGGGAAAAGCCTTCATGATGTGGGAAGGATTGCTTTTCTTTTTAAGTAGAAAGTAGAGGACACGCGATACAATTACATAGCTTTTGTGCATAGGAACAAATGAGGGCGGCGTCTCACAATAACTCTGTGTGAGCCAAGAAGAGAAAGACTTTTTGTCCACACACTCCAGAAGCTGAAGAATGATATCCGTCTCTAGCAAAACTTTAGCTAGTAGCTAGCATAGCGGCTAATACTAAACAACCGTGTAAGTAAAGGTAGAGCAGAGGTCTCCAGATTTTTGGGATGAACGGAGAGTGAAAAAATATTTATAGAGATAATATGTTAAAATATAAAAACATAAACTTATTAAAATATAATTAGATAAATCATAATTATGGGCTAGTAACTTAATGATCATATTGAATAAGTCAATCAAGCTCTGGTTTAGAGATGTCTGAGGAGAACGATGAGAACGTGTCTCTAAGAGAGACACACATGTTTGAGAGGGGACTGACATAATAATACCCATGTTTAGCTCGGTATCCACGGAAGGAAAAGTACAGCGTGAGTACATGAGATGAGGTACACCTCCAACAGATGCATTAGGGGAAATTTGTACTCAGTGTCTCACTTGAGAATTTTAGAGCATCTGTGGCATGTTTTTATTTCCAACCCTCAACATTTTATAAGACGCACGCTGAAGTTGCAGCTGCACTGAATCATACAGCTCCTATGGGTGATGACAATGCCTGTACGATGAACAATAAAGCAATTTTCCAGTGGAATGTGAATACAGATAAAGGCAACCTGTTGTAAAAAAACATTCACAGTGGTTCATACTCTGATCAAGGACGGTATTCATTCTATTCAACTCAAGGACAAAGACGCGTACGTCTTCTTTGCCCATGTGCTCGAATGTCTGGTTTAAGACCCGACAGCAGAAGGGACTCACAATTAAAACCACTGGGTCATGGATGAGTACACACACACACACACACACACACACACACACACACACACACACACACACACACACACACACACACACACACACACACACACACACACACACACACACGTTACTAGAGCCGGTTTCCATGACAACAGACGGGGAGGAAGAGAAAGAGAGAGAAAGACTTCCACCCCCTTTATCCCAGGATAGAGAGTCAGATCTAAGAATGATGGATGATCAAGTGGAAGAAATAGAGGAGAGGACGGAGGGAGGGAGGTGGTAATGTGAAGCGTAGTACCAGAGGAGAAAACAAAAGGAGAGGTGAATGAGTGGAAAGAGAAGCGGATAAATAGATATATGTTGCAGAGACAGGTCCAAAACTGAATAGCAGAGACAAAGAGCCAGGAAGAGGTAATAATAAAAAAAAAAAGATGGACAAATAGAATGAATAAACATCCACAAAGGAAGTGCTCAGTGTTTTGAAACATCAGGTGGTTCCAGCATGGATCCACATCACATTTCTTCAGCGCGGAGACATTACGTCACATCCAGACTCAACGCTCGTCCGCCACATTCGCAGCCATGTTTGTAACGGTAAGACACAATAACAAGGCCGTGCTGCACTTGTATGCTGCTACGGTGTAAACACAACACAGAGAGATTGTGGCTTTTGCAAAAAGCTTCTTTTTTTTCCTGTATCATTTAAAAGCAACACAGTGAATGTTGCACATATGAATGATCCTAGAACCCTTAAAGAAACACAAAACATGTTTGGGGATCTCGAAAAGAGCAAAGAGTTTGGTTAAACGTACCAGCGAGGCTGACTTTATGGTGGCGAAGCGGCCCTGGTTCTTGTAGTTTTGGGCCTGGCTGCTCTTGTCGGAGGAGGACGGCCTCAGCCCTTGCAGGTGATCCCTGTGAATGCCATCGTCCCAGTTGTACTGATGGTCCTGTGTGAAACACACACATACAAACAGCACTGAGAAATGCAAACAGAGCACAAGTCATCCATTGATTGTCAGAGTTGTCATCTTTTCAAACAATACCAGAACACATGGCACTGAAGTGGTTTATAATGAACGTACACTTCAGACAGACAGACTTTAACACTAAAAACTGGGCTAGTGTTTAAACTCTTGATTTTAGGCGTACGACGTCTAAACTTCAAAAAGGAATCTTCAGCATTTGCTAAAACTGTGTCAAATGTAACCTTACAAAACATGATAAAATGTCAACACTCAATCCCCCCCACCCCCATTAAAACATTTTCAGGAACCAGGGGACGTAAGAGATTGTGAGGAGGAAACTTCATAGGCATCTGAAAAACGATGTGTGTCACTTTCATTTGTTCTCAGCTCAGCCCCTGAACTTGAAACAACACATTGGCTGTCTGCTCAGAAAGTGACATCCTAATTCATGTCAGAAATACAAAGAGCAGATGAAGAAAGAGAATGAAAGAGCAGTGACAGCCCTCTCTTCACAGATGTTTAAGTCATATGAGAATGTCAGGCATTGCGTTGACCTGAATGTATGCATGTGTATGTGTGTGTGTGTGTGTGTGTGTGTGTGTGTGTGTGTGTGTGTGTGTGTGTGTGTGTGTGTAGGATGACAGAGCTGTAGGTGGGGAAATGGCGGGGAGTGTATGCTGCTTGTCGACATGTGCACAGTCTTTGTTCTCTGGGTGTGAACAGTGTGTGTAATGAACTTGAAGCGATGTGCTAAACAGCCAGGACTGTGTCGATGGTTTCCATGGTTTCGGGGCGGGGGGGAAGGGGGTATGCATCCACTTGAAAATAGTAGGAGAAAACCCAGAGGATGTTTGCACGGAGCAAAGCGTCCTTACGACTTTAGAGTGCACAGTTAAAGAGACAGTGATTATACGAGTAACATTGCATGTGTCGATTGTACTTGTTGTGTGTTTATGTACGTAGATTCTTAGAAACCTAAAGTACATGGCCGTTGGCAAAAGTGTTTACGACAGCTAAAGTGCTACGTGACCAAATCAAATTAAAGGACAACTATTGGGAAGGTAAAAAGTTTTCCTAGTCTTTAATCAGACTTTAGCTCCATCAGGTAGGATTTACTTTTGCCGGCCAGAAGGACATCTCAAAAGACTGAAGTGAAATAAATGGAATTTGGTGGACAGACAATTGGACTTTTGATTTGTGATCCGGATTTGAGATTTCAGCCATTAGATATTTTTCTTTTTGCCATGATGAAACGCTAATCTTTAAATATGTGAATAGGAACAACTCAAACTGAGAATAAATTAAAGTGTTTCCCAAACGGGCACATGTACACATCGGCAGGTGTCAGGGGGATCGTGGAACCATTGCGTTGGTCAGCTAATTTGGTAAAAAATATTAATAATAATTCTGTTCAGGAGGAAAATAAACACATAATCTGGACTACAGATTGGTGTGATGCTGACCTTTGGTCACAATCAGAGGTGCTGATTCAATCGTTGGTACATTCCTATATTAAACACTCTTTGTGACCCGTTAAGACCTCCCTTTCTTTTCTTTTCTTTTTCCTTTACGACTCAGTGGGTTCATACAATATAGAAGTGCATCATTTAGTATAACCACTTAAACGGCTGCCATCAAATCAACTGTAATTGGCTCCAAGAAGTGCAGAATAATGATTACACCGAGGCCATTGCAGCCGGTATAAAGCGTGTCCAAAAACAAATAGATCTTGTAATAGATTCATACGTTAAATCAAGGTAGAGTTTGTGTCGTGCACAAAGACTTAGAACCCCCGTAGGTCACTGAGGTAGACTATATTTGTATTCTTGTAAATATTAATTTTCCCATCATTACCCTATCGCTCTTAGTTCCAGTGATCTAAATTCTTTAAATGATCTAAACAGCTTGTCTGAGGTTTTCCTATAATATTTTGTACAGTGTCCTATAGTGGTTTTGTAGTAAATCCTACAACTTAAAATGCAGTTTTCCACCAATAGCAACACTTTAGAGGTGTGACATCGCCATCGGCTGTGACTCTGGCGGTGTCGATGAAGGGGCACTCAAAGGATTTGGGGAACTGCTCTCCACTTCCCCGCTCTGATTTGGAATGGTGTGACCTGTCAGCAGCTCCCTCCCACCAATCCGACACTTCACCCCCGGACTTCTACCTTCTTGGTGTGCGGGGAGGACTCCAGCGTGCTGCTGTAGTCCTGGGGGTGCATCGTGGTCATTTCGGAGCAGCTGTCGTCCAGCACCTCCTGCATGCTGTTCACGCTGCTGCTCTGGCTGCCCGTGCTGACCGAGGTGCTGGGGATGGAGTGGTTGCTTCCCAGGCTGTTCATCTTACAGCTGGCTGCCTCGCTGTCCTGCAAGGGAACATCCACACAGATTCATAAATACATGCTTCCACAAATGAAATCATACAGAGATGCAACTATACACACATATACGTCATCCCCAATATGCACAGGCCTCTCCCAACTGTCTGCAGTCACCTCAATACAAGGAAAACAACTAATGACCTCTAGATTTCATTCGAGTCAAAGTCATGTTTAATTATCTGTTGTCCTCACTGGTGTCAGTTCCCTTGGTAATGCACATCTGTTCAGATTAGAAGGCCACTTGTGTGTCTGTGTATGTGATAAAAGGAGTCAAGCTACACAGCTTTTAGGTGCAGCAGACTTATACATAACATATAGTATGATAACATATAGTATGATATAGTGAGCCTCTCCAGTGCATCTTTCCCATAAACCTGGTTTTCTCAGTAAAGCCTTCAGCGGCAGTGAGGTCTGGTGGCCGCTCTGAAGTGCGCCGCGTGGTGTCGGATGACATGACAGCGCGCTGCTGTTCATGCTGCCTCAGGTCAGGTCAACAAAGAGTCAATGTCAGGCTACCGCGGCTGCAACTGGAAGGCTCCTGTTCGGTGTGATTTAAAAAAGGGCTCAACGGCTTTTAGCAGCCATAAACTGTATTTGTTGTCTTCGGTTTAACTTTATTAGAACTGAAAAATCAGTTAATAAGGCCATTTTGGACAAAAGTACAGCATCTGGCTCCTCGCTCTTAACATCACTTCAGACAAGCTATCCTGTTCACATACTTTGTGCTGTGAGTCTGAGCTCCAGGAGTCCTGCATCGTAGATCCAATTAAGTGAAAAAGTTGATTAATTGATGAACTATTTTAATAATTGATTAATTGTTTGTCATTGTTCCAGCATAAGTGTCAACAATTTAGTTCCAGCTTCTCAAGTTGTCAAGATATGCAGATTTTCTCTGTTTAATATCATTGTAAAGTAAATGTATAAGTGGTTGGGGCTGCTGGAAGGACAAAGACATTTTAAGAATAAAAGATAATAGAAACTATCATAAATAGCAGCCGTGCGCTGCTGTGTGTAGCCTCTGCTTGTTAGACTGTTTGTTGCTTATCGCCGACTACCTGGTTATTATTCATCTCTATTTGACGAACTATTGTCTATTGTTCTGTGAATAAACACTGTGCACTTGTAATGTGTCTGTTAATACAAAAGTTTCTTTCTGTGAGGACAAAGCTGAATTGAATTTGGGTTTTCACACAAAATCCATAAACTAGTTAAAAAATAATGACTACAGACTTTACTTTGAGGTGAACAGAATTTAAATAGAGCTCATATGACTTCATGTTTTTAACCCCTTGTTCTCCACTCTTCTCCTGCTACTCCTCCTGACAGACTCTATAATCCTCATCTCCCTCTTATTTCTATTTGAACTGATCTTTTCCATCAACCCTTCCCTCCTCCCTCTCCCTCTTCTTCCCACCTCCTCCGACTCCTGGCTCTCTCCCATTGGTCCGTTGTGTTTCTCCTGGTAGAGGATCTTCTTCATCTTGCGGTACTGCAGGTTGTCCAGCTCGCGCACCGCATCCTTGGTCCTCTGGATGAGGTCGATGAGAATGCGCGGCGAGCGTTCCCGACGCACAAAATCATGCTGGAAAAGAGAGAAAAAAAAAAGGGAGAAAGCGCGTTAGTTGGTGGTCAGAAGTTGTTTAAAATGGGATAGACGGAGGAAACTATTGTTTTTTAAATGTTTTTTATACAGTAATATGATTTAATTAAATTATTGTTTCAACTTCAGCTTTCATATCACACTGTTTTTCACTAAAACAGCTCGATAACAATTTTAAATGTACTCTTTAATTTGTGGACCGTATATGTGTACATCCAAAGTTTTCACCTAATTGTTACAGACTACACACTACAATTTAAACACATTAAATCTATAATTAGATGATATTAATCGCAAACAATAAACATTTCTTTGGGAAATAATAAACAAAAAAGTGTTTTTCTCTGGAATGATGTAAGAAATGTACACGCTACAAGATAAGTTACTTCTCAGTCAAATTTAAACTTATGGTTTTGAAAACATTTCATAGTTGGAGGACCTAAAAGTTTTGACATCCGTCTGCGCTTTAAGATCTTATGAATTGTGTTTAAAGGACGTCTAATTTAACAGTTTTGGACTGAACTGCCTTCAACTTCTTTCATCTGGCGTATTATTTCAATGAGCACCACAACGGTGAGCGTCACTAGAGGGCGCCTGTAGGTTGCTCTGTTCATCCTGGGAGTCCCAGCACTCCTATCCTCTTGTACACTCAACACATGGGATCTGTGCAAGATTGTCCATGAAAATCGATTTTCACAAATACTCGTAATCCTTTTCATTTCAATAAATGGAGTCTGAACTGTATTTGCCTCGGCACAAAGTTAATGGCAGTTTAAAATTGATTATACAACCATTTAGCAATGCTGGTAATACATTGAGAGGGTTCAGTCTATAAATCAGATTGTCTTTACCTCGAAGGCCTACGAACATAAACCTCGCTGGAGAGAAAACTGTATTTAAGTGAATAGTTGGAATTTAATAACAGAATCTGTGGGACAAAAAAAGACTATAAGACCTCAATGAATATAAACTGGATGTCAGCAACTTAAAATGTCTTTGAAGAAAGTTGAAGTCTGACAGCAAAAAAATCCCCTGTAAAACTAAACTTGAAGACATGATTATTCACATATATTTTCGAGCACCGTTGTCCCCTAAACTGATTGGTGAAGCTCATTTAGATCCCATTTTCAAGCCGTGACCAGCTCTATTAAGGCACCAAACTTTCTATAATTTGATGGAGGATGGGGCGTTATACTTTTATGTAATTATTTATTTTGTGTTACATAACCAACTGGTCAGAGTGGGTGTGTGGAGCTGGTGTTGGTCGGGTAAGAATGGTGTGGTGTCTGTTATTTATTTTTTTCCTATATATTTATATCTTTGTATCATATGACTGTACCCTCATCAAGAGGAAAAAAAACTAAACTCTCCCCTGCACTTCCACCCACTACACCACACACACACAAACACAAACACACACACACACACACACACACACACACACACACACACACACACACACACACACACACACACACCTCCACCTCCCCTTAGTCGCTCTCATTCATAAAATATTGTGTGGCTGAAATGTATGCAACCGCAGAGTACAGAACTAAAATATACATATTGTATAAAAATCTTTTAGGTCTATTTCCAGCTCTCTTTCTCTGCACACCGTCCTCTCCATGTGACAGATGCTGCTGTAATGGGTTAGTCAGGACACATGGGGAATGACATCACGCTCTGGAAATAGAGATGGGAGTGATTTGTCCCGTTTTCTGACGGACCTACCCCAGAGTGTGGGTGGTTGGCCTCCCCCGTCCCGTCGACCAGCCAGAAGCTCATTATGAGGTTAGTGTTAAGAAGAAGCGACAGCATCTTCAGTCCCTGAATGGACACTGAAGCTTCACCAGGCTCTTCTACCAGAAGCACTAAACCATCCTCAGAGATTCACTCTAGGTTAGATATCATCAATTTGTATATTATGTGTATATGTGATCCGCATTAGGTTAATTATTTAAGTTGTTTAAGTCATACAATTGACTTTTGCCTCCTTCTTTATGAACAAATATGTATTTATTTAGTTAATTTTGCGTTGGCTGTATATTTTGACTATCCATGTTATTGGTTATTCAAAATAGATAATACAAGTTTGAAATAAATACAAAATATATGTGGGTACCCACTCAACAAAGGCTCAACAAAGGCTGCTCAATGGTGGAATGAGCTCCCCATTGACATCAGGACAGCAGATGTCATTTTCCGTCGCAAACTAAAAACACATCTTTTTCGACTACACCTTGAATAAGGAAGGTAGCACCGTAGTAGCACTTTAGTAGCACTTAGATGGCACTTACTGATAGCACTTTTTAACTTTATTGAAGAAATTGTACTTTCTTGATTCTTGTTGTTCTGAGTTTGTACTCATGGTGGAGTTGCACTTACTGTAAGTCGCTTTGGATAAAAGTGTCAGCTAAATGAAATGTAATGTACCCACTTTGCTTGAGTCTATCTTGGTTACCTCTACTGAAATTAAAGGAGCAGTGGTGATGGAGAAGCAGCCTAACATGCTTGATGTATTAAAGGGATAGTTCAACATTTGTGGAAATACAACATATTATCTTTCGTGCCGAGAGTTAGACGAGATAAACTGAGGTAGCTGGAGCCAGCGGCTGGTTAGCTTAGCTTAGCATAGTGACTGGAAACAAGTGGAAACGGCTAGCCTGGCTCTGCTGGATCCACCTTCCATATTGTACAACACAGATAGCGTCAATCTTCTCCTCTGATTCTCAGAAAGAAAGCCTATTGACTGAAAATGGATTTTAAATAATGGATTTAACATTTGAGTCATATATCAAGGAAAATACAATCCACTGGTTCCAGCTTCTTAAATGTGAGGATTTGCTGCTTTTCCGTTTTATATTATTGTAGTTAAATAATCTTTGGGTTTTGAACGGTCGTACAAATGAGTCCATTTCAACACATCTTCTTTTGCTCTGGGAAATTGTTTAGGGAAACTCTTGTGTTGCACTGGAAATATCTGTGGTTTGCTAGTTAATTTATGGGAATAAAAAAAACAAAAAAACGAAAACCAAACAACCCAGAGCTCTTTTTAACTGTTCAACTGTACTTTTTTAAAAGATTTTGCTTAAACCTATTGAGTCCTTATGGGAGCGGGTCACTGAGAGGTTATTATTTCATTATTTGCATAATTACTATTATTCTGAATGAGGTACACACAGAGAGAGTTTGTTTAACCTAAAGCCAGAACACTGATAGCTCAAGGCCCCAGATTAGTGACCTGATTTCCCCTTTCAAAGAGCTTGGGGGGCGTGTGTCTGTGTGAGCACACTGAAAAAAGACTAATTTTGTGTGTGGCTGAGAAGAGAAAGTGGGGTATTAATCATAAGCCAACACCCCAGCCCCCGAAGCCTTCACTATAAAGCAGCCCCTCCGACACTGATCTCAAGTCTGTTTGGTACTTATCCCTCTTTAATGTTTTTTTTGGCCAGGATTTAGGTCAGGGGTGTTGGGAAAAGTGAATCCCAGTCTAAACGTCGAACCTATCCAGATGACAATCCAGAGCCCCATATTTAACGGCTACCTAATCCGACACCCTCAGGTGGGCAGGTGGGAGAACTCCCTCTCAAGCTCCCGCACTGTTATCGCCAAGAACATTAAACTCTTAGTGGGCCAATAGGATTACCTGTTGGTCACACAAACAAAAAGATCAACCCCTCAATTACAGCAAAACATATGCAGATCAACGCTCTAAGTAAGCAAGTTCATTGTGATTTAGTTGGGTGTTATTGGGCCGGATCTTGGCCTGGGCGATGTGGAGGGTATTTAATATTACAATATGTTTTCCCAAATATCACAATATCGTTAGTACGCCAATTTTGTAGTGTTGGTAATATTATTTTTGGGAACATTTAGCCTTTTATTTGACAGGTAACAGTGGAGAGGAACAGGATGAGAGGGAACGTGACATGTAACACATCATCTCAATATTTGAAGCATTAGCGTTCATCTTTGACCTTGGACATAGCGGTTTGACGAAAAGAAATGGTATGATAAGGATTCTTACCCATACTTTTTACCTCCAAAACCTCAGAAAGGTCCAACTAAGTTGACCGTGTGATACCATTTATTTTACAAAAACGTTATACAAGTCATGTAAGAAACAAAAGAGTGAAGCCTTTCGTATTCATGTTGTACTTCCTTGTTTGTATTTATGTTGTCAATCAAGCACAATTGTGTATGTGGTGTGGATGAGTTGTGGGTTTAGGGTGGGGAGGTTTGTATGTATGTTTTTGTGATGCATATTATTTTGTATCTTTTTTAAGAAATTGGGCACCTGGTGACGTAGCAGTTAAGGCACCGAACGTGAACTCCAACATCCACTTTTGTTGCATGTCCTTCTCCGTCTCTCTCCTCATTTCCTGTCATCTCTTTAATGTCTTACTATCAATAAAAGGCATGAAACACCAACATAATTGTATGAAAGCAGCAAATACAAGCAGCTCTACAGTGCCCTTAAGGGCCGTGGCTACAAGGCATGGCCCAACAAGCAGAGCTACAACAAAAGAAGAAGGAAAAAAAGGAAGAGAGAGAGAGAGAGAATAAGTGGTCCTCAGCAGGGCGCTTGAAGAAGACACTGTGTGTATGCTTGTGTATTAGGGAGTTGTAGGTGGGTGGGAGTGACTCATCCACACGGCTCAGGGACTGAGTGAGACAGGAAGTGAGGTCACAGCTGGAGGGATTACAAAGGAAGCCCACTCACTCGTAGCAGCTCCCCCGAGGAGGGTCTGTCCTGAGGAATTTTCAGTAGGCAGTAGTCGACGAAGCTCCGGAAGGGATCAGACCTGGGTGAAGAGAACAGTGAGTGAGCGAGTGAGTTCTCAGTCGGACATATTGAAAAATCAGAATTACTTAAGCAGAAATAGCAGTGACAATCTAATTATAGGCCGCCTTCAGCCACACCTGACTGTCAATGAACGTTTAACTCGATGAGTAACCTTTTGTTGTGCTTCGTTTATCATATCAATGGATTAAACCAGAACAATCCTATCAAATCTCTCAGTGCAACCCTATGTATGAACCATAAATGGATTATGTAAATACGTGGAGCAATAAGAATATAGGAGCCACTGGAGCTGTGGACCACTGTGACACTGACTCTGATCTAAAAATATCCTCACGAAAACACAGTACATGTATCACTGTGTGTTTGGATTGCGAACATTAAAGTAAAACGGGGGTCAGTAAGAGCACCCATCCA
>NC_136596.1:22455872-22748372 GCF_910589615.1 Taurulus bubalis
ATTCTACTGTAATATTTGGGAGGTGTGTTTACAACTCACCACTCATTGGACTGTAGCGTGGGAGAGTCGTTCTGTGCGATGTGATATAAGGCACTCATGGCATTCATGTTGAACAAGGGTGGTTTGCGTTCCGCTAAAATAAGAAAAGATGGTGAAAAGTCAGAGAAAGATGGAAAAGTACCAACATTTTCACAATCACCAATCAGCTTGTCCTTTAATTAGGCAGATTCCAGGTCTCAAAGGCATGCAGGAACAAATAAGATGTATTTTTTGTCCTCCTTAAAGTCAGCTTACATGTGTTAAATGTCTAACTTCATGGGCCTATAAATGCTTCCTTTGACCAGTAGGTAGATGTATGCTCACCCAGTTCAATACAGGTGATCCCCAGGGACCAGATGTCCACTTTCCCCTCGTACTGACCCTCGTCCATGGCTAGGATCACTTCTGGGGCCATCCTGAGGACATGCAAATGCGCACACGCACGCATAGTTTATTAGTATCGGGGGGGGGGCAATCCATGAAAATGTTATAATCTGCTAAGCCTCTCAGAGCTTTTAAAGACTCTGGTGTGCTGTGATAGCAGCTCAGTTTTAGGAAAATATGAGTGTGCTTCTGTAAACGTGGAGTGGGACAACTTGTGTATGCGTGCGTTTGTGAATTTAACATAACAAGTGAGACAAACTTGTGTGCTGCCGGGTTTTGGCATCATGAGAATCTAGCATGAAGCTACATGAAGTGTGTGAGTGAGTACTATGGTGCGTAAGGTAGAGCTGAGGATTTCTATACGAGACAAACAACAGAGAGGACCAGTCAAGTTGCAGTTTACATCCATGTCTGTCCAAAACGTCATCACTAATTTGATCCTATTAGACATTTGAGTGAAATTGTCTGTATCTGTATTCTTGAGTTATGGCCAAAAACACATTTTATGAGGTCAGAGTGACCTCGACCTTGGACCACCAAAATCAAATCAGTCCATTCTTGGTTGAAAACATAATCTGAAACATAACCTGAAATCATAATGCCCCAGTCACCAACGCAAAAAATCAATAAAAAAATACTATGATTCATGATGTTTGCTTCAGGGGTCAAAATGGCAAACAACATGAAGAACACGTTGCAAAAACAGACTATAAAGCCATAAAAGAAGCAACCTTGTGCAAAACAGTTATGCAATTTCTATGAAAAAGAAAGCAGACCCTGAAGTAATACACCAACACAAATATTTAAGTCCAAGCTCGTCTCCTCGGCACATGTAGTCGCGTGTTGTGCCTTACCGTGTGTGTGTGTGTGTGTGTGTGTGGGGGGGGCGGTTTACACTCACCAGTAAGGTGTTCCCACAAAGGAGTTGGCAGGTGAGGCAATGGAGGCGGAGCCAAAGTCAGCCAGTTTGACCTGACCCAGCTCCGTCAGCAGGATGTTTCCAGCTTTCACATCTCTGGATGAGGAGAGAGAGACTGTGAGCATGTGTAGGCATGGCAGCCAAGAGAAACCACATCAGTTCCAAAGGGTCTATAATGCATTACGTTCTTCAATCGAACTTTCCAAAGTGGTCCCTGGTGCAGTGTATGTATTTATAGATGCAATGTGTTAATTTCAATGTGTTTTAAAAAAAAAACGGCAACGAGACCGGCGATGACACAGCTCAATCAAAAAATTATTCATGTGGCGCCATTGTTGGATGCTAATCATATTTCACTGCCATAAAAGATTATATCGTGGACACCGAGAGACAGGAGGGTTGTTACCTCCTCACAGCGAAGGATACAATGTACGTTCAGAGATGAGCTTTTACAGCTTAATTAGTAAAACGCTGCAATAAAAAGGGAGAACATGATCTCATCTTATCGTTGGTCTTATCATGTTTGTGCTTAAGTCCCTTTATGTTCCTGATGGGAATGGTTTGGGTCCAGGGACAAACTCACTCACCTGTGAATCATATTATGGGAATGTAGGTAAGCCAGTCCTAGCAAGGCACCATGGGTAATGGCAGCAATTTCCATCTCTTGCAGAGGTTTCTTATGAACTTGGGGAGAAATTGGGACAGAGGAGATGAGTAGGAGACCTCGAAAGACTTGAATATTATAATAAGTAACTGTTACAGCTCTTCACAAATACCTTCATAATAAAGAATGCATTTGCATAAAGTTATGAAGTGCAAACTTCCTGCATGATCAAAGTCCCAAAAACATCATAGTTTTACTGATACAAAAATACACCAATCTGTCTTGCTGATATAGCAGTGAGAGAGTACTCTACTTGGCATCTAGCATATGGATAACATGGACTCCTGAGCTGGCTCCCTGTGGACTGTTGCAGTAACAGAGAGACTGCCTGCCAAAGCAAAAGGTCACAGCAGAACTCAAAAAGTCCCAAAACAGGCCAGGGCCAACTGTCGTAACTACGTCAGTGACGGGTACACACATAGGTGCTTAAAATAACACATTCGTTTCAGGTCAGGGACGCTTAGAGGATGGACGGTTCAAGAAGTACTAAATCCAAGTAACATCGATATGTTCTTCCATCTGTATGAATCCTGGGATTTAAAGTGCTGTGTAAGGACATGCATGGAGTACTTTGTTCTGTTTTTTTCATCACATGTTATAAATCATGTCAAATAACCGCAGGAACCAACCAGAGACAGAACATGAGGGTTTTAAGGGTTCAAGAGGGAAATGCAGCAATCGTATAGCAAGTAGATCCTTGTGGTGAGAAAGTCTAACAAAACTGCATTAATTCAATCAAAACAGTCAAACAGTCATCTGGACTGATTCATATTCAGAGAATGAGATGGAAAATCAGGTATAATAATAATAATAATAATAATAATAATAATAATAATAATAATAATAATACAGAGAACACAGTGCACGTTTAGTCGAAGTTGAGGCAAGTCTACTGAGGTCAACTAAAGCTAACTAATGAACATGTAATATGTTGTTTGTTTGATCCATACAATAAGAGAAATGGAAAAACAAGTCTTATTAGTCACGGGGTTTTCACCGTTAGTAGTTCAAGCATAAGTAGGTCTGTTCATGATTCATCACACTATTTGTAGGCCGACTATCCAAATACAGAAAAAAAGGTAAAGAATTGAAACAGATAAAAAAAAAAAAGATGTTTGTAAAAGTGTGCGTGTGCACATTAAACATGAATAAATACACTTACCCTCTAGTAAATCTGATGCGGAGCCCAGGCAGTACTCCATCACCAGCTGAAACAGAATACAGTTACAGCTGAGTAACTTGTGCAAATCATGTTTATTAATACAAAGCTTCGGGTCACATTTGTGAATACTGATATGAAATTGTTCTCTAAAGCAAAAGGGATCACACATTGTGATGTCTGCGATGGAGGTGGTACCGATTACAACAGTAGCAGGCAGTAAGAAAACACAGCTAATAGTAGGATATGAAAATAAACAAAAGACAAAGAGGCAAGAATTCAGAGAAAGAGGACGGGAAGAAAAAGATAAACAAACCATGTTGCAAGACTGATACAAAGAGTGGAACAAAGGGAGATGTGGACACGGATCCACTAACCCAGGCAGTGTTGTCTTTCAGGTAGCAGCCTTTGTACTCAATTGTGTTTGGGTGTCGCAGCTGTCCCAAAAACTTGACCTCCTTAATGATGTCCTGCCACTTCTGCCAAAAACAAAATCAGACACACAGATGGTTTACGCACTCGCAGGTACAATCACAGATGCACTTAAGTGGGAACTGCTGGCTTCACTGTAGTAACCACTTGAACAGGTATCATGAACTTTAAAAATGTGTTACCATTGTGTATAGACAGATGGGGAGGATTGTTGTTTTTTTTAATGATAAATGACAAACACAGCAATAAAATGCAACATTTTTTATTTAGCTCTCAGAGGAGTTATTACAGCAAGAGAAAGCCTCAGCTAGTTAGGGACATTCTGACAATGTCATGCAAGAGCCCTCACACAAAAAAAGAAAGTTTACTAAACCACCGAGATGCGGCCTCCAGTTTAGCTGAAGCGTAAGCTGTGATCACATAGGACGCCTTCTGAAATATATGCTGGTGGGTAAACTTCTTTCGGGGCTCGAGGGAGGCACATGTTTTTCCCAAACGGTGCTCATATGGTGGTGAGTAATTATTTCTAACTATTTTCACATTATTTTTGTCTCACAAGCTAGAGTCAGGATTTTGGGTGAACATAATTAGAGAGTGACCTTTAGCGCGTCGAGCTTGTGTTTTCACTGTTACTGGATTTGTGCCAAAGCGAGAGAAAATAAGAAACAAATGTTATCCGACTGTGGCACTGGCATTTTGAAGGAAAAGTTTGGCATTATTTGAGTGAGGCAGTCTTTCTTACTTCGGTAGTCTGCTTGCCATTATAGGACATCTTTTTGATGGCCACCACCTCGTTGGAGTAGGAGTTACGGGCCTGGAGAAGAAAAACAGAGAGATCAGAATCTGGCCTTGTAAATTTGGTGTATAAAAATGTACAGACAGACAACTCTCACAAATGCACATACAGCAATCTTCTCGAGACATCACAGGGCTTTTATTTTTTTTTTTTACTCCCCAGGCAATTAAACTATAAAAAGAATATGGCATACATAAATGACTAACTGACACTGACATACATTGGTATAACAAAATGGTTATACAAGTTATTTAATTTCAATATGGGACATTACGTGACTAAAACAATCTATATTCCTTAAAAAAGTTTTGTTTTTACAAAAGCATCACATCCGTATTGTGCTATACTTCATACTAGCAGGGTGATGCAGCAGGAAAAAAGATTATTCTAATTGAAAATAAATGAACGCTTTACTTTAACCTCCCTATTTAGCATTTATAAGCACAATCTAAACATTTAGGAGAATTGCTATTCACTGTCTGTTTCCACACCAGCCTTCACTTATGGGTGCCCACAGTTAAAGCCATTTAGAAATAAATTAATAAACCCTAATCTATGTTTACACCTACGTTATGGACTGTTTTTTTTAAATATGTTGATATACTTGTGAATGCTAAATAGAGGGGTTAAAGTAAAGTGTTACCAACTCATGTAATACCTTAAGGGTGATCCAGATGTGAGCCGGATAAATTCAGTGCATGCAAAGCATCATAATGCCTGAGTGAAACGGCAGAAACGGATTCTCTCATTTGAATTTAAACACATTTCCGCCTGATCAAAGCACTCAACAACGTGATTAGGGGAAGCCTGCAGGTAAAGTGATATGTGGTTGTTCGGCAGCTACTGTTGGTGTTTGAGTTGTCTGAGCACATCCACATGCCCGTGCTAAAGCCGTGGTGTTAACCTCAAAGGCATTTGGCCTTAGGAGCAGCTATGCTGCAGCTCAGCCTAAGCCCTTATCTCCGCTTCATCCCACTTTCAAATGAATGGGAATTTCATGTTGAGATTCAAATGGAATTACAGTAACAGCCGGCACCGGAGTATTCCCATTTGATTTTTTTCTTTTTTCCAGATTCATCTGATCCCTATGATTGCCTGTCAGGTCATGCGTAATAGTTGTTCCCTCTAGTGTGATGTATAGATAGATGGCTGTAGAAGAGGAGGGGGGGGAATCATGTAACGTTGAAATATTGAACTACATTCAGTCTAATTGTCATTGCAGAAGAAAGGGGATGCATCAATAATTACAAGAGGCTAATTTATTCAACATGCACTATACAGTAGTGGTGTGTGTGTGTGTGTGTGTGTGTGTGTGTGTGTGTGTGTGTGTGTGTGTGTGTGTGTGTGTGTGTGTGTGTGTGTGTACCCGTCAGGGGGGGAATTCCCCTTGTACTCGTCTATAATGGAGTTCCTCCTTAATCGCAACATGCATACACCACGGATACACATACAACTCCATACATTTTATTGGCTATGCGTGCATATTCTAAAATAAGAATATGCACAAACAGAAACACATGACCCACTCTGCCTTTACCTTCTAACATGCACTTAACGAGCTGCTTTTATCTTTTATAGTTCTATTATTGCAAACATTTCCTTCTTAAATGTTAGATAATCGACCAGATCAAAGTGCTGTGAAAGCACAGCTTATCGTTGTTGTTTTGTTACGCCAGCATGATAACTGATGTCATCAGAAGGTGTTATTTGCTACAAGCATGCTCAGTCATTTCAGTATGTAAACTCTGAAGAAAGTGTATTTTATCATCACTAAAGCTGCTCGGGGTAAGAGCTAAAGCTTGCAGTGTACCAGTTGTAATGCGGACAGCATAAGTGTGTCAGTGAGCACATCAGGGCAGGATTTAGACGCACACTGTTAGCCAGACGGACATGGGCACCAGGGTTACTAGTGATGCACTGAGGCTGTGTGCGTGTGTGTGTGTGTCTGTGTGTAAATGACATGGCAGGGAAGAGGATGGTAAAACCCTGCCAGCCAAGAATATCCTGCCCCACTATGGACAGCCTCTGTTTTTCTATACCAAGAAAACAGCTGTCTAAGGAGGGAGGGAGGAGGCTCTTATCGCCCCCAGCCCTGCATCTGGAGCAGAGGAGAGGAGAGGAGAGGAAAGGAAAGGAGAGGAGAGGAGAGGAGAGAGCAAAGAGACGGGATATACTTTCAACCCCCCTTCCACACAGCTTTAGAATCAAAGGCTTGAGGAGTAATTAGTGATGATGAGATTAATAAGAAAGGCGACAGAGAAAGTGCAGAGAGGGAATCAGTCTCTACTTAATTGCGTTCATAGAGCCATAATGTGGCGGGCTACATTTACAATATGTGTACAAATCAATGAATTGATAAGGGGGGTGGGGACTTGCTCATGAATAAATCAAAGCCATACTCGTGTATTAAAAATGAGTGGAGGGCTAGGAGTGGCTTGCTTCATGGTAGTATTTGGTATATTCAATGGTCCAGCCCCTCATTCACATGCCGTCTTTCTTTCTACAAGGAACTATAAAACTCAAGCTAAATAGATGATACATTTCTCCATTTCATCTTTGTCGTTTTACTCCGACAAGAAGTAAATAACTTTCTAAATGTTTCAAGGTCCGGTCATATTCAATCAATACACTTTTAAAATGTGTATGAACAGACTTTCAATGACATCAAAATGTGTTGAATATTATTGCGTGAGAGTCCATACAAAAATAGATATGGCCGATACAGACGTAAATGCCTGACAGAAACTTTAGTTATTCCTAAAATCTTCATCTGAAATGTCTTGATAATGTGGCCATGGCAGCAGTTTTGTATTGTATATACAATAGAGTCCTCTATTGAGATTTCTTCATTATAGGACATTTCTGGAGCGGTTGAATTTCAGTTTAGATGCGGGTCCTTCGCACCGTGTTCAAAACAACCATGGTGGCCTTGTGAAAGTACACAAAAGGGTGAACTGGCACTTACAAAGTAGACGGCCCCGAAGCTGCCATGTCCGATCTCGTGCAGGTCACAGAAGACATCCTCGGGGTCATCTTTGAAGAAGAGGTCGGCCAGCTCGGGGTCCTTCGGCACTCCTTTCCGTGTGGACGACGGCATTATTGGCTGGACATGAGCTAGGCGCCGGGGACGACGCTCACATACACACTACTGCTGCTGCTGCTGCCGCCACCAGATGTCCACGACGGGCCCGGCATTGGCCAGCTAGACCTGGGAAACAGAACAGACATTGTCTCTTCAATTTAACATTCAGCCGTTACTAGAGAAACTAAACATCACTTCCTGTGTGCAAGAGAATTTTCACCCCAACCATGTAAGCAAATATTGAAACGATTTAAAACAGCTGATTTACTATTAATGTAATCAGTGTTATATGAATTGCCAATTACATGCATGCTATAGCATCATACTGACACGAGCCCTACACAACACTGGTTACCGACACCTGAGACGGGTTTGATCAAATATTACTTCACAGCCCCTTCGAAGAATATCCACATTCATGCCTGTCCGTGTGTGTGTGTGTGTGTGTGTGTGTGTGTGTGTGTCTTTCTTTTGTGCATTTGTGCGGACACAGGATGGGAAAAAAGACAGTCATATGATGATGGCTAGCTGTCTAGTCCTGCTGCTCATCCAAGTCACACTTGCTCACGTAAACAAGCGTGTACACACACACACACACACACACACACACACACACACACACACACACACACACACACACACACACACACCCCTTTATAGCTGAAGCTGAGTCACTGATGCACCATTTCCACACTTGCAAAGTGTAACAGTTGCCTGCGTACACACACACACACACACACACACACACACACACACACACACACACACACACACACACACACACACACACACACACACACACACACACACACACACACACACACACACACACACTAAAGGTTTTGCATCACAAGGCAGCAGCCGGGCTGTGAAGCGTGTACGCATCCTGGACACCCTGCTCCAGTTAGCTTCGCTGCACATGCAACAAACGCACACGCACATACACACACAGTCGCACGCCATCTCTCTCATTGCTGTCGCTCTCTCTTTTTCTCTCTACCATGAAATCTCTGTGCACACCGGCCAGATGCAGCAAGCAAAATCTGGCTCCAAAGGCCAGCCCCACACAGAGCGAGCTGACATACAGGCAGAGGCAGCAAGACACACAGGCGCACAGGCCGAGACACTACGCATCAGCATCATCCTAATCCCCTGCTCTTAAAAAGGGATCTAAGCCATCACACCCACTCCAAAAATATCGGTCTTAAAGGCAAAGTCCTGTGCCCTCTGTTTTATGGCGCCAGATGTAGAAACATGGCAGCCTGGACATTACTTTAGGTAAGACCATATCATTGAGAAAGTTCAACGATGACCCGATCCTAAATTGTTCTTCAAGTCTCAAAGCGATAGTTTCCTATAAATATTTGCATGTTGGATCATGTTTGGTCAAATCCAACCAATTACTTCTTCCCTGTGTTTTTTTTTTACCCTGAAGTTGTAAATTACGAGGTCTCTACTGTGGCCAGAAGGTTCAGCATCATCCTACTCTCAGTGACGTTGGCTCAAGGCGGCTCAAAGCTATTATGGCAGAGTTGATGTATTGAAGGCAGTGATTGGAGATAAGAAGTGGTTGTAGTCGCCGTTTCGAAGCCTCGGGATCGACGTTTTGGCCGTCGCCATCTTGGCTTTTTGCAGCCAGTGAACTGAGTTTTTGGCAAATTTGGACTGCAGAAGAGTGACGTAGAGACGCCGCATATGACTCAGGTAGAGGTAGCGACATGTCAATTACAATGTTGCCACGTCCGAAAGCATACTCTGCTTCATCAACTACTGTACTCTGAACGGGACCATTATTTACTAAATGAACATCACGCTGTATTAAAGAAGACTTGAAACACTTCTGCATTGGAGGTTGTCACTTGGTTGAAGGCCTATACGTCGAGAGATGTTGCTTATTTGTTACCCTGTGAAGTAGAGAGGAAGGAATGGGTGATCATTTAACTTTTGAAAATACTAATTCTAAAAGCTTTGTGATGGCAAAGAGGGGGTGATGAGCATCAAAGTTGTGACTATAGAATTAGGGATTCATTTTCAAGGCATCATGCCAACCTGCCGCCAACAACAAAGCTGCCATAACATAACATACCATCACATCACATTGGGAATGGCAGCCCGCTGTACTGTGGCCTGACTAAAATCAATTTCATGGCTTTGATTTCTCTCGAAGAATTCCCCAGCATATGCTTGCAAATGGAAACCACCACGGGCTGCCACATAAACAACAGGCATGGTTTCAGTTTACCCGCTTACACATTGTGAAAGATCACATACACATGCTCACATGCTTGTTGCCTCAAGGCACATCTTAATCTCTGAGGCATTTTAGAGAAGCATGACGACCTCCACGCCTGTGATAGAGGTGTGACGAATGATACATGAACTGTAGAGTACAGCAGAGCAATGTAGCTGTATGCATACAACCTGTAGGTTGCAGATATTTGCAAATACTATACATAGTTACTAGCATCAATAGTGTACCACTTGGTTACACCGCTACTAAGTACTCTTCTCTGTGCTTAAAGGTGTCATGAGATGCTTCGTGTAATTCTGGTTCTTCAGATCCAAGGACTCTTTTAGCACTGAACGTTCTTCTTTTAACTTCGTTCGGTGTTTCACTATGGGAAGCGCTCGGCGTGACCAACTAAGGAAGCTCCAATGACACCACGTCTGTCAGTGACAGACAGGTCGAACTGTGCTGGGGCCCCGCCCCCTCATATTATCACAGTCGACCGCCCCTCGCAAATCATTCTCGCTTTCTTCCCGTGAAGAAACTACTATAGCTCCCTCAGCTTATCTTGGCTAGCTTGGATTTTCTGCTTAACAGTTCACAGACGAACCGTTAAGGACACGTCGCCGAACGCAGTTCCTGGCTCTAGTCTGGATTTGCTGGGTAAGTACTTCGTGAGAAGTATATTTAGACACTACATAGTATTTAGGCAGTGTCCGCGTCAAGGCGAGCTGTTCTACCCGGTGTTTGTTTACCGGTGTCGTCGGTGACTGTGTAACTTTATTATCTCTGGCTAACGCATTACGGCGAGCCTACCAGGTCTCGGTTATCATTTGTTTGCTAGTCGAGCCGAGTGCCCGGAGTTCTGCTAACGTGTCACGACGAGCGAACTCTCACGGCACACTATTAGCGGGCTAAACCCCGTTTGCTAGAGCAATTCACCGTCAGGCTAACGCTAAGTGCGGCTAATTGTTCATATATTTCCCTTCCTTCTCAGTTGCCACGGTCGCTACCCCCACCAAAGGGTCGGAACCGAAGGCAAAAGAGGCTGCATCCCGCCTGTGCCCTGCGTCATGCGGGGCATCCATCTCGGGCAGGGACCCTCACCTTTGCAGCTACAGCCGCAGCTACAAGGGGTAGACAGGGAGGGGCCAGACCTCACAGACAGGCAGCAGGTCAGCCGACTAACCAGCAACCTCGGGCGGAGAACCCTAAGACCTGGGGAAAACACTCCTTTGCGGCCACGGCAGCAAAGAACCGCCCGTCCCATCCCGGGGAAGGGAAGAAGAAGCGCACGACCTAACCGGCCTTGCTTCTCCCTCCCCTCCACCTTCAAAGAAAAGAAGGGTGGTGGAGGTAGGACCGAACCCCCAAGTTCATGTTTCAAAGTCCCCGGTGGTTTCCATTGCTCCGGGGGTACTTTTGCAGTTTCTCCCCCCTCACGTTCAAGGGGAGGAGAATCGGGGACAGCAGGGAATGCAGTGTCACCAAGCACTTTTACCCAGTTCATTGAAAGAAATAAAGTTAGTATCTTTGCAACCAAGACATGGGCTGAGGGCAAGATACAATCCCCAAAACAAAACAAAAGTAAAACCATGTCATGGCCCCATAACCCCTGCAGGGGGAGCTCAAGCTCCGCCGAGGGAAGGCCGCTCCCTCCAGGTGAGGGAGATGACGGTGTCGTCAGCCCCCTCACTGCACAGGCAGCCCAGTGGCGCGCATGCGCAGTGCATCCATGGGTCCTGTTCACTATTTCGCAGGGGTACAGGCTACAATTCGCTGTGAAACCACCCAGATTCAACGGTGTGTTAGTTTCAGTAGCCACGGGCGATTCAGCCCGTGGCTACATACAGCTACGCAAATACACGTTCAGGCTGTTAACACACAAAGGGCTCTGTCGCGCGATTCGTCCGGGGGATTGGTTTACAACAATCGATCTCGCGGACGCTTATTTTCATATCGCCATTTATCCGGCGCACCGGAAGTTTTTCAGGTTTGCCTATCAGGGCAGAGCCTACGAGTACCAAGCCATCCCGTTCGGGCTCTCGTTAGCCCCGAGGGTGTTCAGCATGTGTGCAGAGGCCGCTCTGTCTCCGTTACGGAACAGCGGCATCAGGATATTCTCGTACATAGACGACTATCTGATATGCTCCCACTCAGGGGAGCAGGCGGTGAAAGATTCCGCTACGGTGATAAACCATCTCACGGATCTTGGGTTCAATATAAACTGGACAAAGAGTCGTGTCGAACCGGCGCAATGTACAGATTACTTGGGTCTCAACATAAACTCCCTCTCTTATCGCGTCACGCTATCGGAGGCGAGAGTAGCGTCCCTCACGCAGTGTCTCGCCCTCTTCCGGCTGGGGAAAGCGGTGTCGTACAGACTATGCCTCCGCCTGCTCGGCCTAATGGCGTCAGTGATATCTGTGGTACATTTGGGGCTTCTACGGATGAGGGATTTTCAGCGCTGGGTCGCGGCATTACGCCTATGCTCACGCCGTCACCTCAACCACAGAGTAAAAGTATCACCGGCGTGCGTAGCTGCGCTGCGCCCGTGGGAGGACGCGACGTCATCGGTGTCATCCAGGGTAACCTTAACAACGGATGCCTCCCTATCAGGGTGGGGGGCAGCCATGTTGGGCAGAACAGTGAACGGCACCTGGGACCCGAGGCTGGCTCAGAGTCACATAAACATATTGGAACTCTGGGCAGTGTTTTATGCACTATAGCATTTTCTGGCATTTCTCCAGGGACGCCATGTCCTGGTGAAAACAGACAACACCACTGTGGTGGCGTACATCAACCGCCAAGGAGGCACTCGCTCACTACAGTTACACAGGTTGGCTCGAAAGTTGATCATGTGGAGCAGCACCAGGCTCCTGTCCCTTCGGGTAACACACGTCCCAGGCTTGTTGAACAGGGGTGCAGATCTTCTGTCCCGAGGAAACCCTCTGTACGGAGAGTGGACTCTTCACCCACAGGTGGTGAAGCAAGTCTGGCAGAAATACGGCCAAGCAGACGTAGATCTCTTCGCCTCACTAGAAAACACTCACTGTCCACTGTTTTTCTCCCAATCGGACAAGAATGCACCACTGGGGATAGATGCGCTGGCCCACTGGTGGCCAAACAAGCTGCTCTATGCATTCCCCCCACTCAGCCTGATCTCCCCGACTCTAGACAGGGTGAGGGAACAGGGCTTGTCGCTAATCCTGATAGCGCCACGGTGGCCGTCCAAGCATTGGGTGGCAGAAATAATACAGCTCCTGGTGGACGAGCCGTGGCCTCTCCCCATACGCAGGGACCTTCTTTCCCAGGCAGGCGGGGAGATCTACCACCCTCACCCAGACCGAATAGCGCTCTGGGCTTGGCCTGTGAGAGGTGGAACCTGAACGCAGCAGGCCTGCCTGAACAGGTCATCGACACCATGCAGAGTGCAAGGGCCGCCTCCACTCGCTCTCTTTACAGTTGTAAATGGCGAGTTTTTGAGGAATGGTGCCGTTTGAGGCACACCATTCCTTTCCAGTGTTCAGTAGTGGACCTACTGTGTTTCTTGCAATATTTAGTAGACAGGGGTAAGGCCTTTTCTACTATTAAAGTGTATTTGGCGGCTATCTCAGCCTGTCATTCAGGCTTTGGAGAGAAGCCGGTGGGGCAGCATCTTTTAGTATGTCGTTTCATGAAAGGTGCTCGCCGTAAACTCCCAGTTTCAAGGCCCCTGGTTCCTCTCTGGGATTTATTGGTGGTGTTAGATGAAGTTTATTTCACTCAAAACAGTGTTGATTTTGGCTTTAACCACAGCAAAGCGTGTGAGTGACCTACAGGCTTTATCCATTCGCCCTTCCTGCTTGCAGTTTGCTCCTGGGCTCGCCAAGGTCTGTATGCGGCCCAACCCGGCCTTTGTGCCTAAGGTGGTGGAGTCAGCGTACAGATGTCCCACGGTGGAGCTCGCAGCTTTTCACCCACCTCCTTTTTCCTCCATGGAGGAGCAAAGGCTTAACACATTATGTCCGGTGCGAGCAATGCATATGTATGTGAGTAGATCGCCAGTTTTCAGGAAAGCAGATCAACTGTTCGTGTCCTGGGCCACTCCTCAGAGGCAAGCCATTGTCCCGCCAGAGGCTGTCCCATTGGATTGTAGAGGCCATATCTCTAGCCTATAGTTGTAGGGGTCTGCAGCCCCCCAAGGGTTTGAGGGCTCATTCCACAAGGAGTATGGCCACTTCATGGGCCCTGTTCAAGGGTGTTCCAGTGCAAGATATTTGTGCTGCAGCGAGCTGGGCTACGCCTCACACTTTTGTAAGGTTTTACAGGCTCGATGTCTCAGGGCCGTCCTTAGCACATGCTATGCTAGAGGCCAACGCGCCAGAGTCCCTGTGATAGTCATTACCGGGCTAAACAATTTTGGCTTTGGGAATTTCATGCAATCCGGGAGCGGTCTATATCTCCCATAGTGAAACACCGAACGAAGTTAGAAGAAGAACTTTGGGTTACTCAACGTAACCGAGTGAGGTGTTTCACCAACACACCCCTCCTTGCATTGACACGGAAAGAAATCTGGTCTAGAATGATTTGCGAGGGGCGGTCGACAGTGATAATATGAGGGGGCGGGGCCCCAGCACAGTTCGACCTGTCTGTCACTGACAGACATGGTGTCATTGGAGCTTCCTTACTTGGTCACGCCGAGCGCTTCCCATAGTGAAACACCTCACTCTGTTATCAAAGAACGGGGGTTACGTTGAGTAACCCAAAGTTTAGGACCAAAGACACTATGTTCTTGTAGACACACACACACACACACACACACACACACACACACACACACACACACACACCATCGTTTTCTTGCAAGGTCACATTTCTATAGCTTTGTGTATTACTGTTTGTGTTTGTATTTTGCTGTGTGGGCGTGTGAGTCTTCTTTGGCTGTTTACCTACAATAGGTGCTTGTGTGTGACTATGTGTGCGTTTAGTGAATCTGTGTATGTGTCTGTGTGTCTCCTGGTTGCATCAGCGCTGGTTGTCACTCATCTCTTCAGATAGCTAGATAGAAATAAGCACACAACCCCCATCGCAAAAACACACTCCCACAGCATGAACACACACACACACACACACACACACACACACACACACACACACACACACACACACACACACACACACACCCCTTTCGATATTGTAAAATGCTACAAGAAGTAAAGGGTTAAAAATTAATAGAGAGAAACAAAAATTGACTGAGTCAGTCATGTGAAGTAGCTTTGAAAGCAGATCTAAACCACAGTGATGGAAGGAATCAGCAGACGAGTAGAAGACAAATAAAAATGGAGCAAATGAACACTGATGTCATGTGATCACTCTGGAGACTCTGCACACCTCCCTCTCACCCTCTTTTTCACTCTTCCTCCTCCTCCTCCGATAAGATGTGTGAAGTGAGGCAATGTGGCAACAACAGGTTGTAACACGGGGGGCTTGGTAAAGCTGCAACTAGTCCGGTAAAGCCCGGTGTTTGGACAGATCTGTGTGTGTGTGTGTGTGGTTACTGGGGATCTATGAATGGTATTGTGCTGAGAGAGAGAAAGCTGATTAGGCAAATGGCTTAGACAGATTTAACGCTCAGTGAGTGTGTGTGTGTGTGTGTGTGTGTGTGTGCGCGCGCGCGCACGCACGCACGCACGCACACGTGGGAATTCTTTACTAGATGTGCGCTGCTACACGCGACTGCATGACACTGTACTTATGTGTAGGTGTGCCTTGCATGCACACACTGGCGTCAGAGTTATACGGCGTGTGTGTGTGTGTGTGTGTGTGTGTGTGTACAATAAATCATTAAAAAAATGATATGTAAAAGAGATTATGCGGTTTACGTTAATCTGGTCTGTGTTACAAACACACACACACACACACAAACACGCGACGATTACATACGTTCACACATCCCTGTACAACTCTTCTCTTTAAATAGACACATAACTCGATAATAAACAGATATTGTTTAGTGTCATGCACCGGTCACCAATTCATAATCCTTGTATGTGCAAACACACGAGGCAATGAACTGTTTCTGAAACATCTGAATTCAACATTTCTTTTATGAACAATGAAAAGGATTTTGCACCGAGATTCTTGATAGGAAATATCTAAAAGTGTCCCCATACATTTTATTCTGGCAACGCGGAGAAAATCCCCCCCAAAAAAACCTGCACAAAACATTTTCATGTTGGTGAATGCCATCGAAATACACACATGATCTTCTTCTGGGACTTCTCCGAAGGTTGTAAGCGTACGTGAACACATGCTGTGGTCCAAAGTTCAACATGCATACACAAGAAACACACAAACAAATACACACACTCCCACCCCCAGGGCCCCTGTTGGTTCTGTTATGACTAATTGATGTACCAACATGTTGTTGCAGGACCAAGCCCATCAGGCTGGTGGAGATGGCGCTCCACCATGTGCTGCAGCAGACATAGTTAAATGGGACATCCCATCGTCTCCTCTTGGCCAATAAAATAAAAGAATGAGAAATATACACCGTAGATATCGTTTCAGAGACAGTCTTTCAGTGAGCTGAAAAATATTAAAAGTACGACTGTCCACAGAACAGAATCCAGGTCGAACACGACTTGAAAGTCGTGCAACAAAAAATACATAACATAATAATAATGCTAATAATCCACTATTATTTCTCCTGCATTTAAAAACTATCCAAAGTCTTTATTTTTAAATTAATTTCAAGTACAGAGATTTTAGAAAAGAAATGTAAGTTCTTGCAAATAGTGCAAGATCACAGTAATTAACAGATTTGACACATACAATACAGAGAATATGATTACATGAGATGACATTATTGACTTTTTCCCTTTGTGGACAAAATAGATGCATGAAAGTATCCTTTTACTGAGATGTGTTGGATTGAGTTTGATAGAAAACAGAAATGCCAAGTTCTCTCTGTGTGCATTCATCTAATTCTCCCTTCTATCTTATCCTACACCAGCTCCTCCAGTCTTGCTTCTTAACTCACACTTCTCTTTGATCAAAAAGAAAAGCTTTGACAAGGAAGAAAATGTGATTTTTCTTATCATTCGTTTCACACTCAGTCTCCAGGGCTTGCCTGTATTCTGTCTAAACTCTTATGAGAGTGCAAGTGAAGTGCATTCTTCTGAATTTGCGTGCGCACAAAAGAAAAACGTATTCGCACCATTACGGCAGTGCACACAAGCGTCCATATGTGTGTGTGCGCGTGTGTGTGTAGCCGAGGGGGAGTTTAGCAGCTTACTGGCCCCCCTACCGGCTTTAGCAGGAACAGGAATTAGGCAGACTGTGGGAATTCTTACTGGGATTAAAATCACCAGCTCTAATCAGAAACGGGAAAACTGGTAAATCCGCTAAATTGTGCGTTGAGACATAGTGAGGACAGTATGTGTGCAAGAATACAAATTACGTAATGATTCAGCCCTATCATGACATTATAAAGAGCAGGCTTACAGCTTTGGAGTTGTGTGTGAAGATGTACATATAAGTGAACAAGGAAGCATGGATCACACACACACACACACACACATATCATTTTTCTTTCTTTTTTTAAAATCACTTCCCTTGAATAATTCTTTCAAATAAAAAACGTAAAGACTGCCAGAAGATAGAGAATTAAATCGCACCAGAGTGCAAGGTCCCTGGAGAGTCTTGCATGCGTGTGTGTGTGTGTGTGACGTGTGTGTGCATGCCTCCTGCATGACATTAAATGGGTCAACCCCGTTATGAATAATATAGAAGCCTGATTACATGCACAATGCCAGGTTGCATAGTGATGACAATCCAATTTAAAAAAAGGGCCAAATGTGATACGGATGTTTCTTGTCAATGGAAAATTTGAAGTGGCTGTTCCTCCTGCGACTCGAATACACATTGTACTGATGCATGGATGCATGAATAGGGTACAGGTGTCCATGTATGTATGCATGTATGTATACTTGCACGCACACACGCTTATTAGCTCAATAGCTTAATTTAGAAATTCCAGAACGGTACGACACTCCCTTAAAGAAAAAAAAAAAAATCAAACTGTGACCTGAACAAGAACACGACAGCATGGCGAGCCGACACCGGTCAATCAAGGCTTTCAGGTTTTTAAATTGGAAGATGGTAAACAATTCTGCTTTCCACCTACAAACCCACACCACCACTGATCATACAACAATTGGGCTTTTCTGAGCATTATAGCCCACAATTTTATAACCACCACGATTTAGATTTTTTTGTCGTACTTATTTATAAAGATTCTTCATTTGAATCATTTTAAAATCAGTATTCTTTTTTACTTGCTGCACCCTTATAAGTGGACCTTAAATGAAAGGCTCTGAACCGCGTAGGTGTTTTGAATTGACTGGACTGACTTCTTCTCGGGTCGAGGTTGGAGCTATGCTGGCAAGATATGTGGGGTCAATGATCTCAGTAAGAATGATAATAGAAGTTATCCTGCCTTCACAGGTGCAACTAGAGGAGGCGATATCAATCAAGCATGTCTTGATTTTAAAATCAGCTGTTGTGTTGCCCCAAGGGTTGTACTGTTATCCAAAAAACCTCCACCACACACCACCGGCTCTCCTCCCAGTCGGGGTGTGACTCAGCAGCAAGATTTGCCGACGGCACAGAACGTAAACGCACAAACGCTCGGCCGACTTCCCGCTGAATCCAATGATTGGTGTTGTTGGCTCGCTCTCAAGTTGACAGAAGAACTTACATTGTTCCTCAATTCCCAAAAGAGTCCAAACCACAGACAAACCTCCGTTTTCATTTAATCACGACAGCTTAAAAGAGGCCTGAGCAAGACAACTTTCTGTAAAAAATGTAAGCAAAAGATTTCAAAACTACATAAAGCAAAAACAAAAATCTGCATTTCAAGAATACCGCGTTCAACTGCTATATTTCATTTCTAATCATTTAACGAATACTATTACTGCGCTCTTCAAGATACAAGAAATCAAAAGTGGCTACAAAACTACAGAAACGCAAACATAAAGTCGAACACATGGGTTTAACATGAACAATAACTAACGTGTAATACGTTCGTCTGGGCTCGCCGGCTTCCAGTTTAAAGTATCCCACAATTTATGTTCCTGCATGCTGCCAATAGGCAACCTCAAATAGTTATGTTGCAAGAATTCACCACACACAAGAATTCCCCATACACACACAGAGAAACTTAGCCTCCTTTTAGACTCAGCTTTAATACGGTGTGACAGAGGGTTGCTTAGCTGCTATGTTCAGGAGAGAGCCGACAGGGCAGCGAGCTTTCATGACGAGGCAAACAAGACCCAGTTTACATTCAGCTGATGCCTGTGTGCTGGATGACGGGGAATGGGATTTTGACACACACACACACACACACACACACACACACACACACACACACACACACACACACACACACACACACACACACACACACACACACACACACACACACACACACACACAAACTGCCGGTGACCTTAATGACACAAACGTGAGTTGGTTTGTCAGATGCTTCCAACAATCTGCAAACAAGATAAATCACTTTCATAGCCTGTCAGACATTTTGCTTATTTTCCTTTTTTTGCATGCTGGAGATTGCAATTGAACAACACAAGACTTTAGTTAAAAAAAGCATTACGATAAAAAAAAGGAACACTAGTGATATATCGTGATGAGGTGGCCTAATATAGAAAAATAATAGACCAGACAGCGCCAGAGGTGTGTGTGTGTGTGTGTAACTTACCAGAAGGAAATGTGTAAAGGGGATGTCAGATTAGCCTCCGTCTCCGTCTCTTTCTCTTTCTTTAGTTTCAGTCCAGAGTTGTCTTGTTGCCGACTTCCATCATGACTGGAATAACACTGTACCTGAGGAAAGAGAGGAAGACACAGAAGAAGACTTAAATGGTTGGATTAAGTTAAATGCTTCAGAAAATTGCGGCTGTGATAATGTGGCTAGAATGGAAATGATAAATCGATCAAAAGAATAATAATGATCATCATTAGTTGCCAAATGTGACTATTAAAATATACGTCTTTAACCTCAGTCCTTTTGCCACGGATTAGACACTGATGCCCTTTGGGGGATGAGTACAACTTCTGCAAACACCTAAATGCCAAAAATATAGTTAGACTTCCCTTCTTCTTTTATATTTCTGTCTATTATAGCTTCCTTTTTACTGAAATATAACCAAACACAAGACGAGAAGACGAGCAGCCACAACAAGAATCTGTACAACAATAAACACATTGTATATCACGAGCCACAGAGTCAGACTTTATAAGAAATGTGCAGGATTACTTTACATAACAATGTGTTGCTGCTTTGCAGCTTTCACATTTCCTCCCAGTAGCAGATGGTGGAACGACTCAACACCCAACGAAAATCTCTTGAATGACCGTTAGTCATTATCCTCTGAACCACACCGGGATCCACAGCAATGACCATTTATTTTATCAGACAATACAACCACCACAAAAGAAAATTATACTTCTTCTTAGAAGTATTGGCCCCATCAGTATCAGCTGTAAAGGATGAAGGCTGTCAGTTGCATCAGTCTGGCTTTGATGTCTTCCAATGCTGCAAGAATCCCTTCATTTAGCAGAGGATAGTACAATCCAGGAACGCTCTTTATGTTAATAGTTTACCACGTGAGCTTTTCCATATTCAGGCTCACAGCAGGGTGCCCAATGTCTATCCCAGAATGCATTGGGCCAACGATACCTCAAATTAAATGTCTTGGCATTTTATACAATCAAAGTGCTTCATGTTTACAGTGGACGCGTCCTCTTTCAAATCCATGGAGTTCAAGGACACTACACACAGCGCCGTGGACGAACACAATCTTTCTCACACACACACACACACACACACACACACACACACACACACACACACACACCCACTAGCAGGGACAAATTCAATATTTTGCCTCCTCCCCCACACACACACAGAGAGACACACACACAGTATACCCACCGATACACATCAGAAAATCTGAGCGAGTTGTTCTGACAGCAGAGCGCCGTCAGCTAGTGGACTGTGTGTTGTTTTGACAAGCAGGTGGGGCAGCAGCCACAACGCTACCAACCGCAGCCCTCATTTACGAGATTTACTGTTGTCCACAAGCAGCTCGACACTCAGAAGGTACGGCATATCCATCCTCAAAATGACCCTGTGACCTTTACTTTGAGACACTTAATTCCTGTGTGGAATCAAACTAGAAACACCTAATTTCTTCCTCTCCCATTTTATCAATGTTCCACGCTCCCCTCTTGTCTTATTGGTTTCACCTCATCCTCCTCCTCTAGGTCTTTGATTATGTCGAGCGGCAGATTGGGTTCTCAGAGGAACCGCATTCAATAATAAAAAGGAGAGAGGATGGAGGGATGAGAGAATAAGGAAAACAATTTATTGTGCGCCTTTTGAGTGTCCCTGAATGATTTATAACACAAACTGACGCTTGCATGAGCCTCTGGGGAAGCTCCTCCTCCTCCTCCTCCTCCTCTTCCTCTTCCTCCTCCTCGCAAGAGAGCGATGATGGAGTGAGGGAAAGTGGACGGGTGAGATGGTGTCTTGTGTGTCTTGTGTGTCTTTTCCTCAGCTCCATCATAAAAGAGGCTTTTATATTTATCTTATTTCAGACATACCATCTGAACATATATACTTTCAGGGCTGCAACTCATTATCCTTTTTCATTCTCAATTAATCTGCCAATTAATTTCTTGATGAGTCGATGAATTGCACACAAAGGCTCAAAGGTGACGTTTTTGTCAGAAAAAAAAAAGATATTGAGTTTAAGATAAGTTTCTAAATTATATAATACATTGCTGTCGAAAAAAAAGCAATTCATTGATTATCAGAAGAAAACTTTTTATTTTAAATCAAGACAAATTATGGATTTTGGTGGAATGTCGTAATAGAAAAGGCTCTTTCATTTCACAGAGGTGTAAACCTCTCATATAGGCCAGCAATATATCCAAAAATACTTGATTTGGAGCAGTAACATATGGTCTAATGTTAACACATATTCAATATACAGCACATTAAAAATGACAACAATAGTGTGTCGAAGAGATACCTCTTATGTATAATTGCTAAACTTTTATAGTTAGTTTAATGACAAAGATTTTTGGTCGGACTATCTGGTTTATCTAAGTGAGGCCACGGTCAGGCAATAGACTCAGAATAAACATCACACCATCTCTGGGAGTACCACGGGCTTTCTGACTAATTAAATTATTTATTAAAATCTCAATGTCCAACTCCTACTTTCCGTTCCACCTGTTATATGACAAATGCTGTGATATGAATCATAAATCGTGAGTCACGAGCCGTCAATTTCCGAGGCACAACTCGGCCAAGCAACCTGTTTCGAAAGCAAAACCTTGCATTGCGTTTCTGTTCTTGGGCAAAACATTCCACTGGAACAGCTTTCGGAGGGATTGGCCAAACAATTCATCAAGCTGGCCGTGAGAGTGGGTATCAAACATGCACTCCAGGCCTCTTTTTGGTGCAGATTTTCACAGACAGACTTCCAAGAGTTCCTGAAACGCTGCAATTAATTACAGGCTGGAATTGTGACGTCACTTCCTGGGTGACCTCCGGAATTCTCTGTAAAGGGAATTATTCCCCTTCGCCAGAAACCGTTGAGCAAAACACAAAACAAGATTTCTTTCAGACGAACTGCTCATTATCCGTCAGTAGATTAGAAATGCTGAACTACCGTAATTAGCTCTTAAATGTGACTGTATGTTGTGAACCTGAACTAATGTGCATTTAAAGCACTACAAACAAATATAATACTAGTTATACTACTTTGTCTTTATAATTGCTTTGAGCCCTGATCTGCCTGAATCAATGATAATGAGACTCAATGGTCACACATGTAACACTCAATGATTCCCAGAGAGCCTGACGATGATGAGGTGGGCTTTTGATGAGTCATGCCTCCAGCATGGTGTAGCGCTTAGGGCAGCGATCCAGGCTCAGACACACAGACGGATGTATCTGTATCGACACATGTCAAGAGGTCACGTTATTAGGGCTGCAACTAACGATTATTTTCATAATCGACTAATCTATCGACTATTGTTTAAATTAGTCGACTAATCAAATGACTATTTCCCATTAAAATGACTCAAAATGTTGGAATTTGAACTTCAAATGTATTTGAGTAACAAGATCTGATCAGAACATCATTATAACAAATAAATTAATTAGTAATACAAATTTAAGTGCAAATATGCTTTAAACGTAAAGAAAAAGTACAAATAAAGTTTTAAAAGTAACTCAAAATAGCAATCAAGCCTCTGAAAGTGCAAAATAACTGACATTCAAAGTCCAAAAGTAAAACGATAGTCCATCCTACCCGACAATTAAAGTGCAAGGGTTTAAAAGTAAATCAAAATGACTTATTGCAGTCCCATGTATTGCTGCTCCCTCCTTCAGGGCAACACAATTTACACTCGTTTTAAATTGTAATGCAGAAACGTGAGCATATTCACATGCTCTGGAGCAGGGGGGCTCATACCTTTTATAAGCTACTTTTAAAATGACAAGTCAAAAATATCTACCTACATTAATAATGCTAAATATATAATACACACACACACACACACACACACACACACACACACACACACACACACACACACACACACACACACACACACACATATATATATATATATACATACATACATATACATACATATATATACATATATATACACATACATACATACATACATATAGTAATGTGGAACGATGTTTGGACTTAATATTTTTCATGTGGGAAAAGGTCATTTAGTTGGTTGTATTCTGCATGTTTAACAACATGGAGAAACTTCTTCATCTCCGGACAAAGCTCTATAAGCCGTCTCACATCAGTGTGCAGAACAGCTGTCTTTGAAGAGCTCTCGCTCCAATAGACGATCTTCGTCACCACCTCCATGATCTTTCATGTTTAGCATTGTAGCGCATAATGCTTGTTGGTGTATCATGCAGTGGTAATTAAGGAAGTCGGAGAAAACGTCGTTCTCCATGCACTTAACAATAAATCCATTCAAGCGACCGAACCATTGCGGGCGCAGCGTCCTTGGTGATTGACATTAATATGCACACAAGGTGCTGGGTTTTGTCGAGAAATATTTTTTTTTAAATGGCATGCGATCTACCCGCACTACCTCTGCCGACGTATTGGGCACCCCTGATGTAGTGCATTGCAATGGCGAATGAAAATGACCGGTAGCTCTGAATCTTTTCATTACAAACGATGCGTCGACGACCAAAATACGCGTCGACGATTTTTCATAATCGACATCGTTGCAGCCCTACACGTGACACGCAACCCCAAAAATTAAATTAAATTACGGAGTAAACTGGACCTAAAGGTTTAAGTTACGGAGTAGACTGGACTAAAGAACACACGTCGGGTGTGCACCCCGAGATGGGACCGGTTCGTAGCAGAGCAACAAGCTCAGGGCTCCCACTCATTCGGCATAATGGTGAGTTGTATTTTTCTGCACTTTATAATAGTTTTTATGTAGGTCGTATAATTGTATTATGTCATATTTATGATGTCATATTTACCGGCCACACCGCGAAGACCGGTCCGTGAAAAGATTGTCTTACACAAAACTGGACTGTGGGGCAAAAAAGGTTGTGGACCGCTGCCTTAGGGAAATGCTGCTTTAAATAAAGCTGACAACCAAATATGAGGAGATTTCCACAATACGCAAAAATTCACACTGGATGAAAATAAACTAATCCACTGAGATAGAAGGAAACTAAACATTATGTCCTGATTATCCTGCCAGGGCGGCATGGTGTGGATTTTTATAGCAGTGACTCATTTTCACAGAGCGAACACGCACACGCACACGCACACACACACACACACACTCTCTCTCTCTAAAGCAGGATTTGGAGACTTGGGGGCAGCTCTCAGCGCAAAAGCTTAGTGACACTATTGAGACATGCATGCATACAAACACACACGTGTACACACACACCAAACGCACCAAAGACTGCTACCTTCAGATTAGCTTTAAGGCTAATGCCAACATAAATGTGGGTGTTGGTGCATTGAGGGACAAATACGAGACAAATAAGTGTCCTATCCACCGACTTAAAACCCTGGGTCGACTCTAAATCTCGAGTTTATTTGAAGTGATTTCTTCGTGTTGCCTTAAAGCAAAAACAGCTCAAAAACCGCACAATGGCTACTTGACTTGTGTTGTGGATGTTTTAAAAAGTTGAACTTGGCACCAATGACCTGTTCTGGATCCTAGATTTCCATGGTCTTGGCTTAGAGATGCATCCGATTCCACATGTACGTACCACATCATGAGTCAGCAGCATGCCAGTAGATTTTACAAATTAGTTTTCTAAGCCCCGCCCCCGCTCTGCTACTCCGTCAAGCTTTCAGAGCTACTGTGGAGCCCACACCGTCAGTAACTGCATATTTTTGGAAAAACGAAAAAGAGATTTCCGAGAGAAGCAGACAGTCGGGTCAACAATATGCGTTAAAGGGATATACCCATGATGTCAAACGGATTCAGCAGTAAAAAAAAAAAAAAAGGTATAAAAGTGAACCACCACATCACCTGGCAATCGAGACAGAAGTCAATGAAATTGAGGAACAACCTTGTTCCTGTAAAGCCGAGTAGGTCTTTATTCGCTGTTACAATAATTAAAAAGCAAAAGCTCAAAAGCTTTTTTCAAAATCGAGATTATCGGTTGCTGCATTAAGAAGGTTTACACTTGAATTGTAATTCCTGTTCAAGTTGAAGATGTTTTACCAAGTTGCTGGAGTATGACTTAATATGATCTAATAATAAACAATTCAATGAATTCATATCCATGTATTTATTTGTTACATTTTGTTTTACAAATGTTGAAGTTAAGTCTGATGTTGCCTTATACATAAAAGAATGACTACGGTCACTTCCACACAGTGAAGCATCCAGCTCATTCATGAAACAATGGTATCAGATTAGCACTCCTGGCTAGCACTGCCATAAAACAACTGTTCAATCAGCAACACCTCAAACAACGATAAAGCGTGCAAGGTTCAACAACCCTCAACCCTCCCTTCTATATATATATCTCAACTAAAGTAGATCCTGATTGTGCCAAAGCCAAATTATTCACACTACCAGATGAAGCAAAGCTCCTCTTTTGCCCTAAAGCTTTAGGTCAGCATCAATCGTATTAAGATAGAGAGCAGCACGTACGCACAACCACAACACATGATAGCCTTCACACGTGAGGAATATTTTTACACTTTTCCCCCTCCTCACACATTTCCATGTGTAAAGTGGCAGCGTTGCAATATTAAGCTCTAGCCTCGGGCATTTGGGAGGTGTTTGGGAGTAGCCCAAGATCAGATCCCCTCTATCCATTAAGGAACGTTTCACCGTCGTATGCCAAAGCACAGTCACTGTGTAAACTTTTAACACCATTATACCTGCGGTTGAATCACTCATGCATACACACACACCACCAACATACATGCAATCTTTTGGAGGAATCCACCATGTATGTAATTAGATTGAACTATAGTTAGATGTAGAGCTGACAATTATTTAATTCATTAGTTGATTATCAGAAAATTACTCTTAAGTCTCATTTGATAGTCGATCAATGATTATGTCGAAGAAAAAGCAAAACGCTCCTGCTTTTCAACTCTTGGTTGGACAAAACAAGATATTTTGAAGACCAAGCCATTAATTGATTGATCAATGATTTCAAGACTGATCAACAATGAAAATATTCATCAAGATAAGTCCTTAGCCGATGCCATGCAAGGGGATTAAAGGAGTGTGTTATGTATAGCAACTTGCTCAAGCTGGAAAATAAAGTTAGTAAATCAATGCCTTACACTATACTGAACAGCTCCTTTTGGGAGTCTGCAAGGAACTCGCAAAAGGAGAATGGTGAGAAAAGAAAACAGATATATAACCTAACAAAGCATATAAATTAGGCAAGCTCAGACACACACACCCAATCCCTAATTTAGCGTGAACGTTTTTTTTCCAGAGCAAACCCATGAATCCAGAGGGTCGGTGTGTGTGTGTGTGTGTGTGTGTGTGTGTGTGTGTGTGTGTGTGTGTGTGTGTGTGTGTGCGTGTGTGTGTGTGTGTGTGTGCTCAACTGTCTTTGCTTTTTCCAAACCTACTCTTACACAAAACCCCTATCTCTTCTTCCCAAACTCCTCCCCCTCAAATAAATACAAAAACACACACGCACTGAATGAAACAAACAAACACACTAAGTGCAGTGTCACAGAACGCCGTCACCCAGCTGTTAAATTATTCAACAGTCCCTCACAGATGATTTTGCACATCAGTGAAAGCGAGGGAGGAGGAGGAGGAGCAGGGAAGAACGCTCGTGGGTTCCACTAGCAGGGAGTTAGTGTTATAAGGAGCAACAGGTGTCATGCACACACGCACATACACACACCAGAATAGCACCTTAGCTGTAGTAATTTAACCAACACAGGTAATCAGAGGCTACATCATGTTTTACTTGACGTACCCTATAATCAGCTGTAACCACTAACTTAACAGTGATTGTCCATACACCTCGTACACACACACCCCGTACACACACACCCCGTACACACACACCCCGTACGTAGGCGCACACAGGCGCACACACACACACACACACACACACACACACACTCTTTAAGTGTTGTGAATCCATGCAGCAGAGTACTAGAGATAAGAAAAACATTAAAAAAAAGAGCACTTTACAACAACATTGTGTTATTATACTGCTATTAAGATGCCAAGGCTTAAAACAATAAACTAAATGAAAGATTTTTTTCCTATTTCTCTATTTTAGTTTTTTGAAAATCCTTGTAGGCCCTGAACCTGTTCATTATTTTTAAAAGCACGATTCCACTAGTGCCACCTCCTCTAAGCTGACTCATTGTACTAAACACCAACATGGCCGTGTGTTGGAGTTTATGCAAATCATATCCAAAAACCACTCCATCTGAGGAGATTTGTACAGACTGTGCGTGTGCACCTTAGCAATAATTATTTAGTCACTTTCCAGAGGGGAATTTTAAATGTGAAACATTTAAAATCTTAAATAACACTTCATAAATCACCCCAGGCCCTTCACTAAGACCACGCCTGCAGTGTCTTTGGATGTGTTCAGACAGTATTGAGTGTAGGTGACACGCTTTTTTTTTTAAATACTCAAAGCCCAATACTAGGGCTGCAACAATGAATCGATAAAATTGATAAAAATCGATTATCAAAAGAGTTGGCAATGAATTTCATTATTGATTCGTTGTGTCGCGCGATTATTATGCCAGTCAATAAGTCGCGGAGAGAAAAAAAGAGCGGAGCAGAGCAACTGGCCTGCCAGCGTGTCTGAGATTAGAGTGAGACACGGAGAAAAGCTGAGGTTGTGATCTTCGCAATAAAAGATCTTTGATGTAACGTGTCGAGTCTTGGCCAATCAGTGTTAAGATGTCTACAGCGTCTTCATTTCCCTCAAACTTGTTTTTAAATGGAAGCTAGTCAGCTTGCTATCACGTTAGCTAACGTGTTTGGGTTGTGTATTGTCGTTAAAGTTACTTTATGTTCCGTTACAGTTCAGTCTTGCTTGTAAAAAAAACGTAACGTGATGAAACATGCCGTAACCCCCCAGTCTGGTTCAGTTCACGCTGTCACTCGTTAACCTGGCTGCAGGTTTTTAATTTTTTTTTACTCAAAGTAGAATGAATCAAATTGGGCATAGCCAACAACGTGATGTCTTGGTCATAAGAGGTCATAAAAAGGGCTCACATTTGGCATATGCAAAGCATACATGTGTATGTTTTTTGTTAGTACATTTTAATTTTTTTAATGAACAGCTCAGGGATGTTCAAGGAGCAACCTGTTTGTGCACTTTCTGAAGATGTTTTGCACTGTCACTTCTGTTTTTGAATAAAGGGTTGGAAATGAACGCTTTTGTCTTTTTATCCGATTAATCGAAAAAATAATCAACCGATTAATAGATTATTAAAATAGTCGTTAGTTGCAGCCCTACCCAATACACAAAATATGTGATTATACTTGTGAAACACAGGGAAATAGAATTCAAGTGTAAAAATAGGCCTGTGTAGACAGTTGGATTGGTTTAACGGGTGGATGTCTAAAAACGTGGTTTCATTAGAATCACTTTCTGCCAAGGAAATAGTCCCAATGAAAACTGTTGACGACAAGGTTTTATCCCAGTGGGTCCCCAACTATTTGGCCTGTGACTCCGTAAAACAAAGCAATGTCCACATGAGTTTACAAGCTATGAGTTCAACTAAACATATGATAAACAGAATTTTGTCCTCAGATTGTTTCAAAAACGGAGAAACGTTTTTTTTACTTGCCAACTTCACTTCTTCTTTTCTGTCCAGTTAATCACTTTACGACCCCTCAGACTTATCGCGCGACCTTCAGGAAGGGTCCTCGTCGCAGTTAGGCAACGCAGAGTGACGAGGACAGTGTCCTTAAAGAGACTTCTCGCCTGAGTTTGAAAATGTCGTTTGGAATAGCGACGACACCAGACTTTCATTCCATTCACCTCAAATTACTTCTTTGACATGTCATAGCAGGGAAAGCACCGGTGTGATTAACATCATTAACCAACTCCAGGAACACTTAATGAAAGACAGCCATCATTAAGGTTATTAATTTCACCGAGTTTCCCACTATGACATGTCAAAATGTCTCCTGGAACAAAGTACTATCGGCTTGACCGATACTGCACTTTGTCACAAATCAATATCTGCAGAACATAACGACACAGAGGACAGCTGTGGTGAACCATGTACAGGGCTACAACGTCATTTCTGTACAAAATAATCGTTGGTACGTTATTGTTGCATTGATATTGCCTTGATCATAAGGAAGAATTCAACATGGCCAAAGGAAAAACTAGAATTTGTATCGATCACATCAGCCTTTGTTTGATTCCCGTCATATGAGACATAGAATTGTGATCAAAATGAAATTCTCGCGTAGAGCACGGACACTTTTGGCTCAAGCAGGACGCTTCATGGCTTCTTGATCCTTAGCTTACTTCCCATTGCAATTAGAAGCAATCGACATCCAACGCAACCTACAGCTCATTGAACCTCAAATTATGAGAAAATATAATTTGTTATATCATCAAGAAGTAGGAGATTCAGATGCCCAGACGAGCACAACCCCTCGTCCTCAAAAACTATTTTACATTCACCGTGGCCCGCTCAGGTGGTGGTCCGCTGGTTAACGAGCCCATATCAGGAGTATTGACAGGGCTGGCTGAATGGAGACCAGTCAATCCGAGGGTTAACACAGGGAGTGATCTCTGAAGCATCGACCCACACGCAAAACAGAGGTAATCCATAAAGCTGACCCCCGAGGTCACAGGGTTCAATAGAGAATCTGTCTACAGCAGCTCAGTTTTATTTGAATAGAAAAATGATAATGTCTTAATACCCAATTAGGTATGTGCAGTACTTAGTGTTAATGATATCTTTGCACCAGTGACACATCCCTTCAAATAATTGTTAGAGCATCGGCTGATTCAGATTTTTACATTTAGTAGCAGCACTAGCACGTGCACACTGGCTCTGCTGCTTAATATACAACCATACAGTTTTAATGCTAAACGTTTGTTTTTATTAACACGGTTAAGCGATCATTTTAACTTTAATCAATGTCCGTTTCCGCAGTCAGACTGCAGAATGTGAGAATGTGTTTAACTCCTCGATACTAAAAGGAAAATATTTGTTTTTGGCCAGTTATAAAGTACTCACCAATTTAGGTGCATGCATAATGTGCATTAGTGGAATACTTCAGTTTTAAATGATATAAGAATACTACCAGGGGAAACAAAAGATTTTTTTTATTTTATTTTATTTTCCCACTGGGACATTTCCTCTTCTCTTGCATGCTTACACCATAACAGCCTAATCAAAAATAGCACAGTCACGTGAACCAAGCAAATTATTCTCTCAGCTGGAGCATGAGAAAAGGGGAATTGTGTCTAAATAAAAAGGTGTTTACCAGGGTTAAACATTGTTATTGTCAAGTTTACAGGAAATATGACAACTGGTTCCATGATTTATTCCACACTGCTAGTGTTTACCAAGGAGGATGTGACTAATATAGAGAGACAGAACAGACACTGATAGATAGACAATGTGTCTGTTGACAGTTAAGCTAACAGTTCAGGATTCACATTAAAAAAAGGAAAAGGGAGATTTATGTATACCCAACTCTCACCTTTAGTTTGGCGTTAGCATGCATGAGGAGATTGGTTATGTAAGAAAATTATAACATTTAACAAAAGAGGGAAAGAAATCTAGGGGACTTATTTAAGATGTCTTACAAGTTGCTTTGGATTGTGCATTTTTAATAAGTAGCTTGCTTCCCCATAGCAAAATGTTCTTATATCCCTGCTGTTGATTCACTTGAAGAAAGGGAAGAGAAGAGGAGAGATAATTAAGAAGGTAAGTGTCAATTAGATTTGGTCATTGAGGTCTTGGCCTTTGGGTTTCTATTGACCCTGTATAACGCTTAGGCCTGCTGCTGGTGCTAAACAGCTGTGAATTTCAAAGATGGGCAATTCGATAAGCGCTGGTGTTTTCATCAATGTGTGTAACGCTCACTGCCCATTGGCCACGTCCAGCCAGCCTCAGCTGCGGCGCTGGTGACGAGATGGACCATATATCGACTTGGCAATAACCCTGGGCCTGTTTGTGACACTATCAATTCCCAGCTGTATTGATTTTCATTGCGCCTGCAAAAGTACTCTTCAGCTGCAAACCCAAACACATGATAGCTGTGGAATCACATGCGCATTCAAAAAGGAGACAGACAAAGTAAAGCACATGAAGACGTTAATGATTGAGGAACAACGTTATATATATATTTAGGCTCGTATACACGTACATGAGCTCATAAATGGTGGGACACCAGATAGTATAGCAGAGAGAGCGATCAGTCTGGGCTTTTTGACATCAAGGCCACATCCCAGCCAATATGAATTAACTAGGATTTGCTCCCGCTGTGTCAGGCCTGAGGTTTTATCCCCCACTATCAACAATTCTGTCTGAAAAACTCTTTGCATGTGGGTCTTAGAGGACACGCGTGCTGAGGAAGTCCTAGCTGTGTCCCCGACACCGCCGTTACGCATGCTGGTGGTCAAATGCCGACATTGGCTAGCGAGTCATCCCTCTGTTGTAGCCTCATCCCGCTCTCCCACAAAGCCATGCAAAATGCATGAGAGTGCCACAAAGTTCCGAGTGCATGAGAGAAAATGTGCAACCACACATATGAGCCTAGATCACGGAGACGCAGCCACACACATTGAACTCATGTAATCATTACACAAAGTGCTGCAGTCATTTAATCAGCAGTGCGCATGGACCCACACACACCCGGAGGTACACACCATTTGATCTGGTTTCAGGTCCAAGTGTGTGTGTTTGTGTGTGCGCGCGCATGCTTGCATGTGTACATAGGGAGGGCTGAACATAGACTGAAGTGCTACTCTAACCCAAACTAGAGAGCAGCAGAGAGATCAATATATTGCATGTTCCCCAGTGGAAGCAGTGCAAAAGAGAAATTATTAGAACATGCAGAGTTTGTTTATTTTTTTCCATCATGAAATACTATAGAGACTCAATTTAACAGACGGGCTGAGCTGAGCTGAGGAGTGTGAGTGGTGCTCCAGTGTCAAGCTCCCACTGCCCTTGCATGTTTCTACCGTTCCCAGTTAGTTTGAGCGAGCCATGCTCCTCCTCATTCTGTGATCCGGTGCCCCAGACTGAGAAGAAAGATTTAGACCCCTTGCCTGAGGAAGCATCTAAAGCTTTTCCTCGCCCCTTCTTTGCTTAATCTGCCAAGCAAGGTTTGCCGAATTCAGCGCAATAGCGACTGTCCTCCAGACAAAGCCGAAGCAATGATCATGAGTCCGCTCTAAATCTCTCAGCGAATGGATTCCTTGTAAGACGCTGATGCCGGCTGGATGAGACGCCCTCTCTCTGACTTTCATGAAGGCCGTTTTCTTGGAGGGGAAACCATGATGTCACACAATCATTCGCCGGGGCCTCACGGGATGGCGGGGGATGTTGTGATTCAGGGTTAGACATTTATGGCTAGGACTCCCACAGCTGTCAGCTCCATAATAGACTCGATACAAACATCCTGCAACCACTAGCGTATCACAGAGAGGCATTTTCTGAGGGAGCCTGTGGCTTTCAGTTGACCGTGAAGAGAAGAAGACAAAAAAATAAATGGGATGAGGGCTTAGGGGGTCAAAGTCTTCAAGTGGTTCCAGTGAAACACTTCAAACTTCCTCTTGCATATTCTCACTTGATCAGTGCGATAGAAGAACCGTTGGTGTGTCAAAGTCGACATGGAAATGGATTGATCATCGTAGCACTGGAGACAGCCCTGTCTCCTGAAAATTACATTGCCATACAAGAAAACTGCGATATGAATTACGTTATGTTTTAAGCTAAACCATTTTTTTTCTACTAAAGAGAGAGTTTAATTGTTTGGGAACTTAGTTATGTAGCATATGGTAGGCTGAGAAGTAAGACGGTGGTTAATTTGACTCATCTGGCTGTCGCTCCTCAATGGATGCGACACAGCACAATAAGCCTGAGCACACTAACCTACAACCTCTTCAACAGGAAAGAGTGAACGATCAGCTAAAATGAAAGAGAATGAGAGAGGGAGGAAATTTAGCAGAGGAAACCCCAAAAAGGAAACATGCATCTAGGCCACTGAGTCATTTCCCTTGTGTTTTGCCTCTTCCTCTTCGTCTTTTTCAAATATACACAGACAGTATAAATTATGTACATCATCACTGAGGTTTACACAGAGTGGGAGAGGGCCCATGGGTTTTAGGACTTAGCATTTCAGCTTTTTATCCTCTGTAAAGTCTGCCCGCAATTAGTTTGGGAATTAATTCAGGCTCAGAACTTAGCCTCCCTCTTTCTCTTTTAGATCTGTACTGGTTCATCCAAGCCACACACACACACACACACACACACACACACACACACACACACACACACACACACACACACACACACACACACACAGTAAAGGAATATCTAAATCTATCAATATGCCAACTGAAGCTAAAGCGTTGGGTCTTTAGAGCCCCAGCCACTGAAGTATTGATGAGTTTTGCTTAACAACCGTTTGTGCAACGATACCCAATAAAAACAGAGCTGACTTGGCTTGGGATTGGACAGGCTATGTCAAATAAAGATTCCCCTTTACTGTGCGGGGACAACTTGCCAAATGTATTCTCTGTCCACCAATGAGTGTCTAAATTGTTTGAGCTGAAATCCCTCAGTCACAAAAGAAAGAAAAATCTGCAACTAATGATTACTTTCATGATTAACAGATCTGTCAATGTATCTTTCTTTTTTCAATTATAAAGTCATGAAAACGTCAAAACTACCAGACACAACAACAGTTTGCTCGATCCGGTCGTCACTCTGAAGAACCAATAACCCGCTAACACCAAGATATTCACTGCTGACAGAACAGATTATAAAATTGTACAGTTTTTAATGCACAATTTGTTTTTTCATTTGTACAAATCATCTGTCACTGTCAACATCAAGATTACACAAAATGCATAATTTTTTACCTGTACATAATCATCCAGTACATGTACTGTATATCCATTCCGTATTTATCTATTTGTATTTGTTAACTGATAGAACACTTGACTTGTATGGAGATGGTTTATTTCACTGCTGGGCATTGTAGTGTTTTCTCTCTCTCCCATCAATTATTAATCAGGTAAATCTTTATACTGCGTATATAATAATGGGAACCCTTTATTTATAACACATAGCACAATCAATCAGCGCGATAGAAAGAATGAGAGAGCACAGCTATGCAGACAAACACTCTGAGGTGTCATGATGTCAGGGAGAGTCAGATGCATTCATCCATACATGTTTGAATCATGTTTAACATCTTCACTTATAACAGTCATGTGTGGGGAACTATCAGCATTTTTTTCATTTTCAATGAATGCAGTAGATTTTTCTGATACTACTGTATAACTAAGAACTCTTACTTGACATTGACCCTCTGGACCAGGATGCAATCAACAGTTTAAAAGCTAATCAATGAACGGCTGCTTAATTATTGCTGTGTGTTACAGCGATAACAAAGTGTACCAGCAATAAAATCCAGCCTGTGATTATTGCCGAGAACAGTAACTTGAACCAAACTTGAACTTGAATCTAAATCGGATATGGGCCTGCTTCCTGCTCTTCCCCGTGGAATGGTTAAGAATGAACAATAGTATCACACCAGGAAACAATAGCTGGACATGGGTCACGAAGGCTGCCGTCTATGAAAAGCCAGGAAGGGCTTGTGTGCACGCTTAGCCGTCTTTGATACTCTCACGACCTGGTGATTTAACCATTTCCTCCCTTATCCTCTGGGACGATATCATCCCTGCAATTATCCCAGGGTTTGTGGCCTCCTGGCTTTGCAGCGCTGCACATCTGGTCCGTTTGTCTTTGCGTATGATGAGAAGAAAACAAGAACATGAATGAGTGAGGGAAGTAGAGGGGTTGGGCGTTGACTGGCAGAGTTTCCTGCAAGTCACCGTTTAATTGGACATTTCTTCAGTTCAACCTCAGGCTCTTTTGTTTCACAAAAGGCATACAAAGCTGCCCTAGCATGGACTGTTAATCAACAAAAGGGTGGCAGGAGTAGCTGCTTTGTAGCCTGCTTCTTCTTCAAAAGAAACTCTTAGGTTCCCCTATGCAATATGAAAACACATTTCACATCCAGTCTGATAAAGCAAGGGGTGCGCTAAAAGCTCAGTTAGAGACATGAGGGCAGCAACTATGGGAGGAGGCGGAAATATAAGAAAGTAGCCGCGTTGTCCAATCGTTAAACATAATTTGTTAGCCTGTTGTCTTGAACTTTAAATTTTTTTAAGGGAATCCTGCAATAACCATATCGAGCCAGGCGAAGCCACAGACTTAACTAAAAAATACAAAATAAACTAAGTCACATTTAGCCTGAATCACTGCTGGCTGGCTAGAGCGCAACACAATCTCCCCCAGATTCATCAGAGGCAAATCTCCACTTGACCCAATGGAGGCAGTCCAGTCACAGCATTAGGGCTGCGTAGAGCTTGGGCAGAGGCCTACTTTCTCTTGGGACTGGGGGGATGGGGGTGGGTTTGGCGCATACTCTGGGAGCCCGATAGATGAGGAGTTATCAAGCATTTACGTCAGGTTCTGTGGCAGCCACACCGAAAAGGTTCTGCACAATCTTGCCAGGCGACATCACCCTTAAAAGCCCTTTATCGTTTGGTAATGCTATGGACTGAAAGCTTGTCAGCAGTCATTAAATAATACGAATATTGGCAACAGTGGCTACTACTGCGCTGCCATGAAAGTGGTCAACTATCACACCGGTGAAATGTGCAATGACACACACAAAAAAGAAGAAAAAAAAGAAATGAAAGGCACGTTCGTAAAAAAAATCTAAAGGCGCCGAGTAGAAATTATGATGTAGAACTGTGAGACACAAAAGCGCTTTGGGCAGGCAAAGGAAGCTCTTAAAATAGACCAGTGTGGTGCAGTGTATTACCTCACCCCCCACTCACATAAGCAAATGTGTCTATCACAATCACGCATCCTAAGCCTTGCTGACATGCCCCACTCTGTTAAGCTAGCAGCGCATACACTGGAGTTTTCCCAGCCGGCTGCATGCAGAGAAGAGTCAGCAGAACGGACGAAAATTGTAGGCCTATGACGTAACACTTTGAATTTTTATTTTTAAAGACCCCTATTACAGTGAACCATTTAGTTCTAAAAATACTCCTGAGCCCTTCCCTTCATTCAGCGGTGCTAAATTAAGCTCAAACCCAGGACGAGTGGTGGTGGTGGGAAGAGATAAGGCAAGGCAGCCATCAGCACTGGTGATGTCTCTTTGGGTGATGATGATGGCTGCTCTTCATACCCCAGCACTTCAACTCTTGGCCTTGTCATGGAGGAGCAGAAAGAGGCATGCAGATTTAACAGGAGAGCTGGAGACAGATGTAGCCGGACAGAATGGGGGTCTGAAGGGAGGGGAGGGGCAAACTCATGGTCACAGCTGCAACCTCGCCTGAGGACTGGCGGCGCGCTTCTGATGAAGGGCTGTAATCAAGTCGCTCATGCTAACCTCCTACACCCAGTGAGGCTGACTTGCCAAAATGCCTCTCTTATGACAAGAGGGTTTAGTATGCTTGAAGGAAGAACACAATGAATGGGAAGAACAGTCATGTAATGAACAAGATAGAATGACGTATTTAACAACCAATCTGTTCTGCATTTTGGCGCGTAACATACCGGTGTTGCGTGCGGTAAACAAGTTAAGCCAGATGTCACACGAGCAGAGAGCCTATAAAAAGGTGTGAAAACAAACAAACAAACAAATCTTGCCACAATCAATGTATGCAATATTTTTCACCGAGAAAAAGGCAATATGTGACAACCGGATCCTAGGTCAGACACAGACAATTTTTAGTGGCACAGTCACAAGGGAGGCATTTGTTGATGAGACATCTGTTGGGCCGTGACTTCCAGACAGCTTTCAGTAGACTAAGGCCATGACTCAGGTCGGCCCCAGCTGCTGGGCCATAACTAGATTCATTTCACATTTTTCCCAGTGACACCTATCGTGGTCAGTGGTGCAAATAAACAATTTCCATCAAATCTAGAAGTATATGCAGATGAAAGAGCTTCCGTTTATGACTTGGCCTTCTGAGGCCTTCCGATGAATCACAGACGAGACATTTCGCGGTGGAACGGAATATTTTCACACATTTAATTGAATCGCAATGCTAGATGGTTGAGTCTGTCCTGGGTCCAAACACTGCCTTTATACCCACCAGAAGAAAGTTGAGGGACTTTTTGAACATGGGCATATGCATGCAGTCCTCATGATTGGGTAATTCATTTTAACTACTGCTCCTGTAGATTAATCCTGTTACCAAATATCTGTGCTGGTTCTCTCTCTCTCTTTCTCTCGCTGGCTTCACAAGACCATGATCTTGCAGCATTGCAGTTGAGTTTTTCCTGTCTTTTGAAATCATCATTAAAAGCTGTACGCATTAACACATCTGCTAGTAGAGGTGGGGGGTAGGGAGGGCATAATTCTCCTTGTCATCTGAGACAGCATTCCTATATTAGACATGCTAAACCAGATCACTGCAGAACATTAAGCCTGACAGCAGCGCTTTAATATTTGATGCACTCTGCTAGCTTGCAGTAGCGCAGGCTAAACTGACAATTCTCTGATGTATTTTTTCTAACGTCAGGCTTCCGTCACGTGAAAGTGGCGAAAAGTTCCATCGCTTTCAGCGGGGAGTTGTGAAAGAAAGATGCTGAGATGGATTAGTCTGCGGGGAGGAGAAATATACATTTTTCCCACTGTCGTCTTCAACAAGTCGCCCCAGATGCGAAACAAAACCTGCCAAGATTTTCTCCACGGGCATCAAGGGTTCCAACTTTTGGGAAATATCATAATGGCTGTCTCGCAGATATGTAGCGCTGACCTAGCACACAGCTAGTAAACTCATTACAGGGTTGGTGGAAAGCTATATATATATATATATATATATATATATATATATATATATATATATATATATATATATAAAATATACATCTCTACCAGTGGGCCTGTCGCCTCTCCTCGACAGCAGAGCAGGTAAACTTGTTAACTTTGACATCCACATGACCCCCCCCCCACCTGACAAGAGAAGAGCCACAGACTGTGGTAAGACATCACTTACAAAGTCATTGCAGGGACAGAGGAGGCTGTCCGAAGCGCTGTTTTTAATGCTAATTAAAAAAGAGGCCCATGTTCTGTCAGGCCAAAAGCCTTCTGGTTGTTCTTAAATTAGACAAGTCAGGATTCAACTGAGACTGACGAGAGATTGCATTAGGCGCTGCAGCACATCAGAAGACCTGTCAAGCGGAAGCTAAAACAGGCACACAGAGGTCACACCAGCAATGTAACTACCATCACCTGTTCTCCAGACAGTAACTATGTCTAGTGCAGATAAACGGCTGGAGCTTTTAGTATATATCAATGGCATGTGGACAGGCACTGTGCAGAAACGAGGCATGTTTGCGAATTAACGTAATAATGTAATCGCTCCCATGAGGACAAATTCCCTCATCGGGGTCAGAGGTTAGGCTCAGCAACAGGACAAACTTACGCTGGGGTTCACGCGGGATGGGGAGGCACTGTGAAGCGCCGCGCGATGTCAATTAATGAGCGAGCAGTAGCCTGGTTTCTCATGCGAGAAGTGCATTTCGCTCCGGTCAAATGGGCCATTCTGCTGCTTTGCTATTGTATCTAATATCGTCTGTCTGCCTGTCTGCTAGTAGGGGTGTATGTTTGCCGTAGCGCTTGCTCTCCATTTTGACACGACTGACAAATACGTGGAATAAAAACGCTTTAAAAACAAACACGATTATAGATAGCGGTGACATTATAAAAAAAAAAAGTCTAAAGTGTGGGAGGATTCATTTAGAATGAGATCATTCAAATCATATATAATTATACATATACATTTTATCAGTGTGTTTTCTTTCCAGATATGCTTGCGGCCCGCAGAGAAAATAGACCAGACGCCAAAACCATAACTGAAGATCGCAAGCCGGCTGCCAAGCTCAGTGCCATGGTGCATCCTGTGTGTTTCATTATTTTACATGGGTGCCGAAAAGAAGCAACTTCTTTGAAAATTGTGGCGCTTTGCGTCCATTGTGACCACTGCATTACAGCACACCAGACAGACACCATGTTAAAGAGTCTTTCTTAGAGACACTTTTCAACATGTTGGTTACTTGCCACCATGTTGGTTTGAATCCGGTCACTCAATTTGGGGATGTCTGTCGCACTGTTAAATACCATGCTAGTTTGCCTTCCTGCTATTTCGTGGGCATTTATTTTCGTGGATGTACTGCCTCCATGAACAAGTCCACATAGTACTGTTCAGATTACATACTGTAGATGTGGGACTAAATATTGCGGCCATAAAAGCTGGTGTAAACGTACTGTATCTTCTGTATAACTGCCCTCCTCCAGCCGTGAGGCGCCCACCTAACGTTCTGCTTTGTAGTTTAAACCTACACCAGATAGTCCAAACCCCTTCACATGGGGTACATGGCTTGTATTATGCCTGCGGTTTTTAAACCTCACCCAGTCAACGTCAGATCTGCTGGTAGTGTCAGGTCATGCCCACAGTAAGCTGGCTAGATCTGAAAAAACATATTTTTTATCTCCTTAATTTTGGCACTCCAATCACGATAAGCCAGCATTGCACATGCTCCAAAAAGGGTGCATCTTGATCATGCTCTCCAGAGTGGCTGAATCCAAAAAAGACTGTGTCGGATATGATCGATGAAATGATAAAGACGCCAACTTTCTATCACACTGAATGCCAATAATAGAGACTCTAGGGGTGTAAGAAAAAAAAAATGAAAATTGAGTATCATCATATTATGTTTCACGGTGCAGTATCAATTCTAAAAAAACACAAGTCGATTATTCATTCAATCATTAATTCCGCCAGAAAGATCATGTAACCGGTCACATGTGTGCATACGTGCACCTCAGTGTCTGTCCAAAAATAATCTCGTATTCTGATGCAGAATATCTTAATCATGGCTAATTGTGCCTACATGTTCAAGGACCTCTAGTGGTATGGTGACTTTCTCAAAACACCTTTGTATTGTTTTATATCAACAATGATTCTGACATCATTTAATCTAATTACTAATAACCAATCTAATTGAATATGGCCAATGGTTTTAGTAAACCAAAGCATGCACACCAAGCTTCCAACTGAATATAAGAGTCATCATCAGAAAATGTAATATATTGGGCCTTATGATTTAAGAGAATGTGTGGCATTCACTTATTTTCTTATTGCTATGTACAATATGCTCCTCTCTCTCTACAAACAAAAGCTATGAGTGATCCCCCCGTAGTACAAGACATGACACATCATTGGCCACAGCATAAATAGTTTCAGATCCTCTAATACAACTACTGAGAATGTTGCATTTGTTGTTTTTGTCTGCAACATGTTAAGGTATAGAACTAGAGGCTCAACAGTATCAATGTTGTCAATTATATTTGTCCACAAACAATGCAGAACTGGTAGCCTTTTATGGCAATCTTCTCGTGTTGATTATGCTAATTATGAAATCTCACAAACACAAGCGTCCTCTCACAAATATGTTGCATTCATCCCATTAAAACTAGCCCTTAATGTCAAGTTTGTGCAGTTAAGAGAGGTTGGTAATTCCCACTTGGAACACTACATGCAAGCCTCACAAAAAAGTAATTTAGGATAAGAATATGAAAATGTTCCTGCATGTTGCCCATTGTGCATTTCAATCATGTTTAGCTAATGAAATACAATATAGGCCTACTGTAAGTGAATACGGAGAATCAGTGAGGTATCAAATGCTTAGAGCACTTAATTGGCTAGAATGACATAATCCGCCTCGTAAATATCAAGTTTTTCACATAGCATGTCTGCCCTGGAAATTTGCCTTTAGGCTAATCTGAACCTGATTTAAACCGGTCACGTGTGCAAATCAAATGGTCGCCTGCCTGTAGTGTGAACATGTCTGGCTCACACCCCCACCCACCCTCTGTCTCTGACAGCCGCATCAGCCAATTGTCAACAGCAGCTGATGTGTCCTTTCCCATTGCATCCATCAGCATGCACACACCAACACACAGACGCACAACACTGGTACTCAAAGAGGTTTGTGCAAATTCACGAGAAGACCCCTGGCTAACATCTCAATAATCTCTCACACAGCTCTATAAAAAGACATGACTGTTATTATGAATCCCTGTACTAGTGTTTAACAAAAGGCCAAATGAAAAGCGCATGATTTGATTCACCAAAAACACAATAGTCTATTGATTAAGTGCTTATTAAAAAGTGAGATTTTTCAATTTCTTGGCCCTTTGACTTTTGGTCTTGAAATTCTCCCGTTTCACAACATGCACTCTGACAAAGATGTTTCCCTCACCAGACGTGGGTAACCTCTCTTGGGTCCAACTGTAAAAGAAATGTTGTGACCCGTGTATAATCGGCCTCTAGTGTCTGACACAAACACCCGTTTCGTACCAGTCCAAACAGCCAGGTCGAGTCAAACATTTACCTGAAAATGGCCCACGACAAACGCTGAACTGCCCTAGATACCGTCGCTAATAAAGAAGTGTGCCCCTTTTTCGCTTCCCTCTCTCGACTTCTTGGTCAATAGGTTGCAAACGAGCCTTTGGATGATGTAAACAAAGAAGGGGACTTGGTCAACAGTGTTGTGCACTTTGAACGAAACGCATGTCTGCGTCAAAACTGTAAGGAGGACCCTGAAACTTTTGACTGGTGACATAATGTCAGGAAAGAGTGCTAAGAAAAGAAGATCGTATTCTGTCTTTCTTACTCAGCGTTATTGCAAACTTAATTCTGCGAGAAACTAAATGTGTGAAATGAGTTCCTCAACCCCTTACTGTTTACCTCGAAACTGAGCAATACAAAGTCAGCCCACACTATTAATCGATGTGATTGACAGGAAGGTGCAACATCATAACATGAGATTAAATTATGGTGATTCTGGCTTTAATAAACGCGTGGGCAGGCTTGTGAAAATAAATCTTTACAAGTGGTACAGTTTAGGCAGTGAAACAGGTCTGCTGCATCTCACTCATGCGCCACACGCACACAAACACACACGCCTGCGCGAGAAATGACATCATGTTGGGTCAGTTTGGGTTTTAGTGCTCAGCTTGCTATCTACATCTGCCATTTCGAGCGCGTCATGTTATCCTGCATTTACTTTGAACGTTGGTTATTTAACCATCTCTTTACTGCTGCACGCAAGGTAATGACCTCGTGTAGCCTTCACGCCTGGAAAGACTTTGTAAATATATGCATAAAAAGATGCATGGCGTGCGACTATTGTCTTTGCATTAACATGAACGCAAGCCAGTGTTACAACAAAATCGAAACCAAATAGTGTCGCGGATGCAGACAATGCGCGACTGATTAACAAGTGCAGAGCGACGTAGTCAAAAAATAAATACTAATGTGGTTCAGGGACGTGTAGTGGACGTTACGCAGAGCCATTGTGTCTGTACGTTGATAGTAAACAATCTCACTCACAACAATGTAGGATGCAATGGACGGTACCACGACCTTATTTTGGATGTGACAGACTCACGTAGACCGCATGACAACGCTACAAAAAAGAAATACATACAAAAAAACCTACATATGACAAGTTTACACAGCGTCCGACCGTCTTCGTCGTCTTCAAAAAAAGCAAAAACTGTACATTGCTCTCCGTGCTCCCCCCCCTCCTCGGGAACAAACCAAACGAGCGTCTGTCCTGTCAGTTCAACCGCGTAAATATCCAAATAGCAGTTTTGGTTTCAGCAGGTGCACAAAACACGCCAATCAACGTAAACGTGCGCTTCTTCGCTCAAGAGCTGCTTTAAAAAAAAAAAAGGAAAACTACGCACTTATAACCCTTTAGCGAGCTGCCGACGCTGGTCCCCCCCGTACTCACCCCCTCTGAGCGGAGCGGCGTTGAAACCACAAGCCGAAACAACGGCGAAACCAGGCGACGGCGGTCATTTTTAAACTTCAGGTGCAGACCGATGCGAGTAATTCACATCCACTCTTAAGTGCGTTGATGTTTAGCTTCGGTAGCTTTAGCCGCTGAGACGAGAGGAAGTGTCATTTCAGAGAGAGAGAGAGAGAGAGAGAGAGAGAGAGAGAGAGAGTGCGCGCGCGAGCTGTTAACCGTTAACGGTTACAAACGGCGGCAGTGACACAACGACAGAGGAGACGAAAAGCTCACCTTTTCTCCGTAAAAAATCGTCGTCGTGGCTGGAGAGCGTGCTCTCTCCAGGAACATTTAGTCCGAGTCTGAAGACGTCGGTGTGACTTTGCTTAAGTGCTGTCAGTTAGTGTGTACTTCCTGAATGACGGCTGAGCAGCGGTAGCACAACCCCTCGCTCGGGTTTGACAGCTCCACTTTTACAGACGGGCGGAAATAAAGTTGTCTCGCGCGCTGAAGCATGTGCACTTTACAATGCGTTTTCTGTACAAAATAAACACCAAATATTGTTTTGCATCTTTTCCACAATTGCTTAACCCCAAATAAAATGTATTTAAAAAAAAATTATATATGTATATATATAGCGTTTAATGTATCTTCCGTAGTGCTGCATTTAAATAACACGCCTTTATGTAAAAGTGTCGGTACTGACCTTTATTTCCTTTGCAAATCATTAAAGATGCATGGACTGAGTCATACCGATTCTGTTGCAACTTCAGTGATGGAAATACAGGTCGTCTCTTGAATGTAAGGCAATACAAGGCTGCCACCTGCTGTTTCTTTTAGGAATTTAACTGGATCACTTAAGATGATAATAATAATCCTTTATTAGTCCCGCGGCGGGGAAATTTACAAATGTCATAAGAGCAATGTACTGTGTGTTTATTAGTACAATATCAGGAATTTATTTGGACCACACACCTTTTAAAAATATTATATTGTTGTCAGTAATATGATCAAAAATATATGTTCTGCCTAAAATAGGCCAAGAGGGCAGAAAGTATCCTTGGTAGAATTTTTTTATTTTGATGCTACCTCAGTTTCTTAAATGTCTCTGGATTATGGGCTTTGGCTGCACCACTTTGCTGTACACTCATGGGAATCAACCCCGCAACCCCTGGTTTATGAGGCCCGTGTTTGATCCATTAAGCCTCTGCAGCTCCATGTTGACAGTCCAAAAAACTGAATATGTATATATATATATATATATATATATATATATATATATATATATATATATATATATATATATTGCTATCACTAAGAAAACAGCCAATTTTCATATTTGAACAGCTCAGTCTTCTTCATACAGTGGCTTGCAAAATTATTCATACCCCTTGAACGTTTCCACATTTTGTCACATTACACGCCACAAACATAAATATATTTCATTGGAATTTTATGTGAAAGACTAACACAAAGTTTCACACAATTGTGAAGTACAAACAAAACTATACATGATTTTAAAAATTTTTCACAAATAAAAAACTAAAAAGTGCAGTGTGCAAAATTATTCAGCCCCTTTTTCTCTGAGTGCAACCAATTGCCTTCAGAAGTTGCCTAATGATTGCTGAATGATTGAATGTTGACCGAATGACTAAATAGAGTCCACCTGTGTGTAATCTAATCTCAGTACAAATACAGCTGTTCTGTGACAGCCTCAGAGGTTTGTTAAGAGAATATTGGGGAGCAAACAGGACCATGAAGTCAGAGATAAAATTGTGGAGAAGTTTAAAGCAGGGTTAGGCTATAAAAATATTTCCCAAGCTCTGAACATGTCACGGAGCACTGTTCAATCCATTATGGCACAACTGCAAACCTACCAAGACACGGCCGCCCACCTAAACTTACAGGCCGAACAAGGAGAGCACTGACAAGAGATGCAGCCAAGAGGCCCATGGTGACTCTGGACCAACTGCAGAGATCCACAGCTCAGGTGGGGGAATCTGTCCACAGGACAACTATTGGGCGTGCACTCCATAAATCTGGCCTTTATGGAAGAGTGGCAAGAAGAAAGCCATTGTTAAAAGAAAACCATAAGAAGTCCCGTTTGCAGTTTGCCAGAAACCATGTGGGGGACACAGCAAACATGTGGAAGAAGGTGCTCTGGTCAGATGAGACCAAAATTGAACTTTTTGGCCTAAATGCAAAACGTTATGTGTGGCGTAAACCTAACACTGCACATCACCCTGAACACACCATCCACACTGTCAAACATGTTGGTGTAGCATGATGCTCTGGGGGTGCTTCTCTTCAGCAGGGACAGGGAAGTTGGTCAGAGTTGATGGGACGATGGATGGAGCCAAATACAGGGCAATCTTGGAAGAAAACCTGTTGGAGTCTGCAAAAGACTTGAGACTGGGGCGGAGGTTCAGCTTCCAGCAGGACAACGACCCTAAACATAAAGCAGGGCTACAATGGAATTGTTTAAAACAAAACATATTCATGTGTTAGAATGGCCCAGTCAAAGTCCAGACCTAAATCCCATCGAGAATCTGTGGCAAGATCTAAAAACCGCCGTTCACAAACGCTCTCCATCTAATCTGACTGACCTTGAGCTGTTTTGCAAAGAAGAATGGGCAAAAATCTCAGTCTCTAGATGTGCAAAGCTGGTAGAGACATACTCCAAAAGACTTGCAGCTGTAACTGCAGCAAAAGGCGGTTCCACAAAGTATTGACTCAGGGGGGCTGAATAATTTTGCACCCTGCACTTTTCAGTTTTTTATTTGTGAATTTTTTTTAAAAACTTCTTTGTACTTCACAATTGTGTGACACTTTGTGTTGGTCTTTCACATAAAATTCCAATCAAATTAATTTATGTTTGTGGCGTGTAATGTGACAAAATGTGGAAACGTTCAAGGGGTATGAATACTTTTGCAAGCCACTGTACAAGTAAAGTGTGCTACCAGGCTGTTACCACTGTTGGATGTTTGTGTTGTTTGTTATGTGTCCCCAGGGCTCTCAAGAAAGGAAGTATTGAGACTGGATTGTGGCTTGTTCTGTTGAAATAAAGTAAATAGAAACCGACTGTAACCTCTATGGTTGTTGCAGTTATGTTGTATAAGTTATGTTAAGGTTTTAGTGTTTTTTAAAAGGCAATGTGCTAAAATAAATAAAGCTTACATTTTACAGTAGTCCAAATGGATCATGACTGATTGGGGTTAGTTACTGGATACAGGTGTTCAAGCGTGGGAAAACCCAGAGGATGCAGGAAAATACATCTTAATTGAGAAACACTCGATTTCACAAATGACCACCCAGCGACTTTCCTCTGGTGTTGAAAAACTAAATCGATGGCGAGTAAAACGGGAGCCAAAACAAAGAGACCCTACAACCCCTGATGTTCAGCAATATGCCTGGTCAAAAGGTTTAATCTATATGGCAATGCACATCAAGATAACGAACGACTTATTGACAGGTATCCGTTATATCAATATCCTAACAAAGAAATCAAATTAAATATATTTGGATACACGTTAAAACGTTATTATTATATACATTATATACAGGCATGAGGTCAGACATCTTGTTACTCGGGGGTCCTGCCAGTTGTAGGCGCTGTTCCAAGCAAGCTGCAAAACACAAATCGATTGTTAATTTTGTGTTTGTTTACATTTTCCAAGCGAACAAATGGCTTCGACTTTGCTATCGCCTATGGTGGATTATTACAACGACGAAGAAGAACTAGACAGCGTCGAGGACGACGATGACCGAAGTTTCAGGGGAAGAGACTCGGAAGAAGGTAACGTTTAAACGAATTGAACCAAAAAAAGAGCTCCCTGACAGTGGCGCTCAGTCTGCTTGTGGAACAGAAACGGAAGCGCGCGATTATTGCGTAAATGTAGTTAATTTTAACACCGCGTTTGAAGCGATCTCCAAAATTACGCTCGACTTTGGAGCAGTTTTTCATTTGCACTTCCGAAAATTAAACTCGGGACTACCACCTCCTAAAACTAGGCAGCTAACCGCAGTCACGCGCACTTAGCTCGCAAGCTAACTACATAACAAGTTAGCTAACCCGACGACCGACAAATCAAGTTCCTGGAAACGTTTCAGGAGCAGGTGGCGTAAACTAACGTCAGATAAACTTGCGTCTCCTCTGCGAATAGAAAACTGAGCCCAACGGTTAACGATAATAATGCAAACAACACATTCTCGCATTTGTTTACAAGCTAACTAAACGTTAGCTGGCGTTTTTTTTTGAATACCCACGTTAAGCGCGAGGCAGCATCACTGCCGAGCTTTTAACCACGTTGGCTTCACGTAATTGTGGAATAAATATTTTTTTCCCCCGTCGAAGTTATTTTTAGGCTAGTCGCAGTTTTGATAACTAGCATCGTGACGTTAGCTTCGAGCACTGACAGGTCGAGCTGTGTCCGCTGCCCTCCTCACGCTGCTCGATGAGACGGGACGGGTAGCAGCGAGAGAGAAGGGAGACGCGACCAGAGGGGGAAGCCAGGCGATGACAGCACTGCAAGGTTAGCTAGCTAGTTTCGCCGACATCGACTTCCCGAGCGGACCAGCCGGACTTGAGTGTCCTTCCTCTCCTCCGCCTCCTCTCGGTGCACGTCGATGATTCCGTTGTGCTTTTAAAAAAAAGAAAAAAGGGGAGAAAAAAAAATCGCGTTACAGTTTTAACGAGCGAGCTAACTTTAAGCTAGCACGTGAATGCTAACCGAAAATGAAAGCTGCTGTGTCAGCTTTAACCCGGCCGGGGGCCTTGTCCTTCCCTCCCTCTCTCGCCCTCGTGTGTGTGTGTGTTTTTTTTTTTAAAAGGTAACGTCGTCTGAGCGAGGGTTAACCGGCGCGTTATAACAACTTGGTTTTTGCCAACAAAAACAAGTTTTGCCACATCACGCGAGCACAAACATGCTAGCTTCGCCGTGAGAGAGAGGGTTGGTCTGACAGTACGAAGTTAGCCGGGGACCGTTTCTGGTTAATCCCACCAAGCGGCAAAATGCGTGATACTCGAATTAACAGCTGTATTTCTGTCGCGAATTATATATTGATGTCGTTTGATTTACATTCATCAGCATTACCTTTTGTCGAGCTAAACTTTTTTTGTTTTGTTCTTCTTCTCCTGCTGTCGAGCCGAGAATAAATAATGCACGATCATCCGTAGCAAGGTTTTGGATTTTCCTCGGTGTCCTATTCTAACTAACCGGTGGGCACCATTACCTTACCGGTGCCACGCACGTCCTTTTGATTGGCACAGATGTCTGCTGTCTGCAGGACTCTAATTATATGCATTAAGGCTAGACAAAAAAACGACATGAAGATCTCGTAGTACAGCGTGCATGTACCTTATCTTTTAGAAAATCGGGTTTAGTTTTATTTGGGAAGTGCTTTTTGGATATTGAGTCAATTGTTTCTCCTGTCATGACCTTTTCCAGACACTGAAGATGCCAGTGAAACAGACCTTGCCAAGCATGACGAGGATGACTATGTTGAAATCAAAGAGCAGTAAGTGCTTCAATCATGGATCAGATGTTTTAACTTTAATTAAAATATATATATATATATATATATATATATATATATATATATATATATATATATATATATATATATATATATATGGTGAATGTTATGTGATATTAGCTCTGGTGTATGTCATTGCAGAATGTACCAAGACAAACTGGCCTCTCTGAAAAGACAGTTGCAGCAATTACAAGAAGGTAAATTAATTAGATCTTTTTTTATTTCTTAAGTGTGTCAGGAATTGACTGCTACTCTTCATTTTGCTGGATGGGATTTTAGTGATTATTGGCTTTCCCTTTTCATTAGGGTTTTATTTTTAGCTGGATAAAGCCAGATCCAAACTGATTACTAATGGTGGGTTGGCATTACATCAACAGGCCACAAAAAAGGTGCAGCCACTGTCTCTTGTCTAAACCTGCTGAAAAACAGTCGATAACTGCTGACAAACTCTCGTCGGCTCATTTTTGAAATGTCAAGTCTGTCTTACAGTGCATTGATGTTCAGATTTTGTGCTCTAGAAATATTGGTGACGTATTGCAAATAAACAACTCGTATTGGAGCTCAAAAACTTCTGAAGTTACCGCCTCTCACCCTACAAGAACACCAAAGTTGTGATGAGACAAATGCCACAAAAAATCTTAAAGGAAAAAGATGTGATTCCATAGATCTTCTTGTTCAGTAAATTACACGTATTCTTTGCAGGTACGCTGCAGGAGTATCAGAAGAGGATGAAGAAGCTCGACCAGCAGTACAAAGAGAGACTCCGAAACGCCGGCAAGTATTTAGAGGCAGAACTGGCTTTGCTGTTGCTTCTGGTGCATTCAGCACGTTGTGGAGTGCTTCCTGCTTTAATTTCAGCGTTTACATTGAGTGTGAGTGCTGACTGGTCGATTGAACTATACAATGTGAGGACAGAAGTTGTATATTTTTGATTTGCAGAAAGGAGAAATAAAACACGTCGTGAATGAAGTAGCACGCTGTCTACCTAGACATCCTCATTTAGTAAACTTACAGATCAAATTAGTTGTTCTCTCTCCTCCCAACCCATCTCTCTTCCACCATCCTACTGTTTTAATTATATTGGTTCTCATATTGTTGTTGACTCATCGGCTATTTGTGTGTGCCAGAATTGTATGCACTCAGTCAATATTACTTTGTTTGCTCAAAGATATTTATTTCTTTCCCTTCACAGATCTGTTTCTCCAACTTGAGGTGAGTACATTTCTTCTTGCTGGCTGACTGATACAGTTTCTATGGAATTAACTTTTTCTTTCTTCTTTTTTTTGGGCATTACAAGCTAAGCATCTCTCCTCCTCCCCCGAATCATGTCCTTATCTTGTCTTCTTGCAGACAGAGCAGGTGGAGAGGAACTACATCAAGGAGAAGAAGGCAGCGGTGAAAGAGTTCGACGATAAAAAGGTTGAGCTGAAGGAAAACCTAATTGCAGAGTTGGAGGAGAAGAAGAAGATGATCGAGAATGAAAAATTAACTATGGAGCTGACAGGCGGTAAGAGATTATTAATGAGGGACTTGCTCAGCAGAGGAGTGGAAGTGAGAGTTGTTCTCTCTCCACACATTTTAATGTTAAGTTGTCTGATTTAAATGTAGGACAGATACAGCAGTTTAAGATGTTGGTGTCCCTTTTTTAAATTGTCTGTTTCAGGGTGTTCGTTTTTCACGAACTATAAAGGTTGTGCTTTTTGAGACCGTTGGACACGATTTGTACGTTATTGTTGGATCTCAGTTTGTCGTTATTCCCTCACGCACAGACTCGATGGAGGTAAAACCTATCATGACTCGGAAGCTGAGGAGACGGCCCAATGATCCGGTCCCAATACCAGACAAACGGAGAAAACCTGCACCAGATATCCTTCACATAAACTTGTATTACTTGTACTGGTAGCATTTTCTCAAGATGCCTTTTGATTCCGAGGGGAGATAGTTTAGTTTAAATCAAGGGTAGATGAGTGGAACTGGTGAAATTTCTCCTCTGTGTTGTGTTCAAACCTTCCTTAACTCTTCACACCTCAGCTAAATTATTTGTTAACAGACGAACAGATAACGGAAGATTTAAGAACACTTAATAAGGTAAGTGTTGCTGAATGTCTCGATACTATGCATGTCCTCGCTGATTAGTATTTTTGTTCTTCCAATTATGTCTTCTAAAATGGTCACACTCTCTTTTGCAGCTTAAATCGCCAAAACGGCCAGGTATGTCAATGCTCGCCTTTTTCACACTTTATTTCCACTTGAAATGCACAATGACTTAGTGTAATTGAGGACATAATTAGTCATTACCTTTTCTGCTGAGTCAGATGAGACCATCGTCACCACTCACACGTCTGTTCTCTAAATATGAAGCTACAGCCGGCTTTTGCTTAGCTTAGCTTAGCACAAAGACTTGCAACATAGGGAAGCCGCTGGATTGGCTTGGTCCAAAGGTAAACGACGTCCGGACCAATTCTTGGCTGTAACTTCCATCGTGACCACCAGAGGCTTCAGGACGTCTCCCAGCTAAGAAATAGGTCATCACATAATCCCCAATAACACAGCCAGCAGGACGTTTTTATAGGAATGGTCCCTGGTTCATTAGTGAGTCGGCCTCTTTCCAGGGCTTTCCTTGACCAGAGACAGATCTGTAAAACTTGAGTTACCTCACAAAAGCACCACTTTAAATGTTCTGCTTATGTGTTCATAATTATTTTAGAAATAGGTAATTCAGTCGAATACAGCCTTTTTATTTTCAATACTTTATCATTCAAAGACCAAAACATGTACGTTGACTAATAAGTAGAGTAATAGCCCTACCTGGTTCCAGTCTTTATGCTAAGCTAAGCTAACCGGCTGTTGGTTGTAACTTCATGTGGAACGGGCAGAAAGGAACGTGGTATCGATCTTCTCTTACCCCGTCTCAGTAAGAGAAAATAGGCTTACTGTCTTTGATCTCTGATTCTTGTCCAAAATGTCCCGAAAGTGCTCTATAAAACCATTAATCTAATTGTACATTTGTTTCGCCTGCCGATGCCACTCAGGTGTTTCTCCCTCTCCAGTGTCTCCCTCGTCCCCAGAGCACGTCCCCGCCGCTCCCATGGAGAGCCCCTCCCAGCGCTACGAGGCCCGCATCGAGGAGGGGAAGCTCTACTACGACAAAAGATGGTGAATATGTAGAGTCATTCTCAAAACTGGCATCTCTTCACTGCTGTCCGTCCACACACACACACACACACACACACACACACACACACACACACACACACACACACAGCTTGACTGCAGCTTGTGCTGCCACTAGATGGCCACATTTCCATGTGTTTGACGTCTCTTGCGTTTGCTTTGGTCTTCAAAAAGACACATTAAAACCACTTTGATGGGAGACTGTTTTTGCTCTAAACCACAGAAAGAGATATTTCTTCAGGATCCTCTGAATAAACGCTGGTACTTGAAGCCACGATTAAACAAAACACACATTTAGAGAGGGTGGCTGCATTAGAATCCGCGCTCCACTCTGCTATGATGCGGAGATAAAGAGACTGGAAATCCTTGACCAGACGCTTGAGAGCAGAGCTCTGCAACAGACACGTGTCAGACCTTAAGGTCACATGAAGTAGGGTAACAATTATAGAATTCTGTCTTATTAGCCGCTGATACAAACGGAGGAAGTTGAGAGGAGCGAGCTGTGAAGTATGCGCACGTTTCTTTCAAGACACAGTCTCAGTTATTCGTCACTAAAGAAGACGCCACCACCGCAAAGCCTTCACGAAGAGCTGCAGGGAGACGCGCAAGTCATTATTCTTCAGCGGGCCCTTAATGATCAAACGCTTTGGGCTGTCAGTCGCTTCCCCTGGGTTGGTTCTGTCCTCTGACAGTTTGGAGCCATTAAAAAAAAATAAAAAATACAAAATCCCCAGACCTTTTTGTTTTGACTTTCCAGTCCAATTATCTATTTAGTGCCATCTCAGGAGTGGCATGGTTTATTCCGCTGGGTAGATTTATGTATAATGAACCGCTCTCCTGTCTGTCCCGTCTCATGCCCGTCCCTCATTTCTCACCTTGAGCGTTGAATAAATTCTGTTTTGTTTGTGTGTGTTTTTTCTTCTTCTGCTGACAGGTACCACAAGAGCCAAGCCATCTATCTGGAGTCAAAGGACAACACAAAGATTAGCTGTGTCATTAGCTCAGTGGGGACCAACGAGGTGAGTTTTAGTTCTTATTTGACTCCTGTTGCACATAGAACTGGGTTTACTGCGTTAAACATGAGGCCGGGGAAACTACATTGTCCTTATTATCAACAGATCCCATGAATTGATCCCACTCACTAAGTGTCGCCTGTGTAGCCGAAGATTGATGTATGTTATCTGTCTGTGCCATAGAGCTCCAAAGTGGTCCAGACCCCATGAAAGACACATTAATGAGCCACACTGTTGCACTGAGTGACATGATCCTCCATTACTACGAACACTCACACTTGTTTATTTTGAGTCCATCCCACATGCACCGTCCTGCTGCTGTGAACACTCACCACAGCGCCGGATGTGTATCCATCCACAGCTGAAAATAGGAATTAGTCGCTCCTGTTTCAGTAGTGTTATTCAATGGGGATTTTACAGAATAACGTCCATCTTAAACGGGGAATACTAATGTTGGAAAAAATAAATTGCTCTGACAAAAAAAAAAGAGCGAAAACAAATTTGATATCTCTGGCGGTCGCAGGACTGTAATAAGCCCGTCCAATCATCTCATTCGGCCCAAATGACTTCTGGAGCTAATGCTGCTGGATACTTTTAACGGAAAATGAAAAACAAATCTAGCATACTCTTGCTAGTTTCTCAAGATTGCCAACCGTAGCTTTATATGTTGGTTGGTTAGATTCTGCAGATTTATTTAACCGGTGTTTAACTAGTAATTTCCCTCGTTGGTCAACACAAGACTCACTGGGGAAGAACGTTCATCTTTCCAGAGAGTAGTCTGATAACAATTAGTTTTTCTAAGTTCTATTGATGGCTACTTTGGAATACATTTGTCTCTAAATGTCTGATCTGTGTTCTCCAGATTTGGGTGAGGAAGACGAGTGACAGTACAAAGATGAGGATCTACCTGGGACAGCTGCAGAGGGGAGCGTTTGTCATCCGTCGACGGTCGGCTGCGTGAAATATTACCCAACTGCCATCTGTTCATTTATCCATCCATCCATCCGCCCACTTTGTTCATCCACCGTTTCCCCGACTTGCTGCATCTCACATGTGGCGTCTTATTCTTCATCATCACTACCCTCCATTACACAAACATACACGCACAGTCTTCCGTGGCCAAGAATAATATCTCACCAGATTTGAGCCGTTTTCCCACATAAACCAAATGATAATCCAGTAAAAGTGGGAACTGACTGTTTTCCAGCATTATTTGTCACTGTGTGGCTCGTGTGTGAAGGCAGTCAGTGGTCACAAAGGATCCCAATCGTTTCCACGACATTCTGCTCTCCTTACATTCATCATTAAGTTATTTTTCTTCGACAGCCTCATGTTGACCCACAGAAAAAGGTCTTCAAGCCTTTCAAAGTCACACTGAGGGGTAAAAAAGATGTGTAGCTGCTGCCGGTTTGGATGACTATCGTAAATCCCTCGATGAATTTCCGTAAACAAGAAGTCATGTAATTTTTGCAAACAATGCCTTTTTTGTCATCAAGAAATGGCTGGTTCATACGCTTATGATTTGTCCGAAAACATGTTTAAAAGTCCTCTGTATAAAAACCCTACTACTACTTTTTTTTATTTGAAAGAAAAAAGAAAAAGAAAAGTGTAATTTCTTTGCCATTTTGTGTGATCCCCTCCATATGCGAATGTTCTGGATGAGTTGAACTGTATTTGCATGTAGAGCACCAAGTTGACTGTTGATTTGTACTGTTACATTTTATTAAAATGTTTTCTGCATTTTATTAATTTGATGGGAAGCTTCATTGCTGTGATATTACTTAAATACACAAAGTTTGCTGTCATTGAAATAATCAACGTTACACCATGTTCAGTTCCTGACTTTTTTTTCTTTTCTGTTTCGGTGCAAACATGCAGCGAGTTTCTGGAAATCAGTCAAGACGACAAAGTTGTGGGCCAGAGAACCCAAACACTGAGCTGGAAATCCGATAATTTTTCGAGGGTTATTACGGGCATCCCTTTAACGTAGGAGCTCTTTGATCCATTGTTAATAGAACTATTGGTCATAGCTGCTGTAAATGAGCAAATATATATATATATATATACTGTAAATGTGTGACATGGACCCCTGGTTCTGAAACTGTTCTACAACATCCACAGATGCTCGTGTTAAACATGTTGAAGTCTTGATCATTAATGTTAAGAATAGGGTGAAGAAACGCATTTGAATTGCTGTGTATTTTTCCACCTCAGTGTTCATATTATCGGTTTGGGGGTGGTATTTCTCCACATCACTTTGAATTGCCAGCATGTAATCAACCTGACCAAGTCACCTCTCAGCTCCACAACCATCCCTCCACTCTGTAAACAGCTGAATTATTTGACATTCAGCACAGGCCCGCCCTTCTCTCTTGTGTATGCTATCGCTTTAACCGGATGGCAGGTTTCACTTCGCCTGACTTAATGACACCGTCTGACAAGGAGGGCAATTACTGTTTTGCCACGCCGCACAAAAAGCAAGGCTCATCTCGAAAAGGCCTGTTGTCCAGGAGCCGTCAGGTGTGATTGCTTCGTCTCATGCGACGGCATGAAATGAGCTGATAGCGAGTGTGATGACCGCCTGCGCCCTTTTTTTTTTTTTTTTGCATCCTGTGTCTGGCTTTTGGTCGAGGCTGGAATAACAGACACTGAGGCACTTGATGTGGAATCTACAACGAGGTACGGATGTCTTGTGAGTCTTTTCTGCATCAAATCCACTGTGTTTCATCACTGCCGTTCTTATTGGATCTGGAATCCAGGGGGCGGGGACAGAGAGGTGGCCCTGCAGGCCAGGCACCGGCCCTCAAGAGCTGCACCGGGCTCTCAAGTCAATAAAATAATGTCAAATTACAACAAACAAAAGACTTTTCCCCATAGACTTACATTTGTAAATGAACTTCCAAGTTCAAATGCTAGACTACCCCCTATTTAAACCAGTAGGTCTTCCACATGCCTGTGTCACTGTCCAGGGGCCTATTTTGTCATGCTATTTGGAGACACAAATAGATGATATTTATTGATATTATATCATATTAGAATTTGCTGATTTTCCATTAGTAACTTTCACTGGATACTATTAATAATGTACAGTTTATTATCGTCATGAGCCGGGCCTTTAAATGTAAATTATGTTGGAAACAACAGGTCATCATGAGAATTTATATATATATATATATATATATATATATATATATATATATATATATGAAAATATATAAGAGGGCAGATGCTGATTGCTCCAGCTTTAACTGCTTCACTCTCACTTGACTTTGACGTCTTTCTTACACACTCAGATTACACACACTTGGGTGGTGTGTCAATGACCCGTTTCACTGCCTTCACATTTAACCGAGTAGCAGCTCTCGCGTCTCCTTCTCCACGTCCACGCCCCTTTTAGTGATCCCTTTCTGGCCTGTTGGCATTCCATCAGTCTTGAGCTTCCCACTGCAGGTGGCTGTTCACACCGTCTTGAATCGATATGCTGAGTAAGCAAAGGAGAACGAGCAGGGAGCACCCACGTGGACGGCTCTCCGGTGATGAATCAACTGTTTTCTCCTCGTGTCTGTTCACCACGAGTGTGTAAAACACCTGCCGACACTCACCATGTGCAGAAACCATGTGGTTTTGGGGTTTGTTGATAAGTCTCACTGGAGCCGTTATACTCTTTGGTGGTTATTGCTTCTGTGCATGAAAAAAAAAAAATCCACCCAGGGCATCAATACAAAATAAATAAAAAAATCCCCCTCGCTATCTATCCACCAGCCCCCAATTCCAGCACCGAATTCCCTCTTTCATCCTCTTTCCCCTAAATTGAGAATTCGCTCCACTGCATGTTAGCACTCCGTTGCATGGCTACAGGGCGGGGAGCTGCATCTCGCTATCTGGTGGGAACCGAGTGGGATCCAGGCAGACTCCGATTTGCCTCTGGTGGTCCGAAGAGAGAAACGGTAGCTCCTTGACAACCCTGGGAGGCCGTGTATGTGTATATATATGTGTGTGTATATATGTGTGTCTGTAGTTTATCACTCTCCAGCAGGTCTGCACTGGGAGAGGAATTCATTTACAGTACAAGCTCATCGTCTGACTCTTGATTTTTGACCCCGGGGGTTGTGCGAATACAGCTGCAGCCTCACTGGACCGTTTGGCAATATCGATCATTTGAAACATTTATGTTTTTAAAGAGCTACAAAATCAGGTCACGCTTCGAGTTATTTATACGCTCGGCTCTGTTCGGTTTCGCTGCTCTTTTGATGTTTTGCACTAAAAACGGCACGACACGAAGCGGAGCAAAGTTAAATAAATAATCCGTCTCGGAGGCCAGTGTGTGAGCGTCTGATGTGGGTTTACTGTATTTCAAATCATACGTTTGTTCGATGAAAGAGTCTTTACGTTGTACCAGAAAGGCTGCCGCGCTCGTACAGGTCCCACTTCAAATGCTCCCGAAATAAAACCCTAGCAAACTATTTGAGAACAATTACCATCTTTTTCAAGTATAGAGCACATTTGTTCCCGTAGTTTGGAGCGTGAATCTGGTCCATGAATCCTGTTAAAACTGTTTGGAAGTAATGTGTTTCCCCCATCAGAGCTGGGAAAAGTTAAGCGTGTACAAATTAAACTTCTCTGTGTGTGTGTGTGTGTGTGTGTGTGTGTGTTTACTCTCTCGCAGCCCTCCTGCTAATTCAAAGAGAATTGCCTAGTGATGCTGGTCTCCTTTAAACAACGTCTATGTTTAGCGCTCTTAGCACTTGAAGCAGGTCTCGCAGCTTTTCCCTCACAGTTTTATGCAGTGTTGTCTCAGCACACTTTTACTTTCAAAGGCTCCCAGTTCCCCATTTTATCAAATAAAACGTGATATCCGGTGCTAATTTAACCTGTTAACATTGTTGGAGCAATAATTGCATCGAGTAAATGAACAAAAAGTCGACAGTAAATTAGTATATCTACCCAATTACAATTGAATGGCTTCCAGGGGATTTTAAAGTATTTCAAACACAAAACATGTGATCAATGTGCAAAGATGATTTACTGTTGTACATTAACCTAACAACAGGGCCAGGTTGCCTTGCTCAGGGGCCCTGTGGTGAAACAGGAGCCACCTGTTAATCCCCCGCTTTGTGCAACATGTGCAGTATTCCTGGAGAAAGTTTGTGCCCCAGGTTTGTTGTGGGAAGCTTTGATGAAAACTAATTAGGGGGTAAGCACCATGTAAGCACAACACAATCTAAAGTAATGATGCGGGTCAAGTGTTTCAGTATCAGGTGATGAAACCAGGAGGTGTGGACGTGAGCGTGAATAGTTTGTCTCTATATATATACACGTATGTGTCGTATAGACTGGCGACCTGTGCAGGGTTTACGAACGCTGCCTTCGCCCAATGTCAGCTGGGATCGGTTCCAGTGGTTTGTGTCCTTTTGTGAATCTAAAAGTAAATGTGGAAATGTTTTTGCGTGACTCGTCACCTGAGTCGTTGGTCAGTCATCACGGCGTCACTGCCATGTCCAAAACTGACGCTTGAGGAGGTCCTTGCACCGTCATAGTTTGAAGCTCAGAGCCACTGACCGACCAAGCGTCAGAGAGAGAGAAAGTGTTGAGGCGACAGCTCCACTTCATCGATGCATGCTTGTTAACAATCCCTCAAAACCCTCACGACTTAAAAGATCAGAACATCGAAGCTCGAATATTACACTGTCAACCTCTCTACCTATGGATGACTATGTCATGTCCTGTTACCCTGACATGTCACATACATAGTAATCTAGCCTTGGATGAACACAGAGCATGACAGCAGCCAGGGTCAGTATGACGTACAGAACAGATGATTTGTGAGAGGTGGCAAACTAATGGCAGACAATTGCAAGGGGGAAATCCGCCCAGAGGGAGTTTTTCACTGTCCTTATTGGCACTACTAGTGGACCCTCTTGGGCATCATTTGTTTTTATACTTCAGTGGAATAAGCCATGTGGTGAGAGTATGATTTTGTTGTATTAAGTAGCTCCCTGGATACAACTAAATTCCACCGCCGTGCTTTAGTTTATGGGATCCATCATGTCTTTGACCGTTCAGCTTTCCCCAAAAGAAGTGGTGGCGGATGAGATGAGTGACGCAGAGCCACGCCACCGTCTTGGCATGAATAATTGAACAGGGTGACAAATCGCTGAGGAATCTAAAGGACGAGGCATCAAGAGAATTTGTGACCCCGTGGCTTGAAAACGGTAGTGTGATATCATTTTTGCATTCTGTTTGATTGAATACCAGCGCTAATGTTGGTGTGGCGTGTTGAGTGATTGCTTATTCAGATTGAGGGCCAGTGGAGACACAACAAAAAAGCTTTCACGACCAGACGCTCCAAGATGACCTTGGCTTTTTGTTGCTTCCAGGCCAGTGCATCTTTGGAGAATCCGTTCACTCATTAGAGCCATTGTGTGGTTCTGAATTCATGTTTGACACCCCTGACACCAATGTTATTATTATTTTTTCTTATCGTCTGAAAAACGGAATGAAGCCCGTTATGATTTTGCCTCTTTTTTCTTCTTCTTTTTTTACAATAGAGCACGTCGAGCAATATCCTCTCAGCGCTGAGCGGCAACCTTCACGCTGACTTTGGGCGTCCGGCTGCAGAGGTGAGATCACTCATCCGCTGATGAGATTTGCTCTGATAAGAGAGAGATATCTACTGAGCCATCTCGTTCTCGCCACACAAGCCCCCCGTAGGGATCAAAACGTTGCTTCCTCGCTAACCTCTTGAGAGGCGTCTCAGCTTTCTGCATATTTTATTTAGAGGCATTCGGAGATAATAAAAAAAAGAGAAGAGAAACCTGGGGAAAGGTTGGAGTGGGGCTTTTCATGGATTGAAAGATGGACCACGCAGTCATCTGAAGAAAGCTATTCAGAATAGGTGTGTCGTGCAATTTCTGCATTAATGGGCCTCCTCTGGGTGCTCCATCACCACAGGAGACGCCTCTACCTTGAAAAGACATATTTGCCGTGTGGGAGGCAGGCTGGCATATGAAGATGCTCCCAACATACAATGTTTCTCTCTTTCAAATCGGTGCTGTGAACTTTAAAAGGGACTTAAAACAAGGCTCCTCCCATTTTGAGCTTCATCAGATGTGGAGATTAAGATCTGATTACTACTACTCTTAGAGGAATAGTTTGACATTTTGCGATTTTTTTGATGAGATAATCAATGCTACTTTCATGTCTCTAGAGTAAATATCAAGCTCCCACCATCAGCAGCTGTTAGCGTAGTTGAGCACAAATACCTGGAAACACAGAGAAATAGCTTTTTCTGGCTCTCCCCATAGATAGATAACACAATTCACCTCCCAGCACCTCTAAAGCTCTCTAATTAACACATTCACATTTGGAGCTGGAAAGCCTGGGTGGACGCAAACTAGGCAATCTTGCAGGGAATGAGTGGAGATGGGCCGGTATAAGTAGTACGAGGGTGATTAGGGAAATGGGAAGCAGGGGACTCGGTGGGTGGGAGAGGTCAGGTGATGGGAATGCTGGGAAAGGAGTCACTACAGGACAGGGCGGGATTATGTGCCGGATTATATTTTTAGTGGTACTTTCAAGGAGTCTTGTCGTCACCGTGGAGTTACTAGCAGAAATAGAGGAGGTAACTTCGCCCTTCAAAGAAATACTTTGAGACGTGACATCCTTTAAAACCAAATCAATTTTACACTTTGTTTTTGTGTACTAAATCAAACACACGTTTAACGTGTAAATTAAAAATTGCATTCCCCTTTTTTCCATTCTTTATGCTAAGGTAAGGTAACCGGCTGAAAAGTGGTATTTGTCCTCCACGTGAAACACAATGTGTCCATTCCAGATGTGTTTAACATCAAATCTGATATGTCAGACACAAACTCTGACATTGATGAGCAGAGACATACAAAATGATATAGTCAGCGTCAGCGACTTTCTGCCCTTGGTTCATTTTGTCAGACTTTCAAGCGTGCTGAAAATGTGCTGCTTGTCAGATGTAAATTTCTTTTCCCTTTTCTGTTTTTTTAGTCTTAAGTGAATACTCATCAACTGTGGCACCACCAACAGAGGAGAGCAGATTAAAAATGAATAAGGTGAATGCGATTTAATGAATAACATCGTTGAGCTTTGCCCTTAGCAGAATGCCATTTTGAAAATGAGGGTGATTCTGGGCTTGTTGTTTTATCTCCTGTCTTCTCTCTCTGCCTCTTGCTGTTAATTGTCCCGGTGAAAATATGTATTATTGTGACGGATCGGCGTTCTTCCGTGGCCTCAGATGCCCACAGTGAACTACACACCGCATTACGTATTCATGACCTCCGATCAATCATTTCCCGCTCAATGGACAGTTGGAAGCAGTGGTATTGAAATGAACACAATTTGACACCTAACTGTTTTTTTAATAATTCTTTTTGGAAACGTGACTGAAAAAAAAACCAAATATGCAGCTTTATGGGGCTTTTTTCAGGTGAATGTTTTGGTTTTATGGACCACTTCTGTGTCGGCCGATCTGCAGAACACAACACAACACAACACAAAACAAAAGAAATGATAATAGACTTCAGGAAAGCAAGGCGGGTGGAGCACGCTGCCCTCCGTGTACGTGGAGAGGAGGTGGAGAGGGTGGACTGCTTTACATACCTCGGAGTCCACATTTCATCAGACCTCACCTGGTCCAAAAACATCTCCCATCAGGTGAGGAAGGCCCAGCAGAGGCTCTACTTCCTCAGGAAGCTGAAGCAGGCTCACCTTCCTCAACACTAGGGTTGGGTACCGAGAACCGGTGCCGAAAAGCAACGCAGATTTTGGTGCTTCCTTCCGGTGCCTTAGCCGATTTAAATCCTTTTTTTTTTTACACTACTCTGTAAAGTTGCACGGTATATAGATACTAAAAGGGTAGCGCGGTGCCCGCACGTTAAAAACGATTATTAAAATAGCGCGGATCAGAGCACACTCGCTGCTCTGCTCTCTGTCCGCCTGCACGCAGAGCGGGGCTCGAGGGGGCGGGGCTCGAGGGGGCGGGGCTTCCAGCGCTCACACACACAGCGCGCACACAGAGATCGCTGGAGACACGAGCACGAGCTTTTGAACGTCGGTCCTCGGCTTGATGGAACAAATCTCTCCAGTTGATATTAATGATGACGTGTAGTCCAGTAAAGCAGCAGTTTTAGGATCCAACAATGTCTGAGTTCTGTTGCACACGGTCCCATCAGGCCACCTGACTGTTCTTTTTTTAAATATATATTTTTATAGTTTGAAGTTAAACGGTTTGAAGCTGTAGTTTGAAGTCAAGTGTTTTATATGTACTTATTTATTCTCTAGTATACTTTAAACAGTTCATAATATTGTTCAATTTGAAAAAAAAAAATTGCCTTGGCAATAAAAAAGTATCAGTTCAGGCACCGTTTAGGCACCGGTATCGTTTTTAAAAGTATCGGTTTAGCACCGGTATTGGAAAAAACCCAAACGATACCCATCCCTACTCAACACCTGCTGATAAACTTCTATCGGGCGACCATTGAGAGCCTCCTGACCTACTGCTGCACTGTGTGGTTTGCTAGCTGCACAGTGGAGGACACACAACAGACCACAAAATAGCTTTTTACCCACAGTTTGTCAAATGTATAGACCCCCCACCCCCTCCACCACCCAAATACTGAGGACACTAGCACTAGCACTAACTGCTGAACAATTGAATATTGAATATTCAATGGCACATGCACTTTATGATGATCCACTTATTTATCTGTCTACTTGTGATGTGAATGTTTCTATGGTTGTTTTCAATGTTTGTTTTTACTGTAAGAGCTGCGAAACTGTTTTTCGTGACAATGACAATAAAGTATTCTATTCTATGCTAGTTGTTTGAAGAAATTTAGAAAGTGTTGTCGTTGAAATAGTGTCAACTAAAGATGTGAAATCTCCCACTCAGTACATGCCCTGTTTTTTTGGGGAGCTCGGCCTACACCTAGCGACACTTCCCACCGAGAAGTGTCGCTAGAAACACGTCGCCAGCAAAACCGTTGTTTGCAGCACTCTTCTCTCACGTGTTTTTAGTCGCGGTGCGGGAGGATTCACATCTCATGTCACAATAGTTTCATGCAGGCTACTGAGAGAGAGAGCGGCAGAGAGGGAGAGAGAGATGCTGTTATCTGCATTGTTGACGTGTTGTTTTCGCACAGCAGTGTTGACACTGTGTTTTGTTGTTTGCATTTTGGAGACTGTTTGTACTGCCCTGTACAGCACAATGTGCTTTGGCAAACCACATTTCCCGTTGATCGCATTGGATCGCCTGGCTGCGCTCTCAGCCCTGCTCATTATATATTATATTATTATATAATATATCTAGTATACTTTAATATTACAGTATACTATATTATTATATAATATATAATATACAAGCTACAAGAGTGGGCTTCAATGATCGACCAACGTTGCTCCTTGTCTGCTGGATGCGTTAGTGGCAATTATTGTAAAAATATTTCTATTTTGTGTCTCTTTCAATGTGACAAGGGGCAATTGAGCTTGAGACATTTTCTCCTTGTTATTGAGGGTAAAAAGAGGGAAAATGGACGTGATTAAAGCCCATTGATTTTGAGACGTCTTCACGAGGCGCTGAGGATTTCTCTATGTGCTTGCCGATGCCTCCTTTAGAGTGGAGAGGACGGGATAATGGATTCCATCTTGCCAATCGTGCCTTCTTTATGGTTCGTGACGGAGTCCGGGTGTCATCAGTTTGATGGTCGTCAGCCAGTTGTGACTCCTCCATGCTGACCTCCGTCGCTGCATCCAGAGGAGTTGCACAATTACTGAATAGGCAACAAAGACACATCTTGCTTCCTGAGATTCAAGCTAATAAAAAGAGAAATGTGCCATGCCATGATATGATATCTCTGCTTCCATTAGCTTTATTAGAGCTGAGTGCAAAATGACTTCCAATTAGAGTTTCCTAGACAACACACTGGCTATGCATAATAACACTCTCTGTCTTTCAACCCCTGCATTCGCACCCACTGTTTTTGCACTTTGGAGCAAATTGTTTTGCCTCTCCCATGGCCTTTCAGAGGTAATTTTGTGTGCAGCTATGTCTGGGCTATTTAGAAAGGCAATTTGTTTCTTGCTTTCTGTGTTCTTGCATGCGCAAACAGAAGACGTACAAGAAAATCTCCTCATTGATTTGTGTGTTTAGATGTGATGTTTTTAGTTTTTTTTTGAGGTTCCCTTCTTGTTTGGCACTTTGCCTCAGTTAGTGAGCGCGGGTGTTATTCACAACGTTGTTCCCGAAAGATTATCTGTGATGTGGCGCGAGTGTGGAGATGAAAAGCAGCAAGATGTCTCTCGTGCACCGAGCGCCTGGCTGCCAGCATGCTGTGCCGGAGACGCCGTGTCCCGTGGAACACAACATCTGTTTCCATTAGGTCCGATTATAGCAACAGACCCCGTCTCAGAATACATCAACTGAGTTCAGGCGTTGTCGGCGTCGCGTGCTGATGACTTCACTTCCCATCTGCCACAGTTTGAGTAATGGCAAAAGAAAATGTCCAATTCATTGGAGAGGGAAACGCAATCACGTAACCTCTCACAGTGGAAGCACATCAAGCAGCGGTGCTTAATCTAAGATTTCTCTGAGGATCGCGATACAGCCCCAGGAGTTTACAGGCTTCTGGATAGGCATACACAACATATCACTCTGTTTATTTAGCAGCTTTTATTTAGTTAACACGCTTACAGGGCAACATTATGTGTTATGAAAAGAACTAGGCACAGTAAGTCTGTCAAACTTTGGATTTAGGCGCAGTGCTTATTTATTATCATGCCTGTTGCGGACTGCAAGTGTCCGTGCTGTGTATTTATGGTTTCCTGCGGTGCAGACTTCTCCAGAGGGATTAGGCTCGTTTGAGATGAGCCAGTTCTGAGCAGAATCGATCGGCGGCGATCAGCGCGCAATGCATGCGATTAGATTTGTGTCTTGCTCCCGACTTGCTCTGATGTCATGCACACGTGGTCAACGATAATCCCACGAGAGCAAGGTGGCCGTCGATTTTAGAGCCAGGCGCCGCAGTAGCTCTCCACCGACTGCGTGGCCCAGTGCATGATGGGAAACGCCTGGCTCTCGCAACATCAGAGAGCTGATTGGCTCTTAGATCTGACAGCAAACATCACGTGTTGTAGAAACTCCTTATTTTATGTGTAGTTGTAATACTTAACGCTGGATTGTTGACTATTAGTCTCATGTTTAATCTAAAACCATATCTTGTGTGGTTGATAATACAAAATCTTATTTATATAACACACATCAAAACCAGTAGTAATGTATTTCACAGGCAGACATAAAAGGAACAAAGGATGCGGCTACACATACATTTCTACATAAATATATATTTATAAACACATATGAATAAATCCAAACGTGATCTGTAAACTACAAGTAGCCTAAAGATCGGAACTAACAGAAAGTCATTTTTTCAGAGTTTTCCTGTGTGTACTTTGATGTCAGCTGAAAACTGTCCAACTTGACCGCAGTTTACTGACTCCGCCCCCTGCTGCTGCCGCCTGCTCTCGTCTGGATTCCAGGCGAGGCGCAGCTCTTGCGAACGATCCTATTCTCTGACTGGCCCCTCTTTCTTTTTAACTCCGGTTCCAGCCGCCACTCATCTGATTAACCGGCTCTGATGAATAAAAGTGTTTAAATGCCAGGACGGCTGTGTGGCTCTCTGCTATTGTTAACCTGGGTTTTGTTTTGGTTATTATATGCTTTAGCTTAATGTTTATGTGGTTTTTGTATCCTGCTTTTGAGCAGAAGATTTGTAATTTTGTAACTCTGCCTTTTGTTCAGTGCCCTGAACAATACACTGCAGTGCTTGCCCGGCTACATCTGCGGTTTTGTTGCTTCCCTTACTCCTCGTGGCCTACAGGGTTGTAACGATGCCAAACACATGGATCATCATCTGGCGAGGACTTTCTACCTCAAACATGCAGCTCTAGATTCTTTTTATTTGTATTCTTCTGGCAAAATCAACAGCTGTGGGCCAATGTTCCCTCTAATTTTTTTCTGAGCGCACATTTCAGCACTGTGAGCAATTTGCAACAACGCGATCTGCCGAAAATGACCACAAGCCTGCGTTTGCCATAGGGGATTCAAAGAGATGACAGCAAATGCATCAATATGTATACAATGTTGATATTTATTCAATATCCTTTATAATGGCTGGACTTTGGGAACATTTTAATGATGGTGTTTTACCAGTCAGTTTAGTTGAACTTAAAGGATCTTTGTTGAACTTCAATACGGGGAGGTTATGACTGGTTCACTGGTTATGACTGATAATGATATATATATAAAAAAATAAAAGTATCAAAGGTGTTTAGTCATTTCTCAACAGGTACAACATTTAAGTGGAACTTCATTGAAAGAAAAATGCTAATGCAGTGCTTAACAATAATTATAGGTCTATTAAACTGACATGGTGTCATTTTTCCTAAAGGTAGCCTATATAAACAATTTAATAACTTCATATTCTTCATATTTAAATATGTCTGAAAGTTTCATCCTACCTGTGTCAGTTTGAAATATTTCATCTAGCCGCTCATGTTTGAACGTTAGGCAGACCTTTTTCTGGGGCGCCTGCTCTGCCTTTCTTTTCGCCATGGTAGCCTATAGCTGCTGGAGCAGGGCCCGCCAAGAGGAGCCTGAACAGAAGATTTTTGTTCCCCTGAAAAAAAATCGTTTGTGCGGTCTGAAAAATCTATTGCGCGGCCACTTCGACTGGCCTGCGCGGCCGCGCACGCGCGCAGCTTTAGAGGGAACACTGCTGTGGGCTAAATATTAGAAGCCTGCGTTTGTCTCTACCTTTTGTCTGCATTCAATGATCTAATGTTTTTAATAACTACTACTTTAAGTGGTAAATCTGTCATTATCATTTTAAATTGCACTGTTCAAGAATGGAAAGCTTGACAGTAACAGAAACTAAAGGGTTTAGGCTTTGCCTTCACATTTTGTAATTCAGAGATGTGAGTGTTTGCAAAAATGGAAACTTCATTTTTAGAAAGGAATAATTTTATAAGCTGGATCCTTTTCATCATATAAAAAGATAAACAACAGCTATAATCACTGAACGTGACAATGTTAATCTTTTGTAGAACAAAACTAACATTGTCTAGTTGTCGTTTTACTATCCATAAACCTACATTACAGCCATGCAAGGACAAAAGTATCCAACACCAGAGCCCAGACAGCTGCAGGCTTTAGAATATAACCACTGTGGCATTACGAACGCTGACCAGAGGCTCTCTGCGGACATCTGATTGACTGAGGCGATGTTTAATGACGCTGGTGTGTAATGATGGTTGGCATGAAATGATGCTATTTATATGCAGCAGAAGCACTTACCCCGTGTTTGTGTCATAAAATATCAGGGATGTTTCTCTCCCAACATTTTGTCCGCAGCGACAGTGGGACATATCAAAGATGCATTTTTGCAGTGTTCAATGTTACGATTCAATCTTAAAGTATGTTGGTGCGATTAAAAAACAGCTACTGGAAATGTCTACTGAATGTCTGTTTGTTTTCATGATAGTAAGATCAGGCAATGAACATATAACACCAAGATATATCCAATACTATGACAATGTAACCGTGAGGCAATCTTTAAAAAACAAAAAAGGGGAATAAAGGCAATACGAAAGTGCCTTAAACTTGCATTCTCTCTACTAGCCAGTAGGGGGAGAATCCTCAGCTATGAGAAAATGACCCTAATTATCAATTGATTTATTCCCTCAGTAAACATTGTAAACATGAGTTTATGGTCTCAATCTCTAGTTTAAAGTCTTCTTCAATTACATCATGATGTTCATTTAATAAATGATGGTCCATTTAGATTAAAATAGACCAAAAAACAGAGTATGCTTTAGGGCGGGGCTACCTTGTGATTGACAGGTCACTGTCACGATGTTGTCCAGTCTGGAAGTTGTTCATTTTGAACCCTCAACAGTGTTTAAAGTTCAAGAAACTTAATTGTAACCTTTTTTGTTGCCTTAAAATGTCCTATTCGGCTTCAAGAATTGAATGTGTTGATTTTGCACATTGATTTCCATAAGGCAGGGATGACAACAGAATGAGGATACTGTCAATAGCAGTATCACTGGCTGCAGTTTAATTAAGCAACAATTGAATACAGCACTTGCAGCATTAGCATGTCACACAAGTCATTTTCGAAGAATTGTAGGCATTACATTGACTTAGGGTTAATTAAATATGGGCTGGTGCTAATATCTGAAAGTTCTTGCAAACACATTTAACAAAACAAAACATAAAAACTGACACCAGATGTCCATAAGAAAGGTGACAGCGTGTGAAATAGTCGATCTCATCAACTCCACTTTATTAGTAATTAGGAATATAACACTCTCAGATAATAGATTCAATGTGGAGAAATAATTGGCATTTGCAACTTTTTCACACTTTTTTTGCACAAATAGTGCAACTGAGGCAACACCTTTATGTACGCTTCACCTTGTTGCTTTTCACACCATTTCATGTACAAATAGTGCAATTGAAGGAACACCTTTAGGTATGTTTCACCTTGCTGCTTTTTCACAACCTTTATGATATTGTTAATGCTTTCTCTCCTGAAGATCCACTTCTGGTTTCTTTTTAGCGGCACCAGCAACATGAGAAAGACAGTGTGGGTCTGTCGGTTGGTGTGGTTTTTATTAGTGAAATGCCTCAAACTATTAGGTGGATAACAGTTGGTCCATGCCTTTGTCCTCCCCTCAGGATGAACTGTAATAACTTTGGTAATCCCGAAACTTCTTGTGTTGTGTTCTCGTCCCCGAACAATAAACACTGTTTATTAGACTAATGAGCCAATTTCCTGAAGTGTTCTCACCGGCAGAATGATTATAGAGAGGCCGATTGTCTGAGTCAGATGATCTGAACCTGCTGAGAGGAGGCATGCTGAGGGTGTTTTCATTCAAAGGTTGAAAAGCTGCCTAATAGGATGACTTTCATCAGCGATGCAAGGAAAGGATGCAAATCGAGACCACGTCCAGCGGCAATGCATTAGATGTAGCTCACCTTAAATGACCAGGTTGTTATGAAAAGGGGTTATTTTTTAGTATAGCACAAAGATATAAACATAATTCCGAGCATCTTCATGAAAACTGCATGACATTGACTGGCAAACTGTAAAGAAAGTCTATAGAGGAGAGGCCCTTTCCACACAAGGCAGAGAAATTCAGCCTGGTAATTAGGTTCAAAGATTAGACTATAAATTCATCACAGCCCATAAACATAAAAACGCTGCAGCAGTAAACATGCCATCCCCTATGATTGATTCAAGCAGTTGTTCAGGCCGCTTAACAGCATAAATCATCTCTCCAATTGACCCATCGCTAAGCCCCTCCCCTCTTGGCACTGTTGCTAAATTAGTGAGAGATATCTCAAAGGAAATAATGGAATATTTATGCAATGATCGTTCTGAAATATCGAGAAAATGTACTTCAATATGCATTTGAGAGCTACCGTAAAAGTCGGGTTACAAGCCGCTCCTACCTCTGGTGGGTGTCCCCGCTGTAGCAAGCTAGCTACTACTAGCTAGCTCACCGCTGCTGCTGCTGCTACTGCCTGCGTCCCCTCTTCCCAGTCGGCAGAGCATCCCGCTACCTTCGGTGGTTGTCGGAGAGCTAGCGGAGCGCTAGCAGGAGCGCTAGCTGGCTACAGTGGGGAGCTAGCGGGGACACTGACCGAAGGCAGTAGCGGCTTGTAACCTGACTTTTACGGTACATTCACAATGCAATTTGTTCATTGTGTGTTTCAAATAAAAAAGTCCGTTACAAATTGAGGGAAAAGCTCAAAAGATAACGTACCAAAATATTTTTGAAACGATTATGGTGCCTTATTTTTCGTAGCTTTAGCGCAAAAATAGTATGACTCCCCTCTAAAACCTTGACAGATATCTGTTGTCGAACTTGCAGGTTCCCGACACACCGCTGAAAGCTTGACAGGCTTCCTACACAATGTTACAGTTCTAAACGTAGAATTGGACATTTCCCGTTTTGGGGACGGGTTATGCAAAGGGTCCATTATCATTTAAAAAATGCATTGAACTTGCAAGGAATTGAATTTATCCAAAAATATGCACTTTGCCTTCCCACCTGTGTAAACTCACTAAAAGACAGACTTTCTATGCCAGATATCTTTTTACATCCTGGAGGTCAGACTGCCTCAGACACCTTTTTAAAAAGCAAACAAAGCCCAGGAGAAGTATTTGAGCAGCCATGAGAATATGTAAAATCTCATGGTCAGATGTTATTGGACATCAAGGTGTAACGCCACTCTCCCAAAAAACAAGGTTTACAGCGAACACACATTCACACGTCAACACATGCATACATAAACACACCCTCTCTTGTAAAAAGCTAACAGCATTTGTTGTGTGTCCCATGCGAGCACAGTATCGGATCTTTGTCTCGGCTTCAGCAGGACTGATGGCGTCGCAGAGACTCGCTAATAGCTGCGGCATTATTGGAACTTCTGTGAGAAAGAAAATCCCTCGTCAGCACCATAACCCTTTTTATTGTTCCTTTTTCCCAGGCTTACAGATTAAGATGGCTCCAAGACTGAAGATATTTTATTCTTTTCCTTCAAAAGGACTATTGTCGGTTTTGTTCAGGGAGAAACATTTAAATGTGACTTTCCTGTGCATTCACAATTAACAGCAATTAGGAGGATCTCACCCAAACTTAACGTTTTCTTCCTGCTTTTTTGTGTGTGACTTTTTAACGCAACTTGCAACGCATACAAACTGTAAGAGCTGCTTGTTCTATGTTTGTTTTGGTACAAGAAAATGCAAAAAGTTAGCATATTTGGGTCATCCATAGCCAAAATAAATCCACATATTGAGTCATCTGTAACAACTGAGCACTATCTGTTGCAATTGAAAAAAAAGCAAGTTTCACATAAAAGCACAAACAACAGACCTAAAACTAAAAAGTAAAGCTCATCAGAAATCTGAAACTTCAATAACAAGTAGCTTAAAGATATGCATAAAGGGGTTGAAATAAATAGATACGAGTACGAGATAAATGGTTTAAATGGAAAGCTAATGCTGCTTTCACACCAAAAGCGTTGCGAATATTTGCAACACTTTACTCGCGTGAGTTTTATGTGGTTAATTCGTGTCATTCGCTTTTTCGCGCCAGAAAGCAGATTATCTCCGTGGTTTATCTCCGTAAAAACAGTTACCATTTCCGCCATCCACCATTGAAATAACCATTAGTTCTGCTTTATACTTGTTGAGGAAATTCCACAAACGCCGGACCATCAAACGGCATCGTGTCTGGGTTCATAATATTATCCGTAGCCGCACACACAGCTCCGACTCCTCCAGGAACAGAGTCTGAATGAGTGCTCCTTCCAGCGCTACTTCAGGCGGACCAGCAGCAGTTAGATTCAGCAACGGCAGGACGGCGGTGATGACGGGTGGAACATCTCAACGCTGACATTTATTTGGGTAATATGGTAATTCTAGTAAAATTATGCCATTATGAGTTACATGATTAGAGCAAATAGCTTTTCATGTTTGATAAGGACAATTGGCACTCTGGAGACCACCTGCTGTGCCGCCCAGAAGGAATGAAAACTTTAGGAATACATTATGTGCTAAATCAGATTAGTCCTTTCTTATCTGCAGCCTGGATTTTCTAGAAGAAACATGACCCAATCTTTTCTCATGCCTCTTATAATTTGTGCAGAGCCATGCCTTTTCTTCTAATCTAAGTGACATGTCATTGAATTGCTGAATACAACAGTGAATAATGTCTGTTACCATTTTGTGACTTTTTTTCTTCTTGCATATTGCTTCAGCCCCTGGTCAGGTCCAAGTTTGGTTATTTTCAGATGTATGTTATTAGAAAACTGCTCTCACCCCGTTTCACTGTCACATTCCAACCCTCTAACCCGTGTTTGTCCCTCCACAATAGCCCCGACTGACTAAAATATTATGTCGGTTTAGGATGCATTTGGGTCATGTTTTGGCTTCATGAGTCAGACTCAAGTAGGAATGATTCATAAAGAAGATGCTACGCGCTGGGCTCTATATGCAAAGTTTGACTCTGTACAGCACAGTAACACTTCTTATGTGACTTCTACCGTATTTCATTTGTCCTTTCACCTTGAAACTTTCCTGAATTTATATTTTGTTATATTTTCGGACAAATTAGGAATCTGGCACTCACTGACCACGTCAGTTAGTGATAACAACTGATAATGGCAATTTAGTGTCTAAAAAGAAAATTTTTGTATCTGACAAAATCCTTATTTCAGTCAGTAACTACAGAGTAGAAAGTACAACTTTATGCCACTTTATATTACTTTTGTAAGCAGAAGTTAACCAAAAAATGCAGTATTCATGTGCTCGTATACCATATTACTGTCTTTCCTACTTTGGCAATAAGACTGTCCCACAGTATCCACATGAACCATGGGACTTTGCCAAAGAACATGCTGTACTGAGCTTATCTCATGCCGAAGCTCTCAAAGTAATTGCAGCACCTAGGACAGTGACAAGGGCTCGCTCTCAGGAGACTCTCGTGTAATGCATTTCGGCTTTGTGTTTTCACCCTGCTTTCATAAGTGCCAGGGCGCTTTCCATTTCTCCAGCTCCTTCCACAGAACAGCGAATCGACTTCACAGCACCCGATGTTGTGCCAGAAGAACCGTAAAACACGTTTGAGGTGCAACTAAGTGCTCATCAATAGCTACAGCGTCGCCTTCGGATCTGTGCATAAAAGGCTTCTTCCGCCTTCAGTGACAATCTCTTCATTTATCGCAGACTGTTTTTTTGTAAATTACACAGACCCCCCCCACACACACACACACACACACACACACACACATGTTGTATATATGTATAACATGTGTGTGTGTGTGTGTGTATTTATCATCACAGCTTTTGGAGCGCTGCTTGAAGATAAATCTGTGTGTATGCATCTAAATGTAATGATTTAGAGGTTAAGGCTTATTTTTCAGTTTTATTAACAGGTTTGACTTTTATACATAAATGCAACAGTTGGCTTATTAATAAACATATGTTGACAATAATTCATTCCGTCATCCTTCCACAGGCACGGGTCGCATACATTTGAACCTACTTGTTATACAAATCTGTTTAACATATTGCAGTAATGATGATGCAGTGCACTGCAGATACGTTCCTCCGTGATCATTTCAGCCGTTGCTTTGGGCTCATTCCTCTGCCGTTATCATCATTACCCCCCGGTTATCCATCAGATGATTTGTATTCTTAATGAGTGTGGAGTGAATTAACACATGCAGTTATTATTGCATGGCAGACTTAATGAGCATGGAGCCGACCCTCGTGAAATGCACTCGCTCGCCAAGTCCAGTGGTTGTAATCACATCCTTTATTGAAGTAAAAGTAGTCGTGCTTTTGGAGATTCCTCTGTTTTTGATACGGTTATTGAGACAACTTTCTCGTCAGTGTTGGATTGTGGTGACATTTCTATGCACGCATGCTTCAACTGCAATGTTGAAGCCCCTCTGGATGCTGTTTAGCGCTACACTTTATCACAGGAGATAATTACAATACTCATCATGGTGAACTGTGTGCCCCCTCTCTCTCTGTAAGGCGTGACAGCGAGACACTGTGTTTTATTTATCCAGAAGGCCCTTAATGTCTTTTTACCCACTTACATTGCTTTGTTGTTGTCTTTTCATCTGGGCCCTTGTCGAACACGCTCAAATGATTAGATTAGGTCGCATATTATTCCAGTATGGAATAATATGCAGAACAATCTAAAGCTTAACTCACTTTTATTCTTAGGGCAATTTTTTGTGTAATGTCATCCTATTTCTTATTGTTTGTTGTTGTTTTTGTTGATTCATATGCTTTGAATTGCTTTATTTATTACTACGTTTCTTGGTGCCCATGATTGTTTATGTATTTTACTCGACTGTGTTGTAGATGAGGTCTCCTAAATGTAGTTTTGAGTTCAAATAAATGGTTGAATGAATGATTGAATTTCGTGAACCTAAGTCTCTGCTGTTTGTGAAATGGTGACTCATCTTAAGCCTTTGGGCCTTGAATAGTTATTTGAATCCAATCTGAGAAGTTTAGAAAGGAAAGTCTCTTAGAGGGAACAGCTATCAATTCATACACATCTGGAAGGTGATAAAAGTCCTCGACCAGACATTGCTGTAAGTGGTTCTGCGGACTCCAGAGGCTACTAACGCAAATGGACGCCAGCTGCAATAAGACAATGAGAAAGAGGAGAATAAAATAAAGGTAGAACAAGACAAGACATGTTGAATGGAGAAAGAAAAGACGCCTAAACCTTAAAATTGAAGGTCATCATATCAAATCACTCATTGTGTCGTATGAAACAGCTGTATGGCCTCACCTGGATTCACACAGTGCCACATATCAGCTGTTTGTTGCAGCAAAAAACAATATGTTGATGTGAAAAGGGGAAGGGTGTAAACAGGCAGGTTTCAAAACATTAAATACATTTTTGGTTTAATATTTAATGTGGGTGCTAATTACGGGTTTGGGAGCACTTCTATTTCCCTCAACGGCTGTGAGCATGGCGACGGCTGACGGTGCAAACAGTGTTTACCTGAGGAGGAAACGGAGGGTGGGCAACGCTATGACAACTTCAAAATCTCATATTACAACACACACAGAAGGAGAGCAACTTTGTTCTCTGCTGAAGTAGACATCACTCTACTATATCTTTACATTACAAATAGTTGTGTTCTGCTTTATTATGTCAAATTTAGCCTTTAAAAAAAGGAATGTCTTTACTTTAATTTATATAACTGAAGGCAGGATTTAGTCCGTAAAGTGTCCACCTGAAGCTTCATTACTTGAGCTGGGGTCTGAAAGGACCATTGATTTGCCCATGCAGCAGGCTGACACTGACCTGAAGCCTCTGATCACTGACGGGGATCAGCAGGGCTCATCATTAATCCAGAGGCAGACTGCTCGCACTGCACTGCACTTCTTTCCTCCCGATCTCCTGAACCCAACACATATGGAGAAGGATGAGGTCCTCCGCGGACGACGCAGTTGCACACGGGCACTTTAGTTTATTTCGAGCCCGTCTCATATATAGACCCTTTTTTACAGCTGATGTCATCAAAGGTATGCGTGCACATCTCTGCAACTGCAATTGGGTTTTGCCCCAGCCACCCGGGTCACTTGTTGAACCGAAACATCGGCGGTGTGTATGGCTGCAAGCCATTTAACGTGTTGATTATCACTGCTGGTCAAAAGACTTCCATACAATAAGACTTATTGAGGAGTCGCCCCCTGCTGGCCAGTAGAGAGAATGCACGTTTAAGACCCTTCTGCGTTGGTTTTCACTCTTCAGAACCGGAGGTTGCCAATTGGTTGTTTCAAAAGGATTACATCATCAGTGGGTAGAGGTGCACATGGCTGTGAGGACAGACAAGGTAAAGAAGGAAGAACGTTTTATGAGACAGTTGCACTATTTGTTTCTTGGTATTGTTGACAATAAGAAAAATATATAATTACGCAAGCCTTTTCTGCTTTGGGATGTAGTGGTGACAGATATTTTGCAGTGCAAGTCTGACAACGGCATTATTATGGTAATTTAGTTTATTCCACTCACTGTTTATGCGGATATTTTATGCGGGAAAATATATTTTCTAGAACGGAACTGTGAACAAACCGGAGAGCCGAATTTGTAAATCCAAACTCTGCAGGTGGCTCAACAAATGGCTTAATCAGACATGCGGGCCTTCGTTCCCAAATCAGAGTGCCGAGTGGTTTCAAACCACCAAAAGAACCTCTGAGAGAAGCTTTCACCTGGCAGGGATTAAATGGCTGCTGGCTTTGGAGAGACCTAAAAGTGTCCTCTGATGAAGTCTTAAAAAACGACATTGTGAAGCCACCGAGCGTACATCCTGTTACGGCTGCTGACCGCTCTGGTTTTGATTGAAGTTTTGAGCTCCCAAACTGGTGAGATTCCGACGGGATAGCGCTCAATTTTCTCTCTCGCTGTCTTTTCTTCACCAAATTAGGAAACGGCATCTATGCACAGGCATATGCACTGCTTCCTTTGCCGTCAGGGGAAAAGACATCCATCTCAAGTTTGTGATTGCCATTTTGAAGTTGTCCCCACAACCCCGCTGCAAACTTCAGCGTCCTGTGATAAAAAAAATTAAAATGAAGAAGTATCAGTTGCCTGTGAATTGATTTGTTTTCTCATTGAAACATAAGAAGGATTTTTTTTTTGTTGCTGCTGTTTGTGAATTAAAGAGGCTTTTATCATCATTGCCTCAAATCCATGATCAAAAAGCAGAGGGCCTCAACAACATTAAGATACAACGCCGTATTAAAACAGGGTGGGGGAAATACTCTCACAGTGATGACAAAAAGAAACTGAAGACACGTGACTGAACTCCAGTTGAATAACAGCAAAGAAGTGAGTTGTTTCCTCAACACTTTAATAGACTCTCACTTTCTCTGCAATTAAATCTATTTCCAGTTTGTGTTCTTCACGTCTATATGACTTGTTGCCACTCTTTTTTATTTTTAATTAATGAACACTTTGTGTATATTTAGTTTCAATGTAAATGTGCCAAAATCACCTTTGATTGAAGAGAGGTGTTATACTTCATGCTGCGTGGATCAGTGTTAAAACATTAAACCATGCGAAACAGATGAAGATGTAAAATATTAACATCTCTATGTTGTTTTTTCGATTTCTCTCATCACCCCATAAGTAATTTTCCATGCCTTTTAAAATAAATAAATAACACAGACAAACTATTTAGAAAACAAGCAAAGCAGGGAAAGTTTGCGGAATTTGGTCTATTTGTTCAATTATATTTTTCAGATGTCTCAGAATCTAAATAATAAAATCAAATACATTTTGTCTATTTAAAATCTATGACTGGAATTAAATTAGTGGCAAAGGACATATAACTGCTAAGTGTGAGCAAGTGATGAAGTATTGTAAGCTGAATTTAAGTTTCCACAAATTCTGTGACATAGAAATCAGCTGAAGAAATCCATCAGAAAACATGTAACGCTGTAATGTTTAAACGTATGGAGGATTTCCCCTGCTGCAGCCATCAAGACGGGCTTATGGCCGGCCTGTAGTCAGGACCACATGCAATTGTAAAAAAACAAAGCGTACCAGATCACGCTCTGCATTTCGGGGCCATTAGGTAAACTGATGAGTAAAATATAACAAAATGAAAAGTTTCTCAAAATGTCAGACATACTTCATCACCGTGTTCTCTCATCTAGAAAGATTGCATCGTGTCGCAGGGTTCGGGGAGGCTGGAAGCAGGTAGCAGCAGGCAGTGGGTGTGAATGGAGATCTAATGTTTTAAAGTGAGTGAGTTACTGTGTTTGAGTCAAAACAGGAGCACTTACTTTGTGTGAAAATCTATTGAGGAGGATAAGGAACAAGAGACCTGCGTCCCCTCTGAAGCGGTGCACTGTTTATTCATTTGGCCTCTTTACTGTGAAGCTCGTGGATCACCTGAGATTGTCTGTGCTGCTGTTGTCAGCAAGTAGTGGCGCAGGACAGTTGAGGTAAATATTGTATTTGTTTAGTGATGTCGCAGCCCGGCACATATAACGCTGATCAGTCACAATATTTCTCTAAACTTGTTTCATTTTTCTGTTTACTGGGCCGTTTATTCCTCCATGGAATTTTGTTCTTAGAATGTACTTTGTGACTTTGTGACTTTATTCAGGAAATATATATATATATATATATATATATATATATATATATATATATATATATATATATATATATATATATATATATATATATATACTGTATATATTAAGTTGTTACTTTGTGAAGTGAAAGTGCTGCGGCTGCAATAACTAAATGTTCAGTAGTTTATTGGTACATATTCATAACAACTTTTAGTTTGACCGTTGCAAAAACACTATATATATATATATATATTTCAATCAGGAGAGACTTGCTTCAGAGTTTAACAATCATTTATTACAATTTCATATATTTGAATAGTGCAAATGATGCTGATATCTGCGAGAGCAGAATCCCGCCTGGAGTCCAGACACTGGTGGTGAAGAAGGGAGTTGCTGTAACCCGATGATGAATTATGATTATGACTGAATGCTGCAGAGGGGAGAATTCATTTAAAAGTTTGACAACAACGCTGTGATTGGCTTACGGAAACTGCGCCGACTCCGATTGGTTGGTTCATTCAACATACACGCCCCCAATCAGCTGATGGAGTAATCACTGTGAGAGACTGAGTTTAGCTTCATATATAACTTCTCATGACAGCGACCGTGAATCAACTTCAAATGTTAATGTTTCTCCAATTAAATATTGTTTACCTGTTTTATAAAAAGAAGAAAACAAGCCTTTTTCTTTTCGAGTGCAACACTCAAAAGCAGAACAGATCAGAGAAAAGAATCAGGATTAAAAGGACGACAAACTAATTATTAAGATTAATGCACATGTTCTCATTTTAATTAATTACAATTCTAAATACTTAAAATTATGCTTTGTCATACGTTACAGATAATAAGAAAAACGTAGAAACACGCACACAATTGATTGTATTCATCTCAAAATGTGCACTTAAAACACACTGAGACCTCGTGAGGTTGTGATTGAAGGAAAAACAGACTTGGTCACACACAATGCTGCATTATTTAAAGCTGATAAACAACATAATACACACAGAGACTCAATTTAGTGAAGTTCATGGTATTTGTGCTTCCAAGAAAATAGTTCTAATGATAAATGCTTTTTATTTATTTAATTAAACATTTATTTAGCTGTCATTGGAAAACCTCAATTATGACCAACAGCATTATTCAAAGTAAAAATAAACGAACTGGAAAGGTAATCTTCCTGCCTTAAGAAGTGTAAACAGACACAGAAGATAAAGCCGGCGGTGACAATCCATCTCAGCTCTCGTCCATTCTATCAAACCGGTATTTGTTATTCGGCACACATCCTGAAACACTCAGGAGCAACCGATGTGGTTTAATAAAATCTTGATCACGGATACCTCCGTCCTTTCTATTGTTTGTCATTAAAGAGTACGGCAGCAGTCCCACTGGTACTTCATATTCAATCAAACGTAGGAATCCAAACGTCAACTTCATCTCAAACGAAACTCACGCTGTCCACAACGTTGTGTTGTTTGTTGCTAAGAAACATTAAAACTGCCAGAGAAAAGAAGGTGGGTTCAACCTCCTCACTCTCTCTTTCCTGTGATTATATTTTTCAAATGGTCAAGAACAAGTAAACATCATTTATCTGCTTTTTTCTGTGCCACTCAAGAGCAGTTTGAACCCCCTCTGTGAGGTACTTTGTCCACCAAAGACTAAAAAACACAGGAAATGAAACGGCCATACATTTATTTTTTTAATCGTGACCTTTTTCCTTTTCATTTTGTGATATTTATGTCAGTGGAAGACCCTGCAATGGTCTTCTTTTGGAAGAACGTGCTCATTAAATTTTTTTTTTATCATTCTCTCTTTTAAAAGCAGAACTCTTTGTCTCTTTTCACTCACAGAGGAGCTCCTTTTGAGTCTTCTTCCCAAAGTGAATGCTTATGAAAGCCATAAGCAATCATATTCTCTCTCTTTCTTTTTTTATACTACTTATACATATCTCAAGGACAAAATCATTAAATACAGCAAAGCAGTTCTTTCCCTCACTGCACAGTTTAAATACCCCCTGGTACCTTTGCGTAGGCGGCTTGATTGAGCCCATTGAGCCTTTGCCCAGCAGTTCACCCTGAAGAAACAGGAATTAAAAAAAAAAGATTTTCTTCATAAATACTTCGTCCAGCCCCATTTGCACGCAAAAATACTCTCAATTTCCACAGATGAAAAGAAAGAAGCTTTGGGGTGAAGATGGGACTTCTTAATATATTGCTTCAGACGGATGGGACGTCAGCACTGATCACGAGCGGGACGATAAAAACACATTATTGGCTGAGCTGAAGAAGCATATCTTCTCCCTCCTATATGAAAACAATTCCGTGTGGTTGTCGGACACACCTTGTCATCTTGCATCAAGTCAATAAAATCCTGTTTGTTGTTGGCAATAAAGGAGTTATTACTCATCACTTTCTATGTCTGAGAAGCATGAGAAAATGCCTGCACAGGTTGGTAATAATCATAACCAGCGGGCAGCAGTGTGCAGCATTTTATGTATGAAGACATGACAAGCGCAAAAGGACAAATAGATGTTTTTTAAACCACCATACAATTCTAATGAAAGGGAAGAAGATGGTTTCAGATTTGTGTCGAATACAATAAGGTCACATTATGCTTATAGCTACTTGAGTCATCGTGCAGGAATAGGTGCAACAAGCCAATCGAATTAGCTATAACAAGAAAATGACAAGGTGCAGCGACGCAAAAAGATGAATTCCATCTCTGATTTATTGTGGAGTAAAGTACACAGGAGGAAGGTATTTGGTTCATTTTCAGTAGTATTAAGTTGGAGAATAAAATCTTGGATAAAATGAGGATTATATGAAGGAAGATTCGATCGAAAGGCCCCTTTCCTTCTTCTTTGTTTTAGTGCACGATGGGACGAATTATGGGGAAAAAGAAATGTGATGATGCTGTATGGGCTGTATATTCTATATATTAAAGGTTGAATGGTGTGCTCTACATATGTGACTATGCATGCACATGAAACGAGGAGGAAAACAACACCACCGATCGTTTGGCAGAAGATAACCCTGCGTCTAAAAAGTGCTGGTGGCCGCTGGTGGTGGTGGGGAAAGGTAACGCACGGTGAGATGATGCAGAAAATCCATATTTGGGTAACAGACCCATGCATTCATCAGCTGCCGAACCTCAGCGCAGTTGCATATTTAGTGGCAACAATCGCAGGATAAGATACGGGGTTTATGGTATCATATGTGCTTGCACATTTTTTTATTGGACACTGCGACACCTTGACAAATGACATTGGATTACATTGCAGCAACATTCTTACCCGGAGCCCTGGCATCCCCTGCAGAGGCGTCCCGTCGAAATGACTGATGGGCCTGCAGGCGTAATGTCGTTCAGAACGCGGCCTTAAAATTACCCAATTATATTTACCTCAAAGGACATCTAGTGGCCATTATGTATTATGTATGAATCTTGTCACCAAACTCAAACTAAAACAAGCAGCTTTCGTGCTCAAGCGTAAGCGGACCTCACTCATGCAAGAAATACAGATATTTTGTAACGTCATGTCACAGTTTTATAATGCACCGATGAACCATATTGTTGGAGGTGGATGCGGCAATTCGCCGAAACACGAGGCAGAGAAGAAGACTGCCAACTGATGACAATGACAATGCTGCTTTCAGAGGATTAAAAAAAGAGATATTTTGGGGTTTCAATATGAAGAAAACGGTTTGCACAAGGCCAGTCTTCTTCTGTTTTGCCTGATTACACCTTAATACATTTTCACAAGTTAATCCTTCAAATGTAAATTAAACAGTAGATATTATTTTGCCCTATACAACACAGTGACTGAGGCAGCACCCCCACCTGCAAGTAAACGTATTTCTTTGGTCACACTTTGAGTCTCGGAGGCAAAGCAGAGGTTGGAAAGTGGAGCACGAAAAGGATTCCCGAACATCCTTTGACAAACAAACCCTCATCCCCCCTCAGTCGTGAGCCTGCACCCTGCCGTGAACCTTGTTAGAATGAAGACATTACCGGCCCGGCTGTGAACCTGTGATAGACGCTCAACTAATACCTCATTTCAGTTCAAACTGTGTGACTAACGGATACGGAAAGAAAAACAAGGTTTACACCAAACCCTGAAGGAAACATTTTACTTCGAGGGAGTTTGAGACCTACTTGTGCTTGGGTTCGTGACCTGTGGATGGTTAGCTTCAACTGTTCTGGGTGCTTGTAGTTGTCACTCAAGTAACAGGATTCTTTCCTCTCCAATTTTTGATGCATTTTGTTTGGAACCGGACAGGCAGTAGAAACTGTCCAGTCGTGGCAGTGGACAGTTTCTGAAAATATTTGATAATTATATTGAGATTGTCCTCCCTCATTTTAAGCCAAGTCTTTACCGTGGAACGGCCACAGTTAGGTTTGGGAAAAACATCATGGTTGGGCTTTATATAAAAGTACATCAATTAAGTAAAATTAGGGTGACCAGACGTCCTCTTTTCGAGACCTAAAAAATGCGTCCGGCAGGGATTCCAAAAACGTCCGGGATTTTGCCTCGTTGGATATTTGTGTTTCTCTTACGTTCCACCTTCTTGCGCGAGCTCTGACTGTAGAGGACGACCGATCTCAGTGTTGCTAGATGCACGATAATTATCCTCCAAATACGACCATTTTGAGCCTTTGGTACAATACTTCGCCATTTCCAATCTGGCAACAGTGAGCACCTTGCCACCTCCACTAGTTGCATTGTTTACAACAGCACATGACATCGGCAGCCATGCCGAAACGTAAATGTAAGTTCACGGACGAACTAAAAAAAAAAACCCCATGTTTTGGCCTCGGCCGTGATGCTTCAGAAGCTGAGTGCATGACATGCAGAGCAGGCACTGACTTTTTTGTGAGTATAACAGACACTTCTGTTACGGCTGCAGAGGGAACCCTTGCTTTTCATACAATAAAACATCACAACATCTACATATCAACGGACTGCACATCTGGTTTGCTAAGAAAGGTTTTCCCAGATTTGTTGACAGCTCAAAAAATCTCAAGTGCTCGCACCAAGACAGAAGCCATTGTTAATGTTCATATAGTCATTTGTGTCATTTTTGTCATTTCATTTGTGACATTTGTATGCATTCACATATATTCATATGTGGCATGCTATACACTAACGGTGCTAACAGCGCTAACAGTGCAAACAAGGGCAAACAAGCTGCCATAGCTAACACATAGCCTTTTGTTTAAATAATTCCGTCATCATCACGACGACTTTGTACTCAACAAAGTAATTGCTGAGATCTGTGACAAATAAAACATCGTCACAACAAAACCTTGAGTAGGTCATCGGTGTGTGAGGTACTAATCCATTATCCCCACCTCTCAGGCTTCTGCATGACATTAAATCTTTGTGACGTATTGAGGCCACTTGGAGTGTTGCTGAGAGGTCTCTCTATTGTTTTTCTTTTAGTAAGCAACCACAATGAAATGCATATCGAATAAAGTTGAGTTTGATTTGGTTCAGGTTAGTCTGTAAACCCACTCTTGTGTGGAAATACTTTTCTGCCCTGCAGGATTAAGTGCGTTGTCTCTCTTTGAGGAAAGGTTGATTTAAAATGTTCATCTGAAGGGAAAAACCTTCCACATAACTGTCCATATCCAGAGACTCATTCAAGACTACCTGGTGAGTCTTCTTTTGCGTGTGTGTGTGTGTGTGTGTGTGTGTGTGTGTGTGTGTGTGTGTGTGTGTGTGTGTTTGTTTTGTAGAAAGAGGATACACAACCTTGGTTGTAGCATTCAAACATATTGTGAAGAAATGCTTGTTGACATCAGTCCCTGAGATGTTTTATCACAATGAAGCCTGCCAGCCAATGCATCAGGGTTGAGCGGAGGTTCTCTGCTAAATGTAGTGCAGATAGAGGAGGCGGGCGGAGAACACACTTGGCTATGACTTCTTCTTAACTGACAGTTTTCCTCTCATTCTAAATAAGTTTTTCCCTTCCGGTGTGGGATTAAAGAAACCTGGAAAAAAGCAACGAGTCTGCTGTCGGATTTCTCTCCTCGTGGGATGTGAAGACGTGTCCCTGAGTGATCACGTTGGTTTTACCCAGTGGTGGGCCGCCAGGGCCAGCTAAGCCTTCTCTGCTGGCCTAAACAGAATCACAAAGTCATAGCTATTTTATAATTACATTTTTTTTCACAAATCCACTACATGTATCATAATTATTTTTCCCTATTAGCTTATTTTCTCATTGCACAGCTCCTGTCTTCCTCTGTTGCTCTGCTTCCAGCCTGCAGCGCTGCTTCCAGTGCAGCTTGTTTTAAGGAGAACTTTTATCCAATCAGATTCCACCTCTATGTCTCTATGGAAGCAGAGCGGCCCGAGGGCTTCTAGGTAGCCTTTGCAGATTAAAGTAGATGGGGACGTTATCTTAATTGTCATAGTCTTTAACCAATCAGATCTTTAGTTTGACATGCTAGGCGTATTCTTTGACGTGCCAGAGCTACTTAGGTGGCCTGGAAGTACGTCAGCAACATGCGCTGTGATTAGTAAGTGGGCCTGCGTGAGCATTAACATGCCCTATGATTGGTCAATGGGCCAGCATGACTTCAGTCAACAGAAAGCTAGCTAGCAGAACTCCGTAGTAGCAAGAAGAGTTCAGGCTGAAACATAACATAAATTATGAATTTTTTTTGTGTTTTGCTTGATGTCGTTTTTTTAACACTCAATGGCTGAAGGAGGAGGAGAAACAGACTTGGTGGCGGATTTACTGACAACGCCTTTCTCACGGAGGGTTATGGGCACTGACGATCCCAATATCGACTGTCACTGTCGAGCGGACATTTTCAAATTTTCCTAAAACGTTTGGAAACTTATTCCAGAAACTTCACAACTGCGTCATTGGACTGTTTGCTAACAAAGAGAGGCGGATGGAGTTTGTCTTTAAGTGAACAGCATTTGGTGAGCGAACTGCTTTTTGTGTTTTTAAATCTGCAGTAGCGTTGTGTTAATGAGTCCATGGTGTTGTTTTTATTATATCGTTAATATCATTCCTTCTGGTTGTAACTCGTGCTCTTGATTGTGCTGTGTTTTTGTGCTATTTGTGCTATTTTTGTGCTGCAGTTTTGTTTGATTGTTTTGTCATGTTTTGTTATAACTGAATGTGACTGGTTATTGTGAATTTGTTCTTGTTGAAGTGGACTACATGCATCATCCGTTAATGACTCATCCCCTCATGCACATATTTCTGTATAGATATCAGACGGCAAAGAAGCCCCAGGAAGAAAATGCACGGCTCGCCACTGGTTTTACTCCAATGTGCCATTGCGAACCATCCAACAACTGTATTATCATTTCAAACTATGACAAACAGCTGCAATACAAAATTTGGACAAAAACAAATTGCATTCAGCCAGTAGCAATCCCTAAAAGTTGAATTGTCGGTTGTCTTCACTTATTTATGAAACCTCAGTGCTGACGACGGAAAACCTTCTGGGGCAATATTTGTAAGCTATCTTTCAAAAACATTTTTTTTAATTGTTTTGTGAGTTTTCCTTTGAATGTAAATCAACATAAGCATTCAAATAAGTAGACCTAAGACGTTACGAGACATGAACAGTGGTCTCCTGGGTGAAAGTCCTGCGTGATCCAAGTTCCAACCTCCTGCCTGTGTGGACTTTGTCCCTCAATTTACGGCATCACCTGTCCTGGCTCATGATTACGCAGATTGAATACGAAATGATTACGAATTGATTACGGGGGTTATACACAAATTATAGTGCAGTGCTTTTCACAGGTTGATGTCACTGACGTTGACGTGGACCTGCTTCTGCAGATAATCACATCAATCATTCTACACATGCACGCTAGAAAACATGACGGTGACCTCCTGACAGCAAGAAAAGTGTTTTTTTTTGCTGGTTATGTTAATCAGGCTAAAAAGCATGAATATGTAAAAGATAAAAGAAATATCTGTGCAGCTACTCGTCAATAATAGGATCAAGAATAAGGAAAACTAACCTGTACATACCGTGCATTAAACGAGCATCCAGTTTACTAAACTGTACTGCAGCCTCTATGGTTACATCACCATGGAGTTCATTTCAATTTCTCGCATTAAACTGTACATTTAATATCCCAAAAAACACATTCAGCATCTATGAAAATGTTCTATATATATACACACACACATATACATATATATATATATATATATATATATATATATATATATATATATATATATATATATATATATATATATATATATATATACACACACACTGTATGTCTGCTTTTGTGAAGCTTAAACCGATGACATATGAGTATACGCTACAATAAGTTTCAGCAACTATCAGCAAACAAAGACCAGATCATGTGACGTTAAGTTTCTGAAGTTTCAACCAAATGCAGCCAATTTGATAAAACCTGCACAAACACCAGTTTGAGCCATAAATCCACAGGCAAACCGGAGAAAATAATGATGTGACGAGTGTTCTCGTGCCAAACACTCAGTAGCACCAGAAGGAGGCAGTTTCAAAGCAGATGGAAAATACACTAAATTATTAAAAATACTATCTGCTTCTGCTGTGAACAATTCATTCTCTAAGTGTTTTGCTTATCTCTATATAAAATGTTTTGTTATATACTTTTCTTTGAATGCAGGTTGATAAAGGGACTATTTTTGTGAATATATATATACATATTTTGCAAAATCATTTGAATTCTTCTCATGCATGCTATTTGCAGCGTGACATTAAATGACTCCACCTCTACACCATCAGGTAATTTTTTTTTTTGAGTATATTATGATGATTAATAGATCCCACTTCTCAGCAATTTTTACACTGTTATACAACGTGTTTGATGCAGATTATTGATTGCTTATTGTGACTATTTCTGTAGATATTGCGTCATATATATTGTAGCAGTCCAGAATATACATTTTACATGTACTTTATATATATTTGTGCTTATATATAACACAACTGTAACATAACAATTTCCCCTTGCTTATCAATAACGTATTTCTGAAAAACTTGATGTGTCCAGCACTTTGGTTTACGACTAAAGACATTCCCACCAGCCTCGGCTGTCCTTCACATTTAGCACCAAGGCGGCGAACATGGTAAACATTGCACCTGATGACGATGTCTTTGTGCTCAGAGCCCCTCTGTGACTAACTCCAGCCTCGCAGAGCTGCAAGTCAAGGCCATAAAGTCGTAGTAGCATGATGGTTTTTCATCGCTACTGCGGGAAATCAGGGAAGAAGCTGGCCAAGAAATGCTTTATGTCACCTCTCATTTCAGAAGAATGGAGGTCTCCTTTCAGCTCCAGTCTGGCGTTCACACAAACACACGCGAGCAGCCTCTCCCTAATAAGTCTAACTCGCGGAGCCTCAAGAAACTTGTCCTTGCTCCTGTGATGTCACCGTGACCTCCTATTAACTTGGCAAATCAATGCTTCACCTGTTTGGCAGAAGATGCGCATTTTTCTTTACAGTAGATTATGTTCGGCGCCTGCACTGGTAATAATCGGACTTTCACAGCAAACAGGGAAACTTCAGTGCTGCTGAAATGAATGGATGCAGGATGGGACCTCCTCACGAAGACGCGAGCCATCTTTCAACCGCAAATGGAGCCGGTGGAATTCTCTCAGCATGTTTGACTATGTTTCACTGATCTTCCCCTGTGCAATTTTCCTTCGGCTGGATGAATAAACATTAGAAAGTGACAGACAGTCGATCTTTTAGGGATGGAAGAAGAAGAAAAAAACGTCCACTCTGTATACTTGTCCTGTCACGTCTTTCTGGGCATCTGCTGCTGCTGCTGCAAAAAAGGGCTGCTGGAAATAATGACTGTAAGTTTGAAAAGTTGATAATGGGGATTTGAAAGGATGTCAAACCATGAAAGGGGCTGAGAAACGCATGCAGCCTTGATGGGCTAAATGCCACCCATTCAGTGGTTTCATGACTAATGGTACAACACGGAGGCTTTTAACATTCCTTTTAGACATCCATTTTTCAAAGACAATTCACATGAACAAACACAACACGTGTGTTTGGTTTGAACTCATTCGGATGTCGAACCATCCTGAAATCTAAAAGCAACCATCAAAAGATATTTCCCTGTCACTTGCTGCCACCCAAATGTGAATCCTGAACAAAGAGGACAGTGCATAGTGTTTGATGCATAACCAGTTCATTGACTGCATGTCAACATGGCTACTTCAGAGCTTCTGTTTCCCAAAGAGAACGTGTTTGATCCTCATGCACCATTTTTAAGGATTCCTGGCCAAGTTGAATTGCCCAGAGCATCTGCTTTCCCTATGAATCAGACACAGTATGCATTTAAAGCAGGTGCTTCCAACACAGACAACACTCTTAGAAAACAAACCAGACATAATTTCAATTTCGGGCTGGTTTACTACAGCTGTATGAACACAAAATAAACAACACCTACTGTCCTTGAACGAGACACGGAACCCCACGTTGCTCCCTGTGCGCTTAAGATGGGTTATATGCAGAGGCCAAATTGAACGTATTCACTTGGAAATAAATGACGAGTCTAATAAAGTTGACTTAATATTATGACCTAGATGGCATCGCCTTAATTTGAGCAATTCAAATTCAGTGGAAACCGCTTCAAGTGCCACGTCTGTTCAGGTCAAATTCGTCACTAAAAGCTGATGATTATTACAATTTTGTATTTTCTTTTGATGCTTTTTCTTTATCTTTTTGACATTTGTATATTTGTTACAGGTATACAAAGTAATACAACTGACAGCATTACTATTTACTGTGAGGCTTCTGACGTGTTGACCCCCGTTTCCCCATTAATACGTGTTTCCTCCTAAACCTGAACCTGAACCTCCCTCACTCCCAACCAATGAGGGGGAGGCTACCATTTTACCAGGAGGGTGACACCACTTGACAGACAGGAACAGACTTTGACGTAACACTTGTTCTGAGCCTCATTTATGTCTGAAACAATTGCATTTTTCAAAATGCAACTCCCCGTTTATCCAAAGAAGAAAATCACTCACTTGCAAAGAAATGCAAAATCAAATGTTCGTCTCTGCCTGCGAGGAAACACAAGTGAACGTGATCCAACGGGGAAAAAAGCGGGAGATGTTTTCTGCCCCAACAATCTGCACTCTCTGCGCGTTTTTTTTTAATGTATTTATAATTTCTCGCCATCGTCACACAGACAGTATCCAGCGCCCCGAGCTTTTGTCGTCGCTCCCCAGCAGCAGCTCTGAGCCCAGTTAATCATGTTTCAGGTCAGGCCTCATATTAGCGGGTCGGGTCTGGAATTGATTTTGACATAACTGCACATGCTTTGCTTTGCTTGATGATTATGAAACACAATGGGATCAAGCTCGGGCTCCATTTCTCAGCATTTCTTCACAATTTTCACTCGGCATTCATCCATCACGACTTATGGAAGCATCCTCATTTGTTATATATCCTCTCCATATTTATTTAGGCTTTTCTTCATTCCTTAGTTGTTTGTTTTCTACTCTTTATTTGTCTTTATGCTGCATAAAGCGTCTAAAAAGCATTGCGTAGGATCAATATGAAAAGCAGGAATACTCCTCTAAGCCTCTCCTGCGAGCGCTAAGCTCTGGTTTCACTTCTGGTAAACATCATCTCCGTGCTCGCCGTGAATCACTGCATCATTCACTTTGATTTGCAATTTCAGATGCAGTGGTTTGCACACTGAGACAGTTTCTGGCTTTGGTTTATGGACACGTCTACGTCCTCCGAGGCGATAATCCCATCACTTAATCAAAAGTATTAAACACTTCTACCTTGTGTACTTATTCATTTTAACGCAACAGGAAGGGTTTTCGTCTTCCTAAAAGCATGTTTTCCACATCAGCGTCTTAACATCTTCTTGGCAACATATAAAGAGCTTCAGAAAGGCACCCTGTCGAGGCTTCAGCTCTAAATCAGGACTAAGGACACACATCTGTGGAGAACACAGTAACCTAATCGAGCGTAAATGTGTCATAGCAAAGCACATTTCCCTCTCAGAGACGCTGCCAAACACAAGAGGAACCGCCGTCCCCTCGGCCGCGACCGACAGACAGCACGCACACTCTGAACGCCGCGAGTGGAGCTTTGAGGGCACAACAGTGGATGGATCCCGCCTCTGTGCTCGCTGTCGCTCCGGGCCAGCGGAGGGATTTTCTCGGGGGAGTGTTTTCGGGGCTCGGCCACAATGCATTGTGGGGGTGCTGGTGAGTCACGGCTGTGTGGAAGCGGCGATAGAGACGGTGAACAGCTTTCTTAATGTCAGTCGTAATACCCGGGCGGACACGAGGGGCCTAATCGAGTATGGCACCTCGCAAAGCACCAAAAGGAACAAGGAGCTCGTCTTTTCATCGTTACACATACACTTGTCTGGCGCCGCTGATGTGCCCACATTAACGGCCCTAAGTTCTCTTCTTTTATGTCAATTCTGTTTAATTTGACTCTGACATGTAGCTAAAAATTCGTGGATAAAAAAAAAAACAACCTAGCTTGCCAAAGACGATACCTTACCGGCTAAGAAATACCCTTCCAATGTGATTTGAAGCCCGGGGGCTTAACCTTCTGCCCTACTGAATATGAGAGTGAAGAGCTAACCAAGCATGAAGAGGCTGTCTTGTCCACTCACACACTGACACATTGCTGATTCATAAACAGCCGCAGTTCTTTTATCTCTTTTTGTCTTGAATGCTTGACACAGTGACAAGGGCGTTTCACCATTTCATGACAAGGAGGAGAAGAGAGACGAGAAATAAAACAAAGTACTTATTTTAGGTGCTGGTTGAGTCAATGTATGCTTCCTACGGTGATCCAAAGACCGATATTCTCTTTTATGTTTGTTTTTTTGGTCCATTTCAGAGGAAAACACATTTACACAGTGAGAAATAGCAAATTGGATTCTGGGGGAGGTGAACTCAAGACGCTGTCTGTCTATTTCTGATAGTGGCATAAGAAAGTTTTTAAAAATGCTAGCTGTAAACAACCAAAACGAGCTGCTAACTCTGAGCACAACAAATTCAAATTCAGACAACTCTGATGGAAAATGTGTTGATAATTTCTGACTTTTTTGTGAATTAACAATTAGTTAATTAGTTCTCAAAATACTCGATAATAACAGTAACATTTCTATAATATTTAAGATGAACTTACCCTATCTTCTCTTTTTCTTTGTGTTTATATTTTGGAAATGAATTAAGATTGAATTCTAAAAAAATCACATGATTCCAAGAAATGTTGTAAAAAAAAATGTTGTGAAAAAAATCCTGCCATGCTTCACAATGAAATATGATGTGTTGTTGTAAATTAAACACAATGAGATACTTCTTAATAAACAGCTACAACAATACAATGCTGCTTACATGTTGATTCATCTCCAATGATAATTAACTTTATATAATAATGAAATGATACATCATATACTGTCATAGTTTAAAGAAGTCGTTCAGCATAATGACTACTGTAGAGGAGTATATAACAGTATACAGCAGCTATCTATGGCAAAACATACAAGCTACATCTCAATCGATGCAGAGAAACAATAAGACGTGTCTGTAGCGCCTCTCCTCACTGCTAATGCACATATGACTTTTTTTAACTTTATATTTTGGGAACCCAGACACAAAACACTGAGCAGTTTTTCATGCTTTTGGAGCTTCAATTAAGGGAACACAATGTTATGATATTGAATGTCACATTAGCACCATGAAAAAGTTGTAAACGATCACTTTTAATTAACACAGCATTTTTATGAGATACTATTTTATAATTTTGACGATAGTATCTATCTTACTATCTGTTGTTCATAGAAACGATTTATAATTCACAGCAGAGCTTTATTATTAAAAGAAACAATAAATGTGCTTTCATATATTCCTCTTTGTGTTGTTTAGGGGTCAAAATCTTCTTATTTACATGTTACACTTTTAAAGATTGCTCCAGCAGTAAAATAACAACTCACCAAACTGAAATGACTGTTAGCCTCCGAATGAAGATTAAACTGAATGACATATCATTACAGCCGGAACATACGTCGGTCCCAACTTGGTGTCAACAAGGGAAATACATCTCTTTTTCCTGTTTTCTCTGTGAGGAAACAACAAATGAACAGAAGAGATTTCCTCTTAAATGTGATGATTTTGGCAAATTCAGAAACATCAAACATGACGTGATGTCACGCCGGCTCGGACTTTATTATAGACGTGTGAAGAACATGGATCCAGATGAAGAACTCTGTCAGTAATCTGCTCTAAATGTTTTTCTTAATCCTCTCCAGCCTTCAAAATATGATTGAAGTGGACATTCTCATTTATTGGCTTTGACTTTGTATTTTAGCTTCTGAAAAGGGAAAGATAAGCAGACGTTCAGAGCATCAACGTTACCCTTCTGCGTCAAGATACCATTATAATGACATCGGGGGATATTTTCTGAGATGTAGAATATGACATGTATGGATGAGATCACGTAGAATAATCAGAGTAAACGCAGCATTAAGTGTCAATGCCTCACAGATTCCTCATTAAGATAATAAGAAACTGCAAAAGTTGCATCTCAAGTTTTAATTTAAATTAGCAGCAAGGCTATTCCTGACGTTGGGGACCTTTTTATTTTCAACGTGTACTTGAAAGGATTGCAGTGCATAAAAGCTTTTGGGGTAATGTCTCCTCTCTGGTATGTTGGGTATGGCAGGCCATCTATGTGGAATTGATTTTTCTTTTCTTCTGTGGGTGTCCTCAATTGCCTCCAGCTCGTCACATACCCCTCACTTTTAAGTGCCAATTTGCATTGAAAATCTAATTTAGTTCTATGTCTCCTCTCCTATGTGTGAGCAGTGGATCATCCTAATCAGGTTCTTTCGCCACTAGAGTTTTTTTAGTAATAATTAAATTCTCCCTTTAATTCAAGAGATGACCCATCAGCCTGCTTCTCTGCTGTCAATCATCCAAACTGTTCCCAACCAGGGATTTACAGCCGAATGGGATTTGAGAAAGTATGAAGGTATCGTTGAAAAACAAGCATCTCAGGGATATTAAGCTTGCTGAGGCAGTGAACATGAACATCAGGCCAAGGAGGAATGTTTTCATTCCAACTATTAATATAATTTCGGCATTGGAAATTCGCTCCAGCATGGAGGTGATTAATGTTAAACAAGGTGTTTATATCCTTTCTCATGCTTCAAATCGTGTTTAAACCACGTGATTAAGAGTATTTATCCTTTCTCAACCCTCAACTAACTTAACACAGTGGTAGCAGAAAATGCCAACTCATATAACAAAAAAGCATGATAAATAAAAAAAATAAAAAGTATGATATTTTACAAAACATTACTCTCCATTTTTTGTCCAACAAAAGCCAGCAAAAAAACATACATTTTCACTCACTACATGCATGCATGTCTTTTCAAAACACACTTCCGTCTTCAGAGGAAATAACTTAGTTTGGTTTAGGCAACAAAAACACTCAGTTAGGTTTAGGAATAGATTGTTGTTTGGGTTAAAATAACTGCAGAAGTGCTGTTGCTGAAGTACGCAAATAACGTGACAAATAATGTGACAAATAACGTGACAAATAATGTGACAAATAACGTGATAAATAATGTGACGAATGAGTCAACGTTTCCTGGCTGAAGGATCGGTGTTATTTGGACCCATCCACCTGGCATCTCGATGTGTGCTTTCGTAGTCTTAATATTTCCTCGTTCATGATTGCGTTGATAATAAACAAAATTATTGAATGAAATACCGACGAATTATGGCGCATTATTTTGGTATGTATAGCGCTACGAGTGCAGGATGAAACCAGCCTGAGAAATGCTCTTGAGCTGTCTTCTAATTAACCATAATAACTAGTCTTTAGCTAGTTTGTGAACTTGATGATCGTACCAAATTCTGAGTGTTGTTGCCACAAATGAATGAAAATAAGTAAATGAGCTCAGTGACACAATTATTCCCATAGCAGCACAACCAGGGAGAAATGTTTGAGTGCCTAAAACTCTTTATTTGAACACATTATTTAGCATCTGATGTCCTCTCAGACAAAACGACCCTGACCAGTCAGACAAATGTGTGAGCGACACGCCATCTCCCAACACATTATTCTGGCAACCATGAAATGTTTGGTCAGACATCAATCTTTCTTTTTCCTTTTAATGCAAAAAAATAGAGGTCATGGCTTGTGACGCAATATGCAGCCTGTCTGCGCCTCGGAAGATGGAAGTCGAGCCCGATTTCAAGGTAGACTGCCCGACTAAATTTAGGAGCTGTAATTCATTCATCACCCAGTTAGTGAATGCACCAGAGATGCCCATTCTTCTTCATAGGTGTTAAATATGTCCTTCAGGGTCTCTGCCCATGACTTTGAAACAGTCTGCTGAACAAGGTTTCCTCAACAAATCCACTCCGCCAACGTGTATCTACATTGTATTCCACAAGTGCACAGTTCTGTCGTCACGTTTGATCTGCCGTGGTAAAAAAAGAAGAAGAAAAAAGCTTGTAATAAGCAGGAAAAATAGACACTCTTAATTTTCTTTTATTACTCAGGCGTTAAAAGATGTTTTCCCTTTCTAGTTTGCGAGATTTGCACTTTCCCTGCAGTGTGTGCATGTATTATGATGCCAATTTGGAAAGACCAAACACCGCATTCAGGGTCAATGCCGGGAATCGATCGGGGGACGGGGGACGGGGGAAGTGAGTTTATTGCCGTCGTAAATCAACAATGGGGATTGAGGGAAAAAAGGAAAAGGCGAAAGCTTCTCACATCGATCCTTCACTTGGTTAATCCCCATCATAAAGGAAACACATGTGTGAGCTGCAAACAAAAAGTCACGAATGAAACAAACATCGGATCGCGGTGAGGGAGTGTGCCGTCAGTGAGGGCCGAACGAGACGGCCGTGGGTCACAAATGAAGGCAGACCATCCAGCCGAGGATCATTACAGGTCGACTATCCATCATGAATCCTATTTCATGCCTCACCCTTTAGACTAAAAGGGGAATTCAGTTGTTAAATGTTTCACTCAGCTCGGGGAATATTATTAAACCGACTCCTCAAGAACACATTGACTCATGAATGCAGAAAAGAACATTTTAAGACTTTCAATGATGAATGTAACCGCCAACTCGCCCACATGCTCAATTCAACGCGACTCTTCCGAAAGCTATTCCAACTCAACGCAAACACTTCACTGCTTTCATTCAGCTGTCCGAGACATTTGGTCAGGAAGAATGTAACCGGTTCATGTATGTACAGATTGACATTCAAGGCCAATTTTTGCTTCACAAACGATGATGTGAAAGGACCTCTTTCATGTACGTCTCCTTGGCATGGCGTTCCACAAACGACCGCGCTGATGAAAACAACGCAGTAACGACAGTCATATGGGTGAGTGCAGTCATGTGGGGAGCAGTGGATTGTGTTTCATTCATTCACGGAGGTGGCTGTCGACATTCTCGTGTTTTAACTGAGCTGCTCAAGCGAATGTGGTCAAAGAAACCACAGTTTACTAATTCCCTCCCCTGAAAAGAGATTGTCCGGTCAACTAGAACACAAAAGGTCTGTCACGTTACTCGGTAGCCTCTCTCAAGTGTTTGGAGGGGCTATATTTGCCTTTCCCAGGGGTGGAGGATGTACTCAAACATTTTCAAGGGCTTGGTGATTTATTAGCAGAAAAGGAATATTATTCAAGCATGTTTTCATTAGTGAACAATCACCAGAAACAAAGAGTCATGTTTTCGTTAGCTAGAGAACGAGTCCTTCATTTCTTCATAGGGAGCACCTTCATGTTTCTACAGTAGCCCAGAACAGACAAAGCAAACCGGCTGTCTTTTGCATATATGCATTTCCTGAAGGCCACCGTAATTCTCCGACACGCTGGTGAAACTGCGGTAACGTGATTTGCAGAATGCGGAAAAAAACTGTGGTACCGCCAGCTGAGAAATAAACTGAGAAATGGGTGAGTTATATACAAATTCATCATCCATACAGTTGTCAGGAACAAGGTTATTAGTTACAGATTCCCAAAACCGCCAAGCTGTAAACATGTTTATTGCTTTACGGTCTGGTCATTTTACATGGGTGTCTATCGGCTCAGGTGACCGTTTGAGAAACTGACGTTTTTGTCACTTCCACATTGGCTAACGGCGGTTTTACACCTGGCGGCGCACTTTAAAGCAGTCTTGGAAAGCCTGCACACCGTCCCCATTAAATAAAAGAAGCAATACCACAATGAAGAAGGTTTACTTAAGTAACAGTACACAGGTGTTGTTAACGTACTAAAAGTCAAAGAAATGAATACAAATAATGCAGAATTGCCCATTTATAATTATTAAAGCAGTCATGTATTGATTTAAATATCATTGCACTGTTGTTGTCGTTGACTGTTGATTGTTGTTTGTCTCGTCTAACGTCTCATGTCTAATGCATGCACCTTCCGCCTAGAAAAATTCCTTGTTTGTGTAAACATTCCTGGCAATAAATGGTTTCTGATTCTGATTCTGATGTATAAATCACAAAAAATCCATCAACTCTCGCGAGAAAGTCACAGTGGGCACAGCCAATGGTTCCACGCCTGTTCATTCTCCAAAGCATTACAAATGTAACATGGTCAAAATAATGTGAATGAAGGTTTGCTTAGCAAACTAAATGTTTTTATGCCATTTATTCATATGGTGGTCGCATCTGTTTCCCTCGTTACTCATCATTAATAGACTTTGGTCACTTTTATCTCAAGTGCAGTTCCTTCCATTTTTTCCAGTCGAGCTTGACTCTCTTCTCATTTTCTATTTACCGAGTAGCAGAATAAAAGCATTTTGTAAATACATTGAAGAGTACATCTTCCATTTATAAATGCAAGGATTCCTGATTAAGATTCATGATGAGATCTGCAAGCCCTTAATTACACTGAAAATGAAAGCAATATGGTTGGGTTGTGTTAGTGTTAGTGCAGCAGCAATCAATTATTGGGTTTTCCCTGAATAGCATTAATTGATGTGAAATTAGCATCCACGCCTTCAGCTCTGAGCCCATTATCCGGCGATTACATTGCAGGAATAAAAAATGAGAGTCAATTCATTTGAGTGATTTCACACTCCAAAAAACACTCACAGATTTGGAGGGAAAAAAATGATGAAGTGTGCTGCTGAGTAATGATAAACTTCTCAAGTATTCTTAATTAGACGGTTTGAGAAGTTAGTCATCAGGCGGTGAGAACATTTTGTGTGACGTCGCGAGAAATTGAGAAATGGGGCTTAAAATGGGGCTTAAAATGCCCATAGAGGTTTAGCGTTGCACCTTTCAATTGAATCAAAGCAAGATAAAGAAAAGAACAAACATTTGTGATTATTTTCGGAGCCAAATCCAACCATCTGGACCTCTGATAAAGAAGAAACAAATCAACAGAGCTTGTTCATGCACTTCCATCGCACGAGTCAACTACCTCTTGGCAAGGAGAGCACCGGCGGCACTTGTCTTTGCGCCGTCCACTGGGCAGGATTGGGCTAACAAGAGGGTCAGTGGCAGTGATGGAGGAGACGGGCAGCGGCGGCCCCCGAGGGAAGCATGACTCGGTGCTTTAATCGTCGCAATGATAATCATCTGTGGTGGCAGGAACTGCAGGGAGGCAGTTACAGCCTATTTGCAGCTCAGTCAAAAGCGCACACGCTCAAATGGATGATCTTCTGCACGTCTGAAGGAGACGAGGTAGTGGAGGAGGAGGAGGAGGAGGAGGAGGTGAAGGGGCAGGGAGATCATAACCAGCGGCTTGTCCTTGATGGCGACCACGCTGACGAGTTTGATGGCTTGGATGGAATCATTTGACTTAATTTAAATCATAAAACAATGTAAGACAGATGGGTCTGACCTTAAGTTTAAACGGAGAGTATTACTCACTTTCTTCATTAGCGTTTGCCTCACTTTAAACCGATGATTTATATATATGTATATATATATATATATATATATATACATATATATAATTTACATACTGTAGAGAAAACCGACAGAAATGTAGAATTGAGTATCACTTAAATCGAATAAATATCAAAATCAAATCTTGCTTTGCCTCAAAAGTACAATTACAAACAGTTTGCAAAATGTAAATTAAGATAATTGAACCATTGCTGCTTTGTAGGAGCTCATTCAGTTTGAAACTTAAAGACTAATCTCATCAGTATGAAGCCATGATCTATCAATAGGAATTTAGAGTTGTCCACGTCTGGGAAAAAATGTCTCCTTGTTCTTTCCAAGCAATTACTCTAATAGAGCCATCAATGAAATTTACTACTGTTACTAATGGCCACCATGCTGCTTGTCCAAGCTACAGTACACAGTTAAACTTTGCAGGATGAGTCCTAAAAGCAAGCAGGATTTTAAAATTCAAGCCGCATTACTAGAGGTGAAAAGTACATTTTCTCAAGTACTGTACTTGAATTTGAGTGATTATATTTCAGAGGGAGCTTGTCCTTTTTATTACTATCATTATTTAGTAAAGTGAGACGTGATATGGGACTGCACAAGTCAGAAGTCACACGGATTAACACGACGGGGCGAAACAACAAACAAAAAACCTGACAGATCATGTGGTGTGAGTGTTAGAGAAGGTGTAGGCAGGTTGTTGTGGAGGGTTCCTGTGAGTGTGTATTGGTACAAACCCCAATCGTATGTCATGGGAAGGTGTATGTGGAGCACAAAAACATTATAAGGATATTCTGCGTGTCATGGTAACACATTTAAGACTTGTGCAGTGAAACAGTTGCAGTTAGTTTACATACGTATCCTAAGCCCAACCGTGAAGTTTTTCCTCAACCTAAGTAATTATTAAACAACGTAAGATAAGTACAGAAAACACGTCACAAACACAAAATAAGTACGTAAACTAAGTAAAACGTGAACAACGTAACATAAGTAACGAAAAGTCACTTTTGGCAGCAGTAAACATATCTTTTTGTCAATATTTCAACGGCATTACCCTCAATTCATGTCAGGTGATTTGAGCAAATTGCACACCTGTATGTTCACATTTTTACAATGGTCTCTGATTAAACAGGTTTTTCACAGGACAATGAAACAAACGCTTCAATGCTGGTGGCTTTCTTTGAGCTGAAAACATACATACTGCAAATTAAGTTCCCACCGTTATCCAGAACCAACAACTAAATACACTACATGTGACTCTGCAGACTCACTGAGATTTTAACTGATGAAACAGAACTAGTTTTAGCAGATTTAGAGGCCTGAGCGTTGAGAAATTCAAATTGAAACTTTGTGTGGATGATTTGCCAAAAGCACCATTTAACCAATCTATACATCACACCACAAATTACACGGTGAAGTGAAAAACATCTGTGCGTTTGCTCTGGTGCCGTCAATACTGCCTGTCTGATGCCTTCCCTGTGACATCTTCTCTCCGCCATTAACACCATTAACTGTTAGAGAAACTGAAGTCTGAGCTCTTCTGCTTTGTATTTCTCATCCCGAGAAACACCAAACAGTAGACAAAACGCCTGCCTCGACCAGTCTAACGGTGAAGTAAATGAGCTTCTGCCATGATAAGATGTCTTAAGGCCTCCGAATAAATAAAGCAACTGATGTTCAACACATTTAAGTATAGCAGCCATTCCTGACCACGGGGTTGAAACAAAGCTCTCGGCTTTAGTTCCTGTCCAGGATTCTCATTATGATGTTTGTCACAGTCTCTTTATCCCGTTGCAGACTCATGGGCGGTGGAGTTCGTCCGCATTGCTTTGCCTCCTCACACCAGCACATTGGATTTAAAATGAAATAATAATAAGGTCAAAGCTCTGACTTTACAGCTTTGAAGGGAGCGTGTTTGAGGGTGTTCACGTCTATATTGGGTGTGCAGTGAGCAGGACTCTTAGCCCTTTTAATGCAGCGATCAATCAAAAGGGCCAAAGAGCAAAATGTTTGTGGCTAACTAAGTCAGTTATCTGACTTCAGCGTATCTGTGTGTTACTTTCTGAATACCCGAATAACCCCTCTTTTACCAACCCCATTGCCAGACAAGGGCTGGACGATTTTGCCAAATACATCCAACTTCCAACAAAATTCTTCCTTTCTACAACATCTATGTACGGTGTGATGAAGGTCAGGGACAGATTGTGGTTGCTAGAAATGAAGTATGTTTAGGGTTACGTTGAGGCGACTAGAACACTTGGAGCAAGGCAAAGGAAAGATCGTGGTGAAGGTAAATGTCAAAGTCGTTGGAGGTCTGTGGCTCCTCATTGTGAACACACATCCATCTTGCCGACCGCCACACCTTTCTGTTCTGCTTCGGTACACACTGTGGAGGACGCCGAGACTCCTGCACTGGCAATGCACGGTGGCATCAAACATAAATCGAGAGCTGCAGATTTTTCCAACATGGAAGTGATTCACACATTTTGGCTGATTTAACAATGGGAAAAGGATGACAGTTGAACATTTTGGCTCACACTGGCACATTTACAGTAATGTTGATCAATGTGCGGTGTCCTTGTGAATAAGGAAGTAAATAAGTAAACAGACGGATTAAAAAATAACGTGTCGCCTCAAGGCCTCATGAGTCTTTAACTTTAGGAGATGCTTTGCAAAACAGTTCTTTGCATTATATTTAACTTGCAATACATGTTGTTAAAAAGCTGGCGAGGTTTAGCCAGTCCCGAGTTCGGTCGGGGTGTTTGAGGACATTTGTGTTCAGTGGAAACTTTCTTAATCCTCTTAATTGTTGGCAATGTTGTGCCTTTGCATTTGTTTTGAATCTTTGAGACTCGGGGACTGAATGTTAATTGAGGTTCACTTCACACTGACGGGGATCCTGTTGCTTTACCAGGGTTAAAGTTGCATGTTTGAGAAGAAAAATATGCTTATTTGAACCGTATTTGTTGCTTGATTGTTGGTTGTCGTAGTTGTGTTGATTCTCGTGTGCTGGGTGTGTGGTTGTCTGACTGTTTCTCAGGTCTCAATTCAAACAAAGAAGAGTTGAATTCCACTCCTGGCTCCATGACTGTCAAGATGGCAGCAAAGATGCCATGAATGGGGATTAATTATTCTCTTATGCAGCCTAACTTTAGTGGAATTTAATATATCGGGTATGAAATTATGTCATAGATCTTATTAATCATCTATCAGATTATTTTTATCATATGTAATATATCATTTAAATAGTTTATGGTAGTTTATCAGTGTGTTTTCTTGCCAGATTCAATGGCGGCACACAGATGAAATAGACCAGGCGCAGAAACTATTGCAAAAGCAGGGAGTGAACATATAATTTTTTTAATTTTTTTATTACGAATTCCCGCAAATGAGCAAATAAACAATATCCAGTAGTTTGTGCAGTAACACACGCATGCACACACACACAACATGGATAATAAAGATACTGTTTTACTAGTTACTGCATCAATTAAGTAGACATGTACTGAAGTTACTGAAGTTTAGTAATGTGTCCAATTACTGATGGTTCACAAAAATAGGTCACCATGTAAAAACCGGGCCACAGTTGGTGTACTGTTCCCCCATCAACACCCTCTTTTATTTATTTGTATATATTTTAAATATATGTATATAAAAAAAACCTCACTTTGTTCTGCAATGCAAACATGTTATTGCATTTCTCAGCAGAAAGATAATTCCAACAAACACGTTCCATCCAACGTCCTGACCTCGGGAAATATGGACTGTTGTGCAGGGACCAATTTGGATGCCATGACAAATATGGTACATCAAAATGCAAAAAGAGCAGCTATATTGTGCCTCAACTCGACGGAAGCTCTTTATATTAAATCTGTCAGGCATAATTGGTTTCCTACCAGATGAAAAACATTAAAACTGCAGGGAAGACACTGTTCCCAGCTCACCACCATCTGTGCTCTGTGATTTGACACTGCAGCAAGATTTAATGAATTATTAGGTCATTAAATTGAATGTGTTTACAGTCCGGGCTCCATCTACCACCTTTAACTCAGTGTCTTTCCTATTTCAGCTCCTATTCTGCACCCTAATTCACCTGTGACACCCTGTTGGCACCCTGCCGGCTCCTTCCCCCTACAAATTATAGAAACGGACGTCCATCCAGTAACTGCAGAGGAGCTATCAGCCAGAGGACAGCTGTGTTTCCCAGCTACAGCCGAAGCCTGGCAGAAGCCCCAAACCACACTTCAAACACTGTTCAGGTTGTAGAGACACAGCTCCCCTGCACCCTGCATACGTGCCGATGAGCCGAGCTTGAAGCCATGTTTCACTTCTGCCAATGACGGAGGTATTGTTTCTGGTTATTTTACTTCTTATTGGGCTAATTGTATAGCAACATATTTTCAAAAGGTTGCTCACAGATATTACACAAAATGTGGAGTGATATCCTGTGGCCCAAGGACCAGGTGACATGTTGGTGGGAATTCTACCATGAGGCGGTCATTATAATACTCTCACACATCCTGAGCCATAAAAAGAAATGGAACTCGGAGCCTGTCCCTTACAAAATATTTTTTTAATACATAGTTGTCCTAAATGTATACTGCAAATTTGCTTTCTGCCGCGAACAGCTGATCCACTGAAAGCCCAAGTAGAAAATCCACGGCCCGCCACTAGATTACGGAGACCTCGGTTAGCATCATGCATCCCGCATGTCATTACTGCTGGAATGCTGTAAGCTCATTTGGGTATTTTTAGAAAAAAACATTGTTATATTTATTTGATAAATGAAATTTCTTGTTTTGTCTAAAATGATTTAAAACTTAGAAAACCACAAATCCTCACAATTCAGAAGCTTGAACCAGAAGATTGTTATCAATTAATTTTCTGTCTATTGCCATTGGGAAGTGTCTTGAACGTGCAATATCTCTAATGGCCATCAGGGGGCGACTCCTCTGGCTGCTATAAGAAGTCAGGTTGTACTGATTGATTGCCTCAGTAAACATTGTAAACATGAGTTTATGGTCTCAATCCATAGTTTCCAAGTCTTCAAATTAATAAATGTACTAATAATTTAAGCACTGTTCTTTTTTTGTTGTTGTTCAGAGTGAAGAAACAATGATTTGCTTTTACAGAGCAATCAAAAATAAGGTTTGGTTAAAATTCCAATGTCACATTTAATACCATTCACATTCATATTTAGATTAAAATGTGCTAAATGGGAACCCCAAAACCCCTTTTATGTGATTTATGCTTTGGCATTTGTTCTCCCAGCAGAATCTAAAACTGCAGAGCCTCTACTAAGTATAACAATAAATGCCCAAATCCTTTGTTTAATGAAGTGTCTGTGACTAAAGTTAAATTATAAACAGCACCACCTCAGAGTGTTTTATCTTACGCTTTCTTATCTGACTCAGGGAGGCAAGCAATTTGCGTCTTGTTTTTCCCAAAAAAACGCCTTACTCCTTCTCCTTCATCCTACTTCTCAACCTTGATCACAGTCAACATGTTTTTCTCCAGTCGCAGAGGACGGCGGGGGAGCGCCGTACCTTTCACAAAAGGTAGCTAAATCACAAACGGCACGGTGACAACAGCATTCCCAAAGCATACGCTCCTTAGTACCTGGATGTGTTTCCAGTGTCACAGAGAGAAATAACATCCTGCTTTAGGCTTCTTGTTTTGTTTGAAGAATTGATGGCTGGCAGTATGGATGGAAGCCCCACTTGATAGAGAAAATAGACAGGAAATGCAGCAATGGAAAGGTCAAAAAGAACCATGTGGTGGTTTCTGTTTCTGGTGGTGAAAAAAAATCAAAGATTTTGTACCCATCTTTCTTCAGTTTGGCTTGTGTTGACATGATGCTGGCACCAAGAAGGAGCAGATGCCTCTGATTAGCTGCCATTATTCCTCCGTGGCTTCACAAGAGCATATTCCTTCTTCCTCCCTTGGGCGATCGGACGTCCAATGTTATCTTCTGCCATGAGTGTGTGTGTATGTGTGTGTGTGTGTGTGTGTGTGTGACAGAGAGTGATAAACATGGAGATTAAAGACAAAATGGGACAATAAAATTGAGGATGCATGACAGAGAAAGAGAGACAGAAGTCAGTGTGAGGAGACAGATGAGAGGTAAGCTCTCACACTTCCTCTCTGTCCACTGGGACACAAATTCAGGTTGGATGACAACATCAGGCCGGTCGGGCAGACAGGATGCTCGCAAGACCGCTCCAGAAGATTAAAGCAGGACAGCCGGCTTTGATGCTGGCTCTGTGGCGACTGGAGTGGAGCGAGCGGGATGGAGAGCGGGATTGTTGTTCTGCCCGGTGCTCGAGCTTCTCCTTGCCTGGCTGCAGAAACGGCAGCTCTTCCATGGTTTGGACACAGACCCAGCACTTATCTAACACTAATAAGAATATGGTACCATAGACGAGCCAAACAAAAGCAACTGGCAGAGGAAATCCTCTTAAAAAAAAACAACAAAGTCAGTTATTAAAAATTATATTTTGTTCTGAATCTTCACTAAAGGCAGAGGTAAGGAGATAAATATATATATATATATATATATATATATATATATATATATATATATATATATATATATATATATATAAACGGCATAACTTTTTGAATGCACAGGAAATTCAATATTCTTTCCATAAAACACACTCTAACAGCAGTTAAATACACTGATGAGCAAAATAAAATCCATTTAACTGGTAAGTGCCTGTAGTTCAGGGGGTGGAGGACATTATTGGTCGGGTTGATGGTTCAATCACGTATTTCAGAGTCGTGAAGCAAGACCGTGACGTTTCATGTCCAGATGAGAGGAAAAATGTAAGTTGCTGTGAACAAAAACATTTACCAAATGAATGTTATCTGCAGAAACGGCAACACAAAGAATGTGTACATCTTATAATCTTATAGCATAGCACGGCTGTTACATGGGTGCTTTGTGAGATAAGCACATCAGGTGTCTCTGGTGTCAGCCATTACATTGGTTTCTAATATCTCTTAAATAAGTGATGCTGAAAATTTAATTTAGCTCCTGTATTTATTTGTTGTTTGCTTGGTTGTATCAAAATCCCTAATATTGTATAATTATTGTGGGTTGGAGTCACCGTTATTAAAAATAGTTGGGAGATTGCGTAGTCAACGTTGCTATTGTGTATACATGGTATATATACATGGTCAGATACTTGCAAATTTGTATTATATGATTCATATTGTACCAAAATGTTGTGTTTTATGTCATTGATTAGATTGGTAGCTTGAGGTCACACCGCTAGCCAGCAACGCTAGCCAGCGATGCGAGCACTTCCATCTTCCACCTGAATATGTTGGACTTAAAGGGTAGTCACAATGTGTTCTGGGGAGAAACACTGATTGTAAACGGACCCTCGGTTTACAAGAAAGCGTTGTCACAAGAGCATGCATGAGAACATGCTGTACATCTGCTTTGACTGTAAGAAGTGCTTGAGACAAATTAGAGAGACGTGACATCTCATTTACACATTATTACACTCGCATGGTGCTGACATATTTTTGTATCTCCCTTGACTAACCCTCGGGGAAAACGTTTCACAAGTCTGAAGATTGTTTTTCACTTTAGAAATCAAGAAAATCTTTTATAAAAAATAGGGGAGGGATTTAACTGACATCATTATTATTTGTGTCATTATTTAATATGTCTGTTTACATCATATTATTTGTACAACTGGTTTACATAAATATTGATTTTGTTAGGATTAACACTAGACAGGAACTATGTTTAAGTCAGTTTGCTGGCACACATTTAGTCTTGGCAATCTCCTAAAAGAAGACATGTGAAGCGGCAGAAGTTTCTGTATAGATTTAGATTTAATGTGATATCGAAGTGCTCGTTTTTAATGAAGATTTATGTTTTTCAAGAGGACTCATTTCTCTCTCGGTTGTGTGCTGTGTGTGTGTTGTGATATTCCCCATGTTTGGTCACTACATAATTTTTACTATGTTATTTATTTAGTGTGAAATGAGCTTCTTTAGAGGACAAAGATGAATACTACTTCTAAAATATCAGTGCCTGATAAATTCATACGCTGTCCCTGTCGAACTGCATGAGTCACCAGAAGTTATCTGCTCTAGACACATTAATAGATGATGCTTTGAGGAGATAATTTCACTGAAATGTGTCATGATCTAGTCACGGTTTGGTGACAAAATCAACAATTATCTGTATCTAGACTGTATCTGGGTAAAGTCAGCAAAGACAGGAGAGAGAGAAAAAGACGGGAGACGTACTGTGATCCAGTCAGCTGCTGTTTTTGCCGTATGACTAGATCGCCAGGAGATCATCGTATTGCTGGCAGAATGAATCACTTTCTTTGCTGGCAGTGTTTATTTGTGTGCTCTGTCACTGTTGATGATCTTTCGGGGCATTCAAGTCTGAGAAAATTAAGGCCATCAACGCATATGTCACGCAGACTGGCTGATTGCAGAATTCCCACATCGGGGAGCAAAGTCCATTATCATTAGTTATCCGCAGATATGTGGCGCTGAGAGTCAAGGATGATGGAGCGAGGGGGATGGCAAGGAGGAAGGAGAGGGGAGACACAACAGAAGGAGAAAAGAGAGCTCAATAGTGTCTGAGAGAAAAATGCACAGGAAGGGAAGAAAATAAGGAGTGAGGGGACGGTGAAGGGGGAATGTGAGAACAAGAGGGAGCTATTGATTGTCGCCTCTGCACCTGCCATACTGCAAGAAAAAGCGGCAGGCGAAATCAAATGTCATCATTTGGGAAGAGACTGGCGGGTTCCCTGACTCATCTCGGCGCGAGGGCCACTCCGGCTGTCAGCCGCCATTACCTCCACCATTCATCAGAATTCACCACTGCCCAAAGTGAGATTCATCTGAAGCAAGCGCATGCAAAAGAAATGATAGTGGAGAGGAACGGGCAAGCATCAATCACTTGGACACGCAGAAGGAGGCGACGCCAGAGTGCCTTTTTTAGCTATTTGAAGAGATAAATAGAGAGGCGTTCTTCTCAAGCATGAGGATGTTTGAACTGTGCCAAAAATTACACACAATTTAAAAGATACTTTTGTGGGTTAAGAAAGTTGTGTTTTGTTGTAAAACTGTTGTAAAACTGAAAATATGTAATTAGAAAGACTATGCAACAAAAGTTGCGTAAGTGACACCTCTCGCTGAAGCCACGGTGCCTGTGTGTTTTGTACCGGGCTGTGCTCACACCAACTGGTCGTTCTTTTGCTTCTTGGCTGATACCAAGAGTCGCTGGATAAAACACATCACCAAAGAAAACGCTGAAGTTGTGCATGGAACACAGCTAAGCTAACTAGCTAGCTAGAAAGCCATGTTGGTTTCTAGCGAGCTAGAAACACATGTTGTATTGTACAATACATGTCGTATTGTACGAGACGACAGATGTGGTTCACACAAAACTAAATGATACCACGACAAATATATGACAAACTTTCTTGACATGCACAATTTATATTTATTTTATTGACAAACATCACATGTTCATTGCACAATTCAAGCGGGATCCCAAAAATATTGGGCTTTTGCCTGACTACTGAACATCATTTTTTTAGAAAGGAGTGTGACTATAGTTATTTCCATTCATGCGGTAGACGCAGAAAGCACTGCTGCTGCACGTCTCTCCAGTTCAATATTCCTCACAAAGACAGCCATCACTTTCAAGGAGCTCTACACCGCAACACTGGAAAGAAGAGAAAGGTGCCTCTTCGTTTCCGGAGCAAATGCAAATGTCTCCCTCTAATCTCTGCAGGAATGAAATGGTTTTCATACCGATCCTTGACCCCTTCTGGCCGCCACGGGTGTTTGTTTCCACCTGCACTGCTTTTTTCTGACAATTCCACACTGGAGGAGAAAGATAAGGTGTGGAAAGGTTGAGGCTATAAGACGTATCAAACATCCCCCTTGTCTGCTTCACTTGATTTCAGTTTGGTATCCACTGGAAACAGGCGCCGGGGTTGTGATAATGCCGTGTGCACGTTACTGATATCTTGAACAGACGTAGGTGCCGCACTCTTCATCAGCACTAACCCGTTTTCAGTGGCTGAGCGTGATATTTTATTCAAGAGAGAAAGGACAAATTCAAGGTTTGTCCCAACGCACCGGCAAAGGATATGACTAAACATCTTTATCAACTCTTGAGTGAATCTGCGCTGTTGTGTCAGCAAACCTACCCACTCAGTGGCCTTCACAGCATTTAAGTGAGGCATTAACATTTCTTTAAGAGTAGTTTTCTGTGAATGTAGTTGTTTGTTATTTTATTTTGTATTGACCTGTAGAAGCCCCGCACCCATTAGTTACTCAAGACAACTGTCAAGACATTTGTTGTGGCATTGCACATAATACAGTTCACATGACGGCAGTGGAAGACAAAACAAAACATCAAGCTTTTCAGTTTCTTTGGCTGGCAAATGTCGATTTTGCCAGCTGAAATTGTCCGATTTAATAAGTTCACATATTGCTGTGTAGTTCTAGTGTGTAGAAACGGTTCTCTTGAAAGGCACTGGAACAAAAGTGTCCACAAACATAAGTGAAGAAGAAAAAGAACCTCTGCTTATTTTGAGCTATTGCCCAAGGCTTCGTTAGATTGCCACACTCCGATCAAACAGGTCAAACTGCTGATTAAAAAGTAAATCGATACTCTTGTCACTGCACGCTTATTTCTCACCTTGAATGTTTTCAGAAACATGTTTCAATGTGCTATTAAACTGTCAAATTAGAAAGTTTGTCACACGGCCCGCCATGTTGAAAATAGTAGAGCCGGACTGTTTGAGGTTCCGCCGAGTCTTTCCGTCAGATCTGGGGAAGCTCCAATATTACTCTTTAGATGCCCTGTGCCGGTGCCCAGTTAGGGATGGCGTGTTTAAGTTATAATACCCTAAATATCCCACTGAGCAGCTGCATCTCTGACATTTGACACCTGACCTTTCTACAGATTTTAGACAGTTTTGTTCTGATCATCTTTGAGACACGTGGCCTCTCACGAAATGGATGACATTCTGGACAATGGAAAATTCTGATTATTTCTACTTATGTGGCATTTTTAAACCCATTATTTTCAAATCCTTCATGTTGAAGATCAACTATCGACTGCACGTTTGTAAGAGCCACAGTGCAGCTGGAAGTGAAGGCAGCTGGCAGCTACAAGGAGTTCACTCTCATTAAAGCCTCCTTGACATCAGGGTGAAATACTGCTGGTCAGCTTCCAGGTGATCTTTCAGGAACCCGTGTTTCCTACAAGGGTGTCGCTTAAAGGTCATTTCATACAGCCAGAGGACAAGCAGAAGCAGCAGGCTCACTTACTGTTATGTAACCTGCATCGAGGATATGCAGCACAAACTCTGCACGGACTCTTTGTTTCATTGCATGTTTCACAACTTCTATAGATCCGTAGTCACAGGACGGGTAGAACATGTTCTTCGACGGTGATAGTCAAATGTTATTCTCCTCATTTGCAAGTAAAAGTCCCCCAAATCTTATCAGGATCCCAAGAGATGGGGATTCATTCTTCTTCATTAATGCAACTGTCAAATCTGAACTTTAATCAAAGAGGGGGGGAAAGAAATTATAGTTTAATGCAGTCATATCTATAATGGGGATGAAAGAAGTTCTCAAACTTCATCAGCCAGTCTGATGACTTGAACGCGTCTCATTTCTTCGTCATTCCCCATTCAAAACTGCTATAATATTGATTGGATTTTACGACCGATTTCCTTGATTTAGATTAACTTCTTGAATAATGTAAAGGGAAAGTTAATGCAATGAACCCATAACGACGCAAGATCTTTTACGCTGATGAATACCTTTTTACTGATTACCAATTTACTGCGCTTTATTTATTTGTTTTGTTCAATAACTGTTGTTAATGGGATTGTTATTTTATCACTGGCTGGATGTTGATTTGACTCAACTGATGCTGAACCTTGAACACTAATCAAATTTGAAAGGGCTCTTTCCTGCAATTTTTTAATTTTTCTTTTACTGTTTTCAAGCTTGATATTTTGTGATTAGGCCTAGGAAGTTTTTGTCACATACTTGTTTCCGGACTAGATGTGTGAAACAACAGTATGCGCCCTCTTGCTTCCCATTGCACGTTCACATGGAGGATTCTGCTGTACTAAGTGGAACTTGGATACAAGGAAACATTGTATTTAGGACCAAAAATACCCTTGTCATGTCTCTAAAATAGTTATTTTCATATAGCATAATGTATGATATATTTAGCTGTGTGACACTGCATTTATTGTAAACAGTACACTTAAACAAAATTATTATTTATTTACACTAGTCTTGCATCGTCAGCATTATTTACACTATTATATTGTATATTTCAGTATTTATCATTTATATATATATTTTTTCATATTCATTGTCTAGTATAATGCACATATTTTACATATTTATTTAATTATTGATCTGTTATGTATTTCTATTCTAGATTGGGAGTGTGTAAGTGTAAAGTAACCCAATTTCCCCCTAGGAACTATAAAGTATGACTGGTCCTGATGTTTATTAATACTTTCCTTGCCGGAGAAAGGGAAGTTTGTCCTGAAGCTTGCCACTGTATTTATGTGTATTGGAATCGGGCCTATATCTCACAGTCTGCATCTCAAGATCTCCGCAAGAAAGTTAATGAGCTACATTTTATTGTAACCACAAGACATGTTGGATAAAAAAAAAAAGTGGTACAAACTGCTGTGAAAATGAGGCATAAGTGATCCAGCATAGTATATTAACATAACAACACTATACTGTGGGCTATATACGTTGTGTTCCACATACATTACCCTCTACATGTCTCCCTCACCACAGACGGGAGCTGTCAGTCAGAGGACTGGAGGGTGAAGGAGATCAAGAGGTCTGTGCCAGAGGTGACAGAGCTGACCGTGACATGTCAAGCGTATCCATGCTGAAATATGAATAGACATGCTGCACGCGCTTTGACTGTCCATGTAAAGTAGTTATTCACTAAGAGGCTACACAAAAATACAAGCAAATTATGCTGCGTGTGAGTTTAGCATACTGATGTGATATTTCTTCCTCAAAACATAATTTTCTCTCTAGTGTTCAAGGAGCTTCCATCGCCACACTTAGCATGAACGGCATTACATCTTACAAGCCGCTCAAGAAAAAGGATTGGTAATGTAATAATAAAGTGGATTTGATCTAGGATCCTTACATCAAATACCACACTGGTTCCTATTGCCACAAACCAGTTAATGCACAGACTTAATACACATACAGTAGATGGTGAAAGCCACCTCTCATCTTAATTTTAAAACCATACAAAAAATCCCTTTGGAAAACCTGAAGTGTGCTTCACAGCTTTTAAATATCTGCTTTTTCTTCAGAGTCAAAAATAATCCTGTTGGAGAAAACATGATGAAGTCCCTCTTGGATGCTCTTCCATCGGAGAAAACAATGAAGTGCCGGATCTCCTTCTAGTGGAGAAAACATGATGAAGTCCCTCTAAGGTACTGTCTAAGTGCTGGTGCCCCACTGCTTGCAGCTGTTGCCACAGGCGAATGGGTAAACATGACTCTGTTGTGGAGGAAGTGTTTTAAATGGTACAATTTTGCGTTTGGTAAGTTGTTTGAGCAAACAACTGGATAAATGAGACTTAGATCGTAAAGCATGAGTTGTGTGGAAGTTTTAAAGAAAAGTTTTGATGTAATGTTGCTGTTGTCGTGGCCCTCATTTACTTCAATACATCAAGAGTTTTCTCAAATTTTGTATTCTTTGTTCACCGTGGAGACGTGCAAGAAAAACAGTTTTTTTTCTTCCAAGAATTCACGGTTTCATGCTGCTAGTAATTGATAAAGAAATGTTTTTTGGAGAGTGAATTATTCTTTGACTCAGTTTGTCTGACTGAAACTGATTGGGTTGTTACTTAGTTGCATTGTTCTGCATGATTTGCAGCATACGTATGTTGTGTTTCCTTTGTGCGAAATATGACGTATATGTTGTCAAAGTGGTAAAGTAATTTCCTTAACTTCCTGATGATTTGTGTATTCACAGGCGCTTCCTTTAGTTGCAGTGTGTACAACTGTTTTCCTCCAGAGACGGCTGCTGTGCACAGGTCTCGAGTGTTCCCTGGTGGAATTATTTCTGTGTGATGCCTCGCGCCTCGGCTTTTGTTGCACTCTTGTGACGCTGCGGTTGATCATTACATTATCAGCAGGGTTCAGGTGAAAAACGGGACAAAGCCTTCGACCATCAAATTATCATTTTAACCCCTCCGCGTCACATATGCATAAAACCGTGGAAGCTGAGTTTGTGTTTGTGCTTATGAATGTGTGTGTGTGTGTGTGTGTGTGTGTGTGTGTGTGTGTGTGTGTGTGTGTGTGTGTGTGTGCACTCATCCGGTGTACTCGCTCCCGGGGTCATGGATGGTAACTGGAATGGGGCTCTGGACAGCCATTGATAAGGATGCCCAGTGACAAGAACCACATGCCACTTGTAGATAAAATAAAAGGACAAAGAAAGAGAATAAAAAGTTAAAAAAAATAAAACCCACTGATTTTGTAACCAGGGCAACTCTGTCTCTTCAAAATCAAGGTTACAGCGCTCGCAAGAGCAGACACGTTTCCAGACAGTAACAGGATTAGTTTTACTATAGAGTCTAATGCAGCTCTTTGTGTGTGTGTGTGTGTGTGTGTGTGTGTGTGTGTGTGTGTGTGTGTGTGTGTGTGTGTGTGTTAGGGCCACAACCACAAACACAAACACACATCTAATGCAACAGCAGGCAGCTTTGTTCCCCTCACTTCACAAAAGACTTTATTCTGTCTTTTAAAGATTTTCTTCAGTCATATTTTATTTGACTTTAAAGTGTGCTTTTGCAAGTAATTTTTATTTAGCTTTTAGGGTTGGGGGCACATTATTTGAGTAAATGCCACATTAGCATTCCCTGCAACACATGGATTTGCCTGTTACCGCCTCTGGCTCTGCTGAGAAGGATCCTGACCGGTGGCAACGAGCTAAATGCATCTACACCGTCGGAGCAGATTAGAACAGTCTGGGAATTTATCATAAAATACCTGGAAGAAAACTAGACTCATATTTAGGCAATTTTAAGTTCTTAAGAAAGTCATTCACACGGGCACTTTAGTTCATGTGTGTGTGGTTGCTTATGGACAGTTTTCACTCAGAGAAAGTTGTTTCAGGGTTGTGTTTGTACTTACAGTACACAAGTACACGTCCCACAAAAATAAAATAGACAACCTGAAATGCTCAACATGTACAGATTTTGTGATTTATGATACTGGGACCTAAATGTAGCAGCTTTCCATCGCTATTTTTGTGGAATATGTCATTTTGGGAAAAACACAAATCAATACCACTTTCATGATTAACTGTCTGTTACTTTTGAAGAATTAACGCCTGGAGTCAATTCACGTAACTTAACATTGGAAGCACCCGGCAAACAGCAAGCTAGCCTGTTTACGACAAATATATTAATAAGAATAACTACAACTTGTTTTTTTAATCTTTGTATTAGATTAGATAGATTATATTTGATAGTAACTATTAGATTAGATAGATAGTGGATTAATTTGTGTTTGCCACAATTTTGTACAATTTTAACTACTAATAACTAATTTATACTTTAAGGTCCTCAAGTAAGCTCAGTGGATTGTATTGCCTCTTCCTGCACTGTGATATAATGTTTTGCCATAATGTTAGTCTATTTTTAAATAGTGACAATAAATTCAATTCAATTTAGGAGTTCAGAGTTTGTGAAACCTCAGTGGACTCAACATAAGTTCATTTGTACATAGGTGTTTATGCTAAGCGAAATTAATCACCTGCAAACTTAACGGACAGACATGAGAATGGTAAAGATCTTCTCGTCTTCTCGACAAGAAGAAATGTTCAACAATTTTACTTTTGCTATCGGAGGATTTTCTGAACAGTCCCAACTTTGCCCTCCACCTCCAGTACACAACACATTAAATACTAATTGGTAGAAGACAAATGAGGTAATTAACATAGTACCTAATGTTTCATATTAAAATGTGTTTGTCCTTTAGAATGTTAAACAAATTTGACCCTTGAGAGTAACATTTAAATCTAGGATGATATGTTTAGTACTACCTCTAAATTGGATTTTTGTTTTTGTTTGTGCTTTTACAAAAACAATATTTATATACATGGAAGTGTGGTGGGTTTGAATATTAAAATCATACTTACTCACACTTACTTAAACATTCCACGGAAGTCGGAAAACACATAGAAAATCTGTGTTTACCAGCTGTTTATCTTCATGTCACAGCTGGATTCCACTTCTCTGTGTTCCTGATAGGCAGCAACTTGCTTATCTATGCAGGATTCATCTCACGCTCCTCTATCTCTGTCATTCCGGATGATCATGGAGCAACAACGTGATGTAAAATATGTAGCATATTAAAGACCACCGACAGAGCAAGAGAGGAGACAAAGCAGAGGTGCAGAGAATACACAATTGAGGTCATTTTGAACCCCAATTGAAGTCAGCAGATCTAAGTGACAACACCTCCAGACGTTCAACAAGGAGGCACCAGGGGACGACGACGCCTCCGTGACGTTAAGTCTCTGAAACATATTTTCAACTTAATAAGAAGCGATAGAGATCAAATGAAAAACCTCCAAGGTGTTCAGGGAACCGGGCAAGGCATTGATTTTCTTTCTCTCCCCAGGTATTTCCCAGCAGCCTTCAGGGCTGATTGAGATTTGACTCCGGGAGGTCCTGTCGGAGGCGCAGTGGTTGGAATCTCAGAGCGCCTTATCTCCTCCCGACGAACTCGCAGTGGAGATACGACTAACTCGCTCCCCACACAAGGGCACCGAGTCATTTTGAGAGTAATCTTTGGCTTTTTCACTCCCGGAGTGCCTCTTCCGCTTTGAAAAAATAAAAAAAAAACCTCCACGCCATTGTAAGGAAAATCTTTTCCCCCACTGTTTGCAATATCTTCTTAAGCGCGGCAGACATGGCAAAGCCCCATTGAGCTCACAGTGGTTGGTAGAAGATCACAGAGAAACTAATCTGTATCTGAGCGTGGAAAATGGAGTAAATGTTTTTGAAACAGCGAAGAGTTTGTGAACGAACTCGAACGTCTCACTTATTTCATGACAATATGTCATGAATCAAAGCTTGAGCTTTATGACTGATATTTTCTTAATGAGTTAATACCGACTGTGGCATGTGGGGTAAAGATTAAATGCAGATTAAATTCATCATACAAGGTGTTTATGAGGGAAACTGCTCTGGTAAACAGGAGAGGGAGCATGTCACATCTCCAGAATTAACATCGACAGTTTGTTTGGAATAAATAATTAAGCAGAAAACGTAGTAGATATCATCAATGTTTGTGAGTTATCAGCAGCAAACAGTTATTGCAAAGGCTCAGGTGTTTTGATGTGTAAAATAGGTATTTATTTATTCATTTATGTATTCTATTTATTAATTCAATATTTATCTTTAAAGGTGAGCCAAATACGTATGTCAAGACAACTAGTCCTGTCTAATTACCGGGAACCAAACTAATTCATATATATTTTAATAGCTTATAAAAAAATGTGTTGTTACAGGTTCGACCCGACTCTGACATTCTTCTTCTGTCCTAACTTAACCGTCAGTACTAATGTCAATATTTATCAGGACGGATATGGATTAAAGCCGGTCGCCGTCTGGCAGTTCATATGAAACATATTCTGCCGTGACTGATCATGGTTGCAAGAAAGACAAAGAGAAAGCCACAAATCTCACCAATGGCAGCTGATCCATACTCCAGTATGAGTTACTGTGTCTCTGGAGGTGGGAGGGGGCCAGATCGATCCGTTCCTGGCCTGTGATCAATTTTAATGTTGCCCCCCCCGTGTCAACTTTGCCCTTCACCAGAATTAACAGAGTGTGAAGGGAACCAGCTCTTGTGTACTTCTCATGATTAATGATTAGTCTTTGTCATCTGTGTTGTAAACACCTCCTGGGAACCATTTCGTGAACAACATATCATGTAATTCCAGTTGTCTGACAGAAAAACAATTGAATTGGACAATAGATGCTAGTGAACTATACACAATATATTCAATATTTATATATAGTATAAATCAAAGCAGATCTTTATTGATTGGCCATTCAATGGTTTAATGTTTTTCGGTTTGATATCATGTGTACATCTTATACACATCATTATTTTGGTTTTAATTGTCTGTTTGATGTAACTTTGTGACACTCAGTGAAATGTCTCAACAGTTAATGGATTGGCTGCCTTAAAATCTGACATTCATTCAACTCAAATAACTTTAATCAACCTTAAACTTTTCCTCTCGTGCCATCATCAGGTGGAACGTTTCAATTGTATCAATACGCTGCGACTAAATACCACAGACCGTATAGAATATAGTCATAGTCACAATGATAACTTTTACTCAGGTAACTTATTACCCTGAGATGTTCAATGTAGTGTAACATTACAAATAAATAACACCAAAAGTAACTTTGTGGCAGCACTTGACAGAGAAATAAACAAAGTAATGTGTATCTGGCTGTTTTTATATCAGCATTACCATCGTGCACGTCCATGAATGTAATCTTGCAGTGTGTGCAGAACGCAGCATTTCATTGCCGGGTACCTTAAGAAGAAAGCAGTGAGCCTCCTGGAGACTCACTGAATGACTGACACACATACGAGCAAAGCAGTGTTGAACTCAGACGAGTATGTATGTGTATTGTTTATGTTGTGTCAGCTAATTATTAGTGGAACAGAATGTGATTAACCTCTATGTAAGCGCTAAATGTACATTATTATTTTAAGTTTGACGAAAATAAGGACATTTTACACTTAGCTTGAAACCAAAACAAACCGGGACGTGTGGTCCCCGTAGGCGGAGGCAAACATGGCTGGCGTCGGTGATTTGACATTAGGCTAACTCCTCGTGATGTAGCTATACGCTAGTTAGCTAGCATTTACTAACTTAAGCTCATTTAAGATGAGACAATACTCAATTATTGTCGGATACAAAGTTTGCTCAACTGCTATTAAGCACAGAGCAAAAAGTGGCGGGACTTAGGAAGGAAGGGTCGAGCCGGTTCCAACACTGGACACAAGGTTGGTTTTAATTGGTGCTTTGCTCCACCCCTGCGGTTTGTGATGTACTGTCTGTGCAGGACATAACACAAGAGAATACTAGTAAAAACAACAACACAGAATTGGGACCTGTCACGGTTCAGCCAAACTTTGCACTTTCCAAACTTTCTTCTCCGTCATTTCAACCCAGGCTGTTGGGGTTGAAATGTGAGCAACCCTCAGAGACTTGAGTCCATCTACGAGTTCATAGCCTTAAGAAATAGGATGGTTACTTACTGGTGCTGACGTTCCACCCCAGTGCCACTGAACAAAGCATAAACAATGATGGATGCTTTTTGTCATTCATATTCTGGGGCCAGAGGAAAAGCACTTAGACATGGACTTACAAGTTTCCCTTTTCATTTGAAAGCACATGGGTATTGTTGAAATGGGTTTCAGTTTTGTTGGCTTAGTTATCTTCCTTGTGATGAGATTCTTTTTTTTACTTTGACATTCCAAGTCAAGCTTGAAAGTAAGGTCAGCTTCAAGTATTTTCAGGTTTGAATTTTAAATGTTAATTTTATGCAGCAGATTTTTTTGAAATGTTTAATCTGTTTTTGCAATGTTGCATTTGATTCCAGTCTCTTTTACAACTTTGTCATATGTAATGAATAACTAATTTAATTGACTTCCATTGTCAGGGCAAAGTTATTCACTTTTAAAAGTTAGCAGAGAGCTGAGCATATTTATGAGGGTTGAAACTCGCTCAAGTATTTGAAATTCACCATCCGGCCATTTTAATTAATGGCAGAGAGACATCTTATCTCTGCAATAATTAATAGCAAAGGACATAGTTTCTGCACTGCTGAATGAAAATGATAAGCATATTATGTGAGTGTGTGTGTCTGTATGTGTGTGTGAGTGTGTGTCTGTGTGTGTGTGTGTGCATATATGTGTGTGACGTGTGATGAAATAAGAAAATAGACATCTCATCCCTTCAACTCACTTATCTTCTACTTTGTCAACAAACCCCTCGTCTGGAGGCGAGGCTCCTGTAGCGCCTCCTGGAGGTGAAGACAAACAACGAAAAACATTTCAAATCTGCGTCATCTGTACACCAAAATAATTCAGTTTTGACAATCCAATTCACAAAAAGAAAAATGATTTGATGTCATCATTAAGTGGAGTCAAGAGCAATGTGATAGAGGAAGGCTTGAAGGCATCAGTTGCTCTGTGAGAGGAGCTCGACGAGGCGGTGAATCAGCGGGTGACTGAAGGGGCTTTGTCTATGCTGACCTCAACTATTTACTCTCTGGAGCAGGAATACTGGAGGGCTCAGGGAGGAGGCGGCGCACTCTGTCCTTCAGAGGTCACTGAGGTAGTGCCCCCGCAAACACTTAAGCAAAGCGGGCCAATAAACAGGAGACTTTTGCCCTGTGAGCATGTGCACATACATCACAGGTTGATGGGTCCTCACAGTGCTAGAAGGGTCGGTTCCTCCAAAAGACGATGGGTCTCTCGTCTCTCGGTCCGTGTATCTTCCAGCGTACATCAGCGTTCTCATTGTACCTTCAGTTATTTTTTTTTTATATAAATAAAACGCAAGGGAAATATAAGTACATAACAAGTACATTTACTCAGGTATACTTTGCTCAAGTACAAATTTGAGGTACTTTACTTGAGTATTTTCTTCTAATGTCACGTTTTACTTCTACTTCACCAGCTAGATATTCACAAAGCATTAATTGGCAACTATTTTGATAATCACTAGTCTTTTTTCATGTGAAAACATTTCACAGCTCCATAAATGGAATATATTTGCAGTTTTTGCTTTTTATTATTTGGATATTCTGAGTGTATTTTTGGGGGGTTTGGACTTTTGGTTGGACAAAACAAACATTGTGAAGGTTTCACTTTGGGCTCTGCGTATTTGTGATGGCAGTCAATGTAATAAAAACTATAATATGTATTTACATCACCATGTATCAAACATTAATTAAGGCAACTTTCCATAACAATTACATACACACCAAAAAGAAATTGGCAATCACCACCATACCATAAAACCATACCAGTGGAGGAAAGTAATCATTAACTAAGTACATTTACTCATGTACTAAACACCTTGAGGTACTTCTATTTTATTTTACGTTATATTACCACATCAACATTTATCTGACAGCTATAGTCACTGGTTTGCATCTAATAAAATATGATACGTTTTAATAATGAATCTACTCAAGTAGTTAAAGTTGATGCATCAATAAAAATCAATACGGAATACAACCAGTATCAGACCACAGACATAAAAAGAAAAATAATATATAAATAATAAAATAACCACAGACATGAACGAGATTGTTCGGGTTCAAAATGTAGTTAAATAAACCAATTTAATAATAATTTCCAAACCAAATCTGTGTAAACGATAATTTTCCTCTGGGCACAACTCTTAACAGGCTGCTTTTGATAGTTTCTGCAATAATCGCTTGCAGGCGTTGGAAACACGTCAATATCAACAGTTGTGCTCTCTCAACACATTCCCACTCACAACTTGTCAAAGAGCAACGCTTGCTCAGTGTCCCGGCGCTGCAAACGGACGCTTAAAGGAACCCCTCGGTTTTGGATGTGGAAGGAACTTGGTTTCCACTCAGGCAAAAAACAGTAAACGTGGTGTGGATCGATGAAAGCGGACTGGGTTATCTTTGCATTATGTATATTTTCTGTAGCTTACATAATGTATTTATATATCAGCCATGGATAGTTGAAATGGATTACAAATATAATAAAACTCTTACCACACTTATTCTTATGTAATGAATAAAGGCTGACGTTATGGTAAAATAATGTACAATTATTCATGTAATACTTATGATGGACAAAATATTTTTCCATGTGAAATAACGAAGACTTATTTAAATGTGGTCTCTAACAGAAGAAACACAATGCTAAATCTGCCCGTGTGAGAGCCGGATTTCAGGACAATCAAAAGTTCTAATCGATCATGTTTCAATAATGGATTTGATATTTTCAGCTAAATTCAGATGCTACAGCCAGGAGTGCATGCTGTTGTGCCAATGGTACTTTCCAATTTAACACTGTTTTAATTTTTTAATTCATTTAACCAGAAAAAGCCCATTGAGATTAAAAATCTCCTTTACAAGAGTGTCCTGGCCGAAAATCAGCAGTCGCACATCAAAACAAAGTTTCAGACATACAACATAAAACAGTGACAGAACATTTTTAGATCACGGCATGAGTAAAAACAAAACTAAGACTCAAGACATCACATCCTAGTTCACACAGGTGCACATCCTCAGTCAAAAACATCTACAACCCGATGAACCTTCCTTCAACTCTTTCGATCTATTTTTAAAAACAGCTAAAGAGACCGGCTCCCGGTGACCCAAATCAGTCTGCAGCAAATTCCAAGCCGCAGGAGCAGCAAACCTAAAACCCCTTTTTCCCATTTCAAGACGGACGTTGGGGACAGATAACAAGAGTAGGCCTTGCACATATGTCACAGAGCGAAGACCGTATCTAACAGCATTTTTCTGATAAATTAACTCACACAGATAAGATGGAAGTACATTACGAATTGCCTAAATAATGACATGCCAGTGATTTAGTCTACGGATGGACAATGCAGGCCAACCAACCCTAGCATACAGGGAGCAATGGTGAGTAAGGGCCTTAAGATGAACCTCAGTGCTCCATGGTAGACAGAATCTACAGAGTGAAGACATTGAGAAGATGCATGCATGTATAAAACATCACCATAATCAATCACAGACATAAAAGTAGCAGCAACAAGTCTCTTTTTAGCATCAAAAGAAAAACAAGACTTATTTCTGAAATAGAAACCCAGCCTCACCTTCAACTTCTTCACAAGTTGCTGAATGTGAGGTTTAAAAGAGAGAGAATCATCAATTAAGAATCTCAAGTATTTATATGACGATACAGACTCAATCACATTGCCCTGGAATGTAATTATATCTGGAAGGTTCAGTGGCTTTTTTTTTTGAGTTTGAAAACATCACCAGTTTTGTTTTGTCAGGATTTAAAATGAATTTCAACTCACACAAAGTGTGTTGAACAGTATGTTAAGCTGTTAATAACTGATTCCACTTCAAACAACAACATACCTGTTCTTGAGGTGATTCGATAATTACTCTGTTAATTTGAAAGCCAGATAGGAACTACATTGTGTTTGCCAGATCATTAAGCCATTATCATGAGGAAATGATTTTGTTGTTGCGATAAGATTATTATCTCTGTGAGGGACCAAGCTGGCAGGCATGTGGAGTCACAGGGGGATTTTCAAAAAGAGGATTTTTATTCACCCGAAAATGAAAATGAAGCAAACAATTATGTAACAAAGATCTGTGCCAATAAACGAGGTCAACTAAACTCAGGCTATGTTAACTTACACGCTGAATGAAAACTGAGCTAACTGCCATTAAAAACAGAAGAAGAGGAAACGAGCAAAAAAGTTTAAAAGTTGTGTAATTCAGTTCAAACTGCATGGACATGTAGTGGTATAGGGTTGTTTATGTATTTCTAAATTTTGATGTTGTTTTTGGCTCGAAGAAATGGTCGTTAATTTATATTTAATTTGACATTTGGATCATCAGTGGATGAAAGACTCTATGTGTGTGCTGACTGTGCCTCAGCTGCTATAAATGTATGCGTTTGTCTCAATTTTCTGCAATTAATCAGTTTGTGCTTCCTTGATTTGTTGTCTTATTTTGGAATAATTATTGGGAAGCACACCCACAGTACCGATCCCTGTTTTAAGAGTAAACTTCTCCAGCACTGGTACAAATGACCTTGTTATCACTCCTTTAACAAACTGCCCAGTCTCTGATCACCATACTCCAAAACATGAGAGAAATAAGAGATACAAGGTTGAGCCCAGCTTTCTCTGACTGAAGCACCACTTTCTATTGTTTAGGAGACAGTATTTACATTTTAATCTTTTATTTAATCGTGTATTTACTCTCTTGAGAGCTGTAAACACCATCGTTTAAATGAATGGTGTAGCGGTGAGGGTTCAGGTTGCAACCGACTGGAACTTCATCCAAGTGCCAAGCGCTCAGGAGAACTACGGTGGCTGACGGGAAAACACACCAAAACATGAAGGGCCTTATTGAGAGACAATGTTTGTTTTGTCCGTTCTGGGCTTCTGTAGAACATGGCGCCCGGCTCCGTGAAGAGGATCGTGAACGGATCATTCTAAGGAAACGTAAACACAACAATGCTTAAGTTTCAGGTGATTGAACACTAAAGAAAGTATATTTAATAGTATTATACTACTCCGTAATAAATCACAACTTTTCAAGTACAGTTATTTAGTCGGATGGGCCATTTTTCTTAGTTGCAGTGGAAACTTTGGGATTTAAGAAATGTAAAAAAAATATGTTTTTAACATAGATAAAAAAAAGAGAAATAATGTGTTCTTGGGTAAAACCACTGCTGTAAAATGAAATACAAGTCCACCCACCATATAACCAAAATACTGTATGCTTCTCTGGTTATCATCATCCCCGCTGCTCAGCGGCACTACGCCATTAAATTAAGGCACAATAATGCTTCCCAGTAACTCAATATTAATTTCCTCTTGAGTGACAGCCGCATGACCCTTCACGAAGGAAGATGAATCATCCACCAGATTGCAACAGGAATGTAGCCCTCCCCTCCCCCACAGCCACAGTTACAGCTGTATGCAGTAAATACTGCAGCTAATACATATATGTATATATACATATATATATATATGTATTATAATATATAATAATGAGAAGATTGGCTGATATGAGGAGCATATATATATATATACATATATATATATATGCTCCTCATATCAGCCAATCTTCTCATTATTATGATATTATATATATATATATATTATATATATATATATATATATATATATATATATATATATATATATATATGCTCCTCATATCAGCCAATCTTCTCATTTCGGCGAACTACTCCTTGACTGCCAATAAATAATGGGGGTGGCCCCTGTGTTAATTGCATTTTCAGATTTAGAATTATACAGCAGTTGGAGTCTAAATAAAGTTATTTCCAAGCAGCTGAGAGGATTCCTTGTGAATATTAAAAGGTGGGTTTGTATAATGTGTGACACAAATGTGATGCATACCGCTGGCAAAGGTAGAAGTGTGGGGGAGGTGGGCCGCAAACATTTGCCTCATCTGTGTCCGACTTTAAAAAAGGGTGATGTTTGTGTGGCTGAGATGATTTTGAGGCAGTGGATTGGAGTTTAGGCTAATAATATCCATGCTAACTTCATCTCTTTATTAAACACACCAGAAGATTCTTTACAAACCCTGTTGAGTGAAACAAGATTAAAACCTTTCACTTTAATTAAAACCTATTACTGTGTTTTATCAGCTACAAAACAGATATTTGTTCATATGAAAATGTAAGAAACAATTATAAATTCATAGAACGCTCATATGAAAGAAAACAACTGTGGAGTGTTGTTTAATTTAAAGTCAGCAATGGCAGGTCACCAAGAGGGTATTGTGGACTACAAAAGGCCGTGGTGCTGATGTTAAAATGAAAGAAGAACCAGCAACAGCGCAGTTGATAAAATGTTCAATTATCAAGCCTCAGAGTCACTTGCCACCTGCCGTCCCTGCCTTCTCAAACACATTACAGAGACGAGAGCATTGCTAAGCACACTGGGAAATGCTCATTTTTCCATTATCTGGGCTTTACACTGGGACAACAATGAGCAGCCTCTGCCAATTCAACAGGCACCAAGCCAAGGAGATGTCACGGTGACGGCTCAAGGTAACTAGACGTCAGGATTTCCAAACACGGCAAAAGCTGAGAAGGCATGAGAAATGGGAGAAGCTTGGCAGGATGTTCTATATTAAACCCTGATAAACAGTACTTAAATGTGATGTTCAAGAAAAGTTACTGCACCTAGCAGCTTTAAAGCTGCGTTCAGTTCCAAAACCTAATCTTCTCCGGGGAAAAAATATATGAAGCTCAGTAGTCTGTATTTAAAAATAGAGACTATATATCTGTGATCCATTATCTTATTTCAATAATATCTATCATTATTTAAGACTTCTGAATTTCTGTAAAAAAAAATGTAATCACTGATTAGACCTCAGCTCAGATTAAAGTTGGGCATGTTGTCATATCAGTTATTGTAATTACCAGTTTACGACTCATTAATATTGTTCACATCAACATAATTTCTTTCTGAAAGCTCTGATATATCTGCCTGGAAACCAAATTTACTCTAATGCCTCACACCACCCAAAGGCCGTCATTTGATTTGAGGTATGCTAAAACCCATATTTAGTGGATAATACGCGACCCTGCCAATGTCATTTTCAGATGACTTGAACTTCCAAAGTTGTAAACATGAGAAACTTTCCCATCTCTGGCATCCATCCCAGCATAATGCTGCATTCATGTCATTTTTTTCTAACTGGAGCTTTCAGAAAATAAATATTCACTAGAAAGGTTCACTCAGTAGAGTGCCGATCCCCGCCAGGTGTGTCTACAAGGACTACTGCTGCATTGTGGGATTGAATCAATACAACCGCTTCTGTAAAGCACAGTCAAACTGACTGCATTCAAACTCAAAATCCAGCAGCGACGTCAGGTTATACAAGTGCGGGGCTCGAAGTCGTTGTATAATAAATGTTTGTACGGTCGTGCCCAAACACAAAGTTAATCTCACCAAGCTGTCTGCCTGTTGAGCGGCAGCAACGCGGTACCGCAGTGTTTGTACTCGAAGTGCCGTTAGCTGTTAGCCAAACACACCGTCTCAAGCAATACATTGCAAACTGGTTCCACACCATTGCATCTCTGAGAGAGAGGAGTAAGCAGTCATTGGCAGTATAAAACAGGGAATGAAAGGTTTTTTTTTAAATTGTTAGTCACCGCAACCACGAGAGGTCCTTGAGCAAGCAGCCATATTTAGGCAACCAACATATTCTTCAGTTTGCTGCAGCAGAATGCAAGATCAGCCGCGGACAGACACAGAGGGGCACACTCACTCTGTCACAGACGCACAGATGTGCACACACACGACCGAACGCATGGCCGACCACTGGCGGAGACAATTACATGATTGAGTTATGTGAATCATGTATTTCAAGGATCGATACATGTAGAACTTGTCCCACGAGAGGAGAATGAATCTGTGAAAAACTACTGTACTCTCTGCTCTTATCGTTATGGGAAGAGGTCTAATTCAGTGAAAACACTTGTGTGGATGGACTAAATGGAAAGGCCTTGAAAATGTTCAATTTATATTTGTGTTGGTTGAAACCTAAGTTGTGTGTGTTAGCCTATTTGTCAAATGGTGGGTTCCTGATGAATCGTTAAATGAATTGCGACTTGTATATATTTATAGGATTATTTGTTTGTTTATTTTGAAATTTTTCAAATAAAGTCACAGCAGTTTGTTTAAATTATTTCATCTGTAACTAAACTTGAAGCTGGGTTTGTTTACATTTCGAGCTGATGGATTTCAGACAATTAGACCTGAGCGTTATGTGAATGCTTTCTGACACTGAAGTCAAACACTGGAATGAATAACTATTTGATACTCTAAATGTAAAACTAAGCCCTCGGGTCTTATTCTTTTAAGGAATGGCCAGAGATACACTTCGATATACACACAAGGTCTAATTTTATACAACTTGACATTCAAATAGTGTTCGTTAGTGAACTGTTATTTTGATCCTTGCCAACCACAGTGTTTTAAACAACAAAACACTTGGTATTTGTGTGCTGGGTGTTGTTGTCTTGGGCGTGTTGAATTTCCACAATTTTACATTTCTTGGTATTCAGGTCATGTTATTTAGTGCGTGATTTGTGCAGAAAGTAGTTGCTTATTGCTTTTGTTTTATAAGCTGCAGTATTGAGCTGAAAACAGGCTGTTTTTATGTATTTAAGACATGAATTTCTATCTACTCTGTTTTATTAAGATCAGTGTAATCTTTGCGATATGTATGTATGCATTGTTTATTTTTGTTCTATCAATCTCTTGCCTCAGTATAATCTCCTATTTCATTTTTTTTGTTTTTGTTTTTTTATCAGTGAAAAATGAAAGATGAAAAAAAAAAAATGAAAGATGGAAAAACGTACCAAAGAAAATGTATTAAACAAAGGAACCTCAAATAAATCACAGTGGCTGGTTTGGTAGATACCTGTAGATTTATTTGATTTGTCCAAGCTGAATAATGACACTATGTGTTGGTTATGGGTGAAGTTTGAAATTATTTTTTGTGGACAGGAAGTCACATGATACTTCAAATGTTATGTCGCAAGAGATCACATATCAGAGAGACGTATCGGTAATCAGTTAAAAAAAATGCACTTATCAGTTACCAACATCATTTATTTTGTTGAAATGTCTCTGCACTGACACAAGAAGGTAATTGCTGGATTTCCTTTATGATAATTATTAGAATGCATGGAGGTGCATTTCTCCCTTGTTTTCCACGACCAACTCATTGTGTAGAAACTGCTTTTCACTTAAAACTCACATGAAATACCTTTCAAATATCTTTCATGTGAGCTCAGTGGTATTTTTGCAGAGTAGTCTTTTGTGGCAGCACTTCGCCAGGATGATAAGTGCCAGAAAGTAAAAAGACTGACTCATTATCTTGTGCCTCGCTGTGTGTGTGTGGGGCCAGAAAAGGCGTTTGATGATCGTTCTTGCACGAGTTCCTGTAAGACTAAAAACCTTCCAGGGGCGATTTATGTACCGTTGGCCTCAAAGACAAGACTGATGGATCCTTTGCTAGTTTTTTGTATTCAGGATCTTAAGACACTCAGGATGTGAAAAGAAGACAGCATGTGCCTTTCAGGCAACAAAGCTTTCTTCTTACAAATGTTTTCTTTTCTTCTCTGTGTGAATCCAGAACAATTACTGGAAACACTTGAAAGCCATTTTGTGCGCCGCAGTTGGGGTCTTGCTTCAGGGAGGCACTATATACCTCCACCTGTACTACATGAAATACAGACACCATTAAGTTTTCCAATAAAGAAGCTACAAATTCTTTCACATCATTCGTTCAGGTCTGTGACCAAATGGGGGAAAAACAACAACCAGCACAACACGAGCCATCTACTTCCACAGGGGCAGTAAATGTCTCTGGTACTGTTGGAGATCTGAAACATTGCATTGTTTCCAAACAGAAGCCCTGTTCTGCTCTCATGCCAACATGATAATAGCATGTTTGTTAGAAATTGTCACTGAAAATAATGCAGGCAGGGAGCAACATTTCCCTCTTCTTCTTCATTAGCTGGCTCAACCCAAAGAGACGAAGTGTAATCAATCCAGTTAAAGGAACAGTGCAATGTTTTCATTAGTGCGAAATCACGAGTTTAAGAATCATTGTGTTTTCGTTAGCTTAGAATGAGCCTTTCATATTCACATAGGGAGAGTGTCCTCTTCACAGAGTCAGCTGTATTGCGCCACCATGATTCTACAGGAACCCAGAAGGGGCAAAGCAAAGACTGGCTCTATAATAATAATAATAATAATAATAATTCAAACTTTTATAGCGCTTTTCTAAGTACACAAAGACGCTTCACATTGGGGACAGGAGACAAACGGAACAAAACAAAAATGGAAAGAAAAAGCAAACAAACAAACAGAACATTTTTGGTAACAAAACAAATGAAAACTGGAGAGGCTGTGTGGGTCATAGTGGAGGATAAGTGCAGGGGTTTAGCAGCTGAAGGCGAGTTGGAAGAGGTGGGTTTTGAGGGCTTGTTTCAGTGAAGATAGTGTGGGAGCCTGACGGATGTGGAAGGGGAGGGCGTTCCAGAGGGAGGGTGCAGCAGCTGAGAAGGCCCTGTCACCCCAGGTCCGGCGCTTGGTCCTGATGATCTTCAGAGTGTCTGTACCGCTCTGGCGAGAGCCTTTTGCATTGCCTGAAGGCCACGGTCGTTTTTAGAGTGCGGTAACATGATTGCAAAACTGGGGAACCGCGAGCTGTTCTTCTTACTTGTGTTGCTCCAAAAGTAGAGTTATTATGGTAAGATTGGCCTCTGAGCGAGGCGATGGGCGTTACCACGGTTTTGCACTCGGTGGCTCACGATAATGCAATCTTGATACCACCAAATCCTACACACTGTACTCATAATTGCAATAGTTGTGAAACAAAGTATTTCCTAAGTTCCTCCCTCTCCCCCTGTCCCCTGTTTGAACTTCTCTTGATGATAAAAAACGACACATTTTGCATTGCCCATATAGTTTTTGACTAATGCCAATTGTCTTTTGGATTATATGGGTTGTAAAAGTGATTGTTTCTGCCATTTTAGCTATGTTTCTAATGATTGGCGGCAAGAAATGGTTTCCTATTTTGCCTTTTTTTGCCTGACGTAGGTCTCTGACTGAAGTCTGTTGTACTTTAAATAAATCTAGTGCTGACAGTGTGAAACAACCATATAAAGTCTTCATAATGAACCTTTCTATAAAGAGGCATTCCATCAATTGTACACATGAAGTTAACTCTAGTACGAGAAGTCATCTCAGCTTTGATTTCAAATTGAGGACTTAAGTTATTTGACAGAAAGTCTGCATTGCAAACTGGAGGTGTGAGGTTTCAGAGAAGTGGGTATTTACCAGACAGGAAGGGTCTAATGAAAGAGGAAGGTGAAATTTGTGAATCAGTGACTTTTGAAGCTTGATTCATACCAGAGAATAAAAGTCAAGCTATGGATGTGCTATCTGTCTCTTTTGAGACTCCCAACTTAATTAAAGATTTTAATAGTAAATCACTAGTTATCTTTGAAGAAAATGCATAAGGGATTTCACTTCAAGGATTATACAGTTTGTATGATGAAGAAATTAACTAAGAAAGCAACCCATGATCATCTTAAGTTTTTGAGTAAATGTAGATCAAATAAAAAAAACACAAGACAACATGTGCAAATACAGACTCAAAACTAAAACTCAGTGGCTCAAAGAGGATAATCATGCTCAAGAAACATTATTTCCAGTCATTTACTGCACCGATCAGTGAATGGCAGTGTGTCCACGCCTCATTAGCCAGGTCTTGAGTCGCGGCCGGTTTGCTGGTCCTGCCAGGTTTGGCGGGGGTCTAATGTCCGTGTGGAGTTTCCGGTGTTCAGCCAGACGAAGCGCAGCTCAGCCAGCAGGAATGCCTTTTAGTTACAGCTGCCCCTGTTCACGAAGAAAGCTGAGAGATCGGTCTGGGGATGGACGTACAACATGAAATGTTTATTTGCTCAAACTTTAAAAGAGGCAGTAAGTATCATTTCACCGCCATGACAGCATTGAATAAAAACACAGCAGTATTACTATGTTGCATTTGTGTTGCAGTATTTCCATTGATCCGTACTGCAAGAGCTTTCTGTTGAATACTTGCGGTGATTAGACTATATATGTATACGTGTCGGGAAAATGGCTTTTAAGTGTTGCCAATTATAACCCTTTGTAAATCAATTAGGACAGAAAATACCAGAGACGTTACACTATTGTCGTAGTTTCTTCCAATCGCAGATAAATAGGATAGGAGTTATGGATCAGTTGACGCCCCTTTAATGCACACTCAATTACACAATCGATTTTCTCCTTGCTTCTGCAGAGTAGTACCAACAATTTACAACAACAAACATCTCAGCTTTTGTTGCGTGGGCTTTCGCCTCCCCCGACATCCCAGTTTCCGTGTAACATGTGCTGAGCGTCTAGGGCGAGAATATTTATAAGCACTTTGTTATTATCTAGAAGAATAGGCACCCTGCTGGCCTGCATCTCTGTATCTGTATTTAGACGTCAAGTCGGGCAATTATCCACGGCGATTGAAATGAGCCGAGCAGGCAGGAGATCTGTCTGTTTGAGCTTTTTCTTTTTTTAAAGCTTCTAACGCACTGTGGGAGGTGGAAATTATATCTGCACATTGGAATTATTTGAAATGTGTTCGCATGATTGGTAAGGGAAATGTTCGCCCAGCCAGTACCGGCCGATCAGTGTCACGATCGCGTCAATAACTCATTTCATTTGCCGTATCCTGCATGATGAATTTAAGTGCAGGAGGGTTGCAACGTGCTCCGCGTGTTGTGTTCGGGATGGGAAAAGACTTTGTGGAATGACGTTCCTTGGTCGAGGTATTTCTGTGACCGGTGAAGTGGACGTGGGTTATTAAACCCACTGAAGGCACGAGAAGGCGTGAATGAGGTGGTACCTTTTCTCTACGAGGTCACTGCACCATCTGACGGGGGCAACGAGCAATACTGTGAAAACGCCACACCTGACAAATACAAAATGATATCAGGAAATATATGAGAATTGATATAAAAAGGGTTTTATGAAAGTGTATGAATCAAAAATAGGGTATTCAAGTATACCCCTTTGTTTACCACTGGTAAAAGTTTTAATCAGAATTCAGCTTGAAGTCAATTTAAACTCACTTCATAATTCATCTGTATCTAGAAACCCAGAACCCTGCAGTTCTCGTCCAGTGATACAAGTTACATCCCTCAGATTTATAAAATCATTTTTTCATTATTCTAATCATTACATTCAGGCGAAATGTTATTTAGTGGTAATGATGACAAACATGTAGAAAATCATGTCTGACCATTAAAGCTGAAAATAGCGGATAGACACTAAATTGATCCCGCTGACAGCTCTGAATCCGCTCTGCTGAGAAGGGATGCTAGTCAATGGTTAATTTATCTTTTGATAGGCCGACACCCATTAACCATTAATTAACTAATAATTATTCTGAAAAAAGAAAAATGACGTGAAGTCCACAAGATGCTTTCCTTTTACGTCGGCACTTTGAAACGCCACACACACTTTGGGGAAATTGCTGAGCTAACGTTACACAACAGCGTTGGCGTCCAGTGTGTGTGTGTGAGTGTGTGTGTGTGTTTGTTTTCCTGCCACAGGGTCCCTTTTTACACCAACAACTAACAACAATCTCCATTTTCTTTTGACCTAGTCAAATAACCACAGGAAACAGTTCAATCTTTTACTCTTATTTTATTTCTATAATTTGAAACCATTCAATATCTCTACTATTTTAAGACCTCTCAGTTGAAGAAAATACTTTTTTTGCTCCCTTTTAACTCAAACGTGCTCTGCCTCCTGAGTCTACATCGAAGAGCCAGTACTCTCAAGAGTAACAATCAGTTTCTCTTGAAGTGTCTCATGAATGCTAAATCCCGTAGCGCTTAAGTTTTTACTGTCCTTCTCAACATGCCGGCATTGAAGGAAAGTTTGCTCCGTAGTGGAGCAATTCCATACTCATAATTCAGTAATCAGTTGGTTTTCTTGAGCAAACATCCAACCGATGTTATGCTGAAATATAATAGGACCAGGCCATAAACCATGTCGATGCCCGAAGAGCAAAACCTCCTATCTGAAAATTGCATTATGAGAATACAAAAGAAAACTTGTTGTTTTCTTGCAGAAGGATATTTGTTAAAGATACCCAATACATAATACAAAACACAAAAAATACAAAAGTATATGAAAAATACAAAAGTATATGAAAAATACAAAGTGCAGATAGGAGGGTTTTCTCCACTTTTCCTGGATCATTTTGCAGATGGGAGGTTTTGCACCATTGATACGCCGTCGTATGAGAATACTTTTGTTAAAGAAGCAAACATTGTGAAACATCATGAAAGCATAAAGAGATCACGCTACCAATGCAGATGAAACGTGAATACAAAAAATATGACATAAAAAAATCTGTAAAATCATTTATTTACTCGCCTAATGAGAAAAATATAAAGTAATGCTTATTATTGATTCAAATTACGAGTATATTAATACCTCATGTTAGTCAGTGGAGCTAGTTTTTCCTACTTTTCGTGCTGCCTTTCTGCATCTTGAAAGCCAGTGCATGCGTCTTTAAAATTGAACCTAATCACAACTGTATGTATGACTGGTTGCAGATAACAAGTGCGAGGGTTGTGTATAGAGAAAAGCATTTTAATGGATATATGCTTTGACAAGCAATAGCCATCCCTACACACTGCGCTTTCTTGACTGTAATGTGTTTTTACAGCACTGCAAGCTCAGCTGCTCTGGCAGTCTAGCATATCATGCACCACGGTCTGAGCTCTGTGAGGAACCGGCTGTGCTCATTAACAATTTGTCAATAATAATTTTGTCTTATTACTTTGCTTGAAGAGAAAGTGGCTTCTGTGTCACCCCGAGTTGCTGTCGAGATACATTTGGGGACATTAAGCCTTCTGTGTATTGTTTGTCTGTGGCAACAGCCTGGTATACATCCTATTTTTTTATTGTTTCTTTGAATTCGAGCCTCGTGAAAATCAGTTAACGTCAAAGCTATCCATCAGTGAGGAAAAACTCCAAAGCAGCTCAAAAACACTCCAATTCCTTCATGCCCTCAGAGAACAGAGAGGCAATCTAAAGCTAATTATAATGAGCAGCGTGCAACAATGTTTTTTTCTTCTCTTCGCCGTCTTTTTTTCCCCGGGATGCTACAGCATATCATTAATCCCATGGCAACCGACACAGCTTCAATGTGAGGCTTTACTGGCCCTCAACTGGCCTCCACTCGCGTCTCCGAACCAATCACTACACGTCAGTCGAACTCAAGTAAATCCCTCCACGGCCCCACGAGAAAGGAAAGCTAAAGTTTCTCGTCTTTGCACAGTCAGTGCAATACCGTCTGTATCTTTCTTGAAAATGGTACAAAGCAAGTTTCAAGTCTTCATTTGTGTTCATGAGCAACAGGATTTCTGCTGGATTTGGGTCGATTACTTTTAGCAACCTTAAACCTGACCGGCACACAGGCAAGTTTAGAGTCGCCTGGTTCTGCTCCATCTGCTTTGATGTCTTGGGAAACTATTATTTACCTCTTTCAAACTGGAACGAGACGCCGGGTTGAGACTGTGGCACAGCTTCTTTTTCGGTGGCGAGTCACGGTCCTTCTTCTCTACTCTTCTCCAGCCTTCCTCGTCTGGGTCCGTAACCGCATCACGTTCAGATCTGGCTGCCACCTCTCCACAGTACAAAGTGAATCTTCAACAAGTAATCAAATACATTTAACACACGAATCCTCCCAGACATATGAGACAATGTAATATGGAGGAAAATGGGAGAATTACTCTCCGAATCGTTAATTTAATTGGCCTCTCTTATGCCGTGTTCACACCGGACGCAACGCGAATTTGCGGCTATTCGCGTATCTCCGTAAAACGATACCGATTATGCCATCCACCATGGAAATAACCACCATTTCTGCTTTATACTTTCTGTGTAAACTCCACATATGTCGGAACATCAAACTCCATGGTGTCTGGGTTCATACTATTATCCGTAGTCCCACAACAGCGTCTTAATGAAGCCGCTGTCAGCGCTGGTTCAGGCGGGGCAGCAGCAGTTTCATTCAGAAACGGGGAGATGGCGGTGGTGACGGGCGGAGCTTCTCAACGCTGATTGGCTGCCGCAACTTTGCGTCACGCGATTTCTCCGCCAGAGTTGGGAGAATTCAACTCACGCGAATTCGCGCCGCGTCCTTCGTTTTGTTCGCCCCAGGTCAAACCTTCTGTTCGCGCCGCCTCCAACGCGTCTATCTCGCCGCAAATTCGCACCGCAGCGCGTCTGTGGATTGACTTTACATGTAAACTGGTCGCGCCGCAAATTCGGGTCGCGTCCGGTGTGAACACGGCATTATGTGTTTGTGCTGCTGAATTATAGTTTGGGATTTGATGTAAACCTTGTTTATGATTCTGTCTTTGTGCTGTTTATTAACTCACTCTAACAAAACTGCCACTTTACACGCAGTATGATTGTATCAATTTGCACTGTCATTGGAAATGTAACTGAACATGTTCTTATGAAATTTAATGAAAAAATCCTGATTTCCAAATACAAATTTGCACTAATTTTTAAAAGAAATTTGAATTCCCTTTGCCTGTGTTAGCTACTGTCTTCATAAACGAAAGGAAGCCGTGGCTACATATTGCTTTCATTCATCACAGCCCTCGAAGAGCGGCATGGGACATGGAGGGATTTGTGTGCTACATAAACGCTGTACTGCTCCACAGGAGCAGCTCTTTGCTTCTTCCTGCTTTGCCTCTCCATCACTTTACACAATCTTCATCAACATTGTGTGTTTGTCTCTCCTAGCTGGCAAAGGCCTCGGGTGTGAGAGTGAGAATGAAGCCCATTAGCGTCACTACATGGTGATGATTTTTTTTTTTTCCTGTAGTTTGTGTTGGTATTGTATTGAATTGTAATATATTTATGTTTTTGTTATTTTGTCCATCTTCTGGTGTGTTGCTTTCCACCCTGAATCTGTCCTATTTATTATTATTTATTTAGTTTCAATGTAACATTAATCAGAAAGCATACTTTTTTTAATAATAGGAGGTATTGAGAGGTTTTGATCTGCTTCTGGTTTGTTTTACCTCCTTGGAAGAGGTAATAACCTAAAAATAATACGTTGTGTGAATGTGGGTGGATATTAACATAATATGTTGGAACTGATACAAGTACATCTTGTTCTTTACAAAATGACACACAAGGTGCAAGTGTGTGCAGACATTGATTTATACTCAGTGTGATTTTCATGTGGGAAGTGATAAAGAAATATGAGACCTATAAAAGAAAATGAGCACTATGAGCACTTTCGATGCTTCGAGAATAAAAACTAAAAATGAATGCAACTGAACTCTGTGTTGTATATGTGTACCATGGATAATTGGTCCTCCATTTTTCCCCCTGCTGTGTGATCACATTCCAAACAAATGAGGTTTATCATTTAACATTTTAAAAAAGCAGGATTGTCAGATTGAATCCACTATGAAAGACTGAAATTAAGCCTCAGATTTTAAGTGGATTTTAAGTAGATGTTGTCTTCTTGTTTTGTTTTTTTCGTCATTAGGGTTGACACTATCAAATACACTGGCAGTGAGACGGAATATAAATCACAAATAGATGCTAATGGATATTGTAGCTAAAGTGACAATGTTTACTTTACAATCTACCTCAAGTGTTTGTTTACACCCTGAACATAATACCATCATAAATGCGGAACTTCATTTTACGAATATGAACATGAGCAAACACAGATTGATCAAAGGAGAGTTACTGGTAGCATAACCTTTTGTTTTTCCTCACCTCGCGAGGTCATAAATCCCCAGTTTGCGGTGACTTTTGTTACCCCTCAGCTCTCAGTCTGCAACACCGTGTGCAAAAAGAGCAGACAGATATTTCAACAACATTAACATCTGTAATAGTGCACTGGAACATGTTGTCATTAGCATATTTGTCAAGCATGGCTACGGTATTCATGTGTTCTGTCATGTATGTACTCACAAAAACAATTTTCATCTGAAGCAAGATAATTATACCTCAACTACACTACGTCCAGTTTTTCAATCTGTCAGAGAACATTTCAGTCAATAATTTGAAGGGACAAAATAAATGCACCTACATTTTTGTTATGAATGCCGGGAACACTGAAACAAATCATTTGATTCATGGATATAGAAGACAAAAACAATCCAAGGGGATAACATGTAAAGTGTGAACACTTATTTCCAACATTGTCCCTGATGTCATAGAACACAGGACAGACGGATCACACATCACATGCACAGACTCTATCAAACAAGAAGCATTACAATCAACGGATGAAAAACAACGGATAAACTAGTATTTTCCTTTTCTTCCAATCTATATTCTACAAGCATTCATAAAACCTGTTAACACTCGAATAGAAGCAATAAAACCACTAACATTTACAATATCAACGATATTTAAAAATAAAACCCAATAAGGCCCCCAGGACCTGCCAGTCATATTTAAATTGGTCACCTTACTCAAGAGATGAGCCCAGACCTGCCATTTAAAAGCTTCTCTTGATTGTCTGACTTTTAACAGAAGGCTTTTCCATACTTCGGTTTCTGTATGAAAAAATAATTAAAAAAGCGAGCTCCGGGCCATTCTGTTTGCTTGCTGCCCTTTGCATGAGCGCGCCATAGTGTTGTGACCATGCTGTGTTTGCAGCAGGGCCTTTTGTGAGGACAGGTAGCAGAGATGGGGACTTGAGTCTGCGACACACAGTGACTTGAGACTTGAGTCCTTAAAAGACTGTAACCATTATGGAACTGGGCCCACACTCAATTCAACTCAATTCAGTTTATTTTGTATAGCCCAAAATCACAAATAAAAATTTGCCTGAGGGCTTTACAATCTGTACACATACGACATCCCTGTCACTCGTTTCCTTTCCCACAGTTAGCATGAATGGCTGTAGGTAGGCCATGAATCACTTGTTTAAATATTAACACTAGCGCCTGCTCCAAACACTCATTACACCAAGAACGCCAAATAAGAAATGCAATTTTTCACACTGCGTTGCATCTGCAAGGTTCTCCAACAGCACCGAGAAGCCGTGGTTGCTGCTTCAAAATGAAAGCGTTTAGATAACAAAATAACAGGGGGCTTTTATTGTGCAGAATTTATGGGAAATGTATTGTGTTTAACACCAATTATCAGAGCTTTGTCAGCGGTTATCTCCAATAAAACACGTCTACTCATAGCGCAAGGAGAAGGTGTAAGAACTGCTTGTGCTCCTGGTCTGAAGTATGCACTTAACAATTATGTTTTAAATCAAATAGACAGAAACACAGCCAGCATGCATCATCTAAACTTGTAGGTTGTCGAGGTTTGTTCTAGCCTTCATTTCAGGCCCAAGCATGACTTTTATTATGTTATGTTAGTCTTTTGGGGGTAAATTTGTCTTCAGTCTGTTTCCATCTACATTCGTGAACAATGAGGCGCAAAAACAACAATGTTATATATTTACAATAATGGGATGGTAATGGTGTTAATCTTGCCCTAAATGTGTTTTGATGACGTGTTAGGTACTCGAGGAATGCTTCTTTTCTGGCTCAGTATATCTGATTGTATCAGTGTATCATTAACAGTAGTCAATACAACTGTTTACGACCGTCTGATCCGGTTTAAAGACACACATTTGTTCCTTTCGAGCCCAAGCTGATGGAGAATTTGCCAAACCGCAGCCCTTAATCCTCGCATCCCTCTGAGTTGCCTATGTGAAGTCAAATGCACATTGATGCACACGGCAATGAATCTCGCCTGGTAAGTGGTGCTCGAAGCCAGATAAAAGACTTTCTCCATTATCATCTTAATCATTTCTTAAACCAAATGTTATTTAGCGGAAAAAACAACCTCGACACCAGTGGGCTCCCATATCAGATTTTCCCCAAGATATAGCGACGACCTCTCTGGGACTTTCTGTCAAGCAGCCCAGCGATTAGTGACGTCTGTTGGGGTTAAGGCCGTTTGAGCGGAGGGGAACAAAAACACATCATTGCCTCGTGCATTTCAATGAGAAACCACACACAAAAGAGATTTGACTTCAAATTATTTTTCTTCCGGGGCCATCTTCTGTGAGTGTCCTCACCCATTGAGTTCCTCTGGCATAAGAGCTCCATTACAATGAGTTAGTCGGCACAGAAGGAGCGCGCACACCCGCACACACATACACGAGCACATACGCACTTATGCTTCAGGCCGAGGGACCCATCAATTAGAGTGGGTTCAGTCAAGTCCCCCCCCGCCCCCTTCCTTCCCCCAGTGCACAGAAGTGGCACAATATGGACTCTCGGCCCCTCTGAGCACTTTAAATTTGGAGCACTTGCATAAGAGTCTATTTTATAGGCACGTAAGCGAAAAATAAATCCCAGATTTCCGTCAGGGTATTGGGAGTGGATCTTGTTTTATGTCAAGGAGGGAAGGTGTGAAAGTCAGAGGGGTGTTGTGGGGAGCAGAGATTGGCAGAATGAAGCTGGGGCCATCAGATCGTGTTTGTGTGCCGGCTTCTGTTTTGCTTTGTACCTCTGCTGTTCGCTGTCCTCTAGACGAAGGCTGTCATGCTCGTCGGGGAGCTACATTTACCTTGTGCTGTCAGATGTCATCTCAGGAAGATGTTGGCCACACACGCCCCCGCCCACTGCATTCTTTGATTTCAAGCCCTGTTCATTGTTTACAAGCTTACCACCGTGAGGTTCATCTCAAGGTTCTTTCCGATTGATATGTTGTTTAATGTTTACTGATGATGCGGTTCAAAATGTAAACTGCACTTTGCTTTGGTTAGTCCATCACTGGTTCAAATGTTTTATGAGGAAGGAAATGCATTCGACATACAGTGTATTCGTTTGATCTCAATGACTTTTGTTAAAATAGGGAACGTAAGCATACATTTATAAGTATAATGTGTCGCTTGCGTAGTTGTGCTTGTCTAAATATATAAATGTACTTGTCTTAACAGCCTAAATAACATCTAGCTTCAGTTTCAATTTCTTTACCCCGAGTGAAGGGTGTATTCACTGCTAGGAAAGGCACAAGAAGTGACAGATTTTACAATTTGACTGTAAAATGGGAGCATCACCCAAACCAAAGCAGCGTTAGATAGCTCTACGTTAAAAAAACCCCACCACAGTAGATCGTCAAAAATAGTGTGTCGAGTGCTGTCCTGTTATATGCAATACAAGTCCTGCCTGTTCAATCAAATGTTATTCACAACAACACTTTTGAACCTTTTAACAGAGTTGTCGGTTGCTGCACAATGCATCGTGTCAACGTCAACATTGCGACGTGTGCAGGCACAATAGCAAATTGTCAGCAAATTAACACAAATTTACAGGTCATGCTGCTTGGTACAAGAGGAAAACTCGAATGGTTCCCATGACTAATCCAGTGTTATAACAGTCTTAAATAGGCGTTAGTTTCATAATGATCAGTAGTCTATATATTGTCCAGTGGCGGGCCGTTTATTTTGGACCTCGGCCTTCAGTGCCACTAGCTCTAGAACACAAAGCAGTTCACTCACCAGATGCTGTTCACTTAATAAAGACAAAGTCCATCCGCCTCTCTTTGTTAACACAGTTCATTGACGTGGTTGTTCAGTTCACCCTCCATGAGAAAGGCATAAAGTAAATCCGCCACCAAGTCCGTTTCTCCTCCTTCTTTAGCCATTGAGTGTTAAAACAAGCAAAACACTAAACATGTCCGAACTTCTCTTGTTTCAGCCTGAATTATTCTAGCTCCTACTGAGCTCTGCTGCAAGGTAACTCCGACTTGAGTCGGAGTTACCTTGACACACTGACCAATCACAGCACATGTTAATGGTCACGGTGGGCCACTGACCTGCACGTCAAAGAATACACCCAGATTGTCAAACTAAAGATCTGATTTGTTGAAGTCCATGACAATCAACGACAACGTCCACTCTCCGTGTGGACGTTGTCGTTGATTGTCATGGACTCCAATGTGGAAGCAACTTACTTCAGTCCAAAGAATAAGGTCTCCATGTGATTTCTCTGATAGTTAACTGGCAACCAGATATTGCTTATAAACAGCGTTCTCTTTATTGTCACAGTTTAGGCAGAGAGTGGCATTGCAGCAAGGGAGACGGCGAGAGGCGTCCAAAACAAAAATAAATAAAAAATGAGTATAGACTCAGATGTTCTGTGAGAAGTTGATTAGGTGAAAAGCTTCTAAATTCTGAAAAACACCTTTGTAATTGTAGAATGCGCTGTGTTGTGTTGAAGTGGTGTTAGTGAAAAGATCGCTTTTGACTGAAAAATAAATACTGCAAATACTTTAACAAACATGCATTTTTTTGGAAAACGTTTTGCCGATACAGAAACCAGCTCAGGGCGGGAATCTGCAGGCGACAAGCCGTTAAAGACCCGTTTTAATCTTCTTTTCAGCTTCCTACCTGACTCCATTCTTCCGGTTGGCGCGAGCTAAATCTGTTTCCTTTTTACCTATGTCTTAAAACACTATCCTTAAAGTACCGGTCCTAATAAAATGCAGTATAGTACCGTTTTCTTTTATTGATTTACTTGAAAGACCCGTGGATGCAACTGTGTAACTCAAACAGTCTTGAACAGTGATGTTTGACAGCAAGACTGCTACAACAGGTGAAAGTAAATCACGTTTTACTATTTTAGAACTCTGAACCCAAACATCTTTCATTCTGCAAAACTTTATTCGCACCTCACGGAGCGACGCCCTTCCCGAACAACCTTTTTGTAAGTCGATACACTGATGGACTCCTCCAGCCCTGCGGTCAGAGCAGCGGCCGTATTGATTTTAATGTTTATAAAGACAGTGGTAAACAGGGCAGACTCTGAATGCCAGCAGGAGTGACTTTAAAAAGGCGTAGCCTGGAGGTATTTCTGTATTCCCTATCTCTGCCTCCCTCTCTGTTTACCTTAAATGCATTTTCCTCTCTCCGTGTGTTCCTGCCATCACTGCCACTCTTCTCTCTCTTTTCATCCCCCATCCACATATTCTATTCTACATGAATGAGTCATTTTGAATAAAATAAACAATCTGACAAACACTGCTGTTATGAAACTGAGGTCCATAAGAGGCCGTGTGTTTGTTGTGGGGGAAATTCTCTGCCGTCCAGCTATGGATTTCTCTGACAAGTTGATAAGTAATGCAACTAAATGGTCTGCATGCTGCAGAACAGGGATTATTTATTCACGGCTAAAGCTCATTACATTTTTGCTATAAAAGCTTCCTCTGAGTCTTTTTATGGCATGTGTTTTGTTTTATCGCGTTTAGTGAATGTGAATTCCTGAGGATTAGAGGCAGTGTGGATTGTTCCATGGCGTCTATAGTGTCTGTTTCAGACTCTGATTTTAAGGAAGGTTTGCACTGATACGGCAAAAACATGCTTTAAATTGTTGGCTACCTATCTACTCGGGCTATGTATCTATCCCTTTCAGACTATTTGATGGTATCTAGACACACAGTGCACACTCTGATGTAAAAAAAAAAACATACAGATATGTTCAGTGCTGTAGTAGTAAAATTAGAGGTGGGTAAACTATGAATTGTGTGATCATACAGACCTCGACGCGATGCAACGCGATGCGAAGCAACGCAACACAAAGCGTCACGACTCTGTAAGGCTGTCCTGGCTATATTGCATTATGTTTTCAGTTAAAAAGTCATATACAATCAATGACAGTGAATAAATGTGTTTATAGTTTATTAAATTTCAAGAAAACATCGGGCATCTGTGGGAGTGGGAGCCCTCGATGGTCTCTTCAAAAATCGTCTGATATCCATGGCTAATTAATCCATTCCGAACAGGTAGGCAGGCAGGCTAATCCACAACGTGTATGTGTTTACATAGTTCCTGGATCCTGATTGTTTTAAAATAACACCAAATTTATTTCGGATTATTCCAACGGAAGAATACAAGGCGCATGGAACTTTGAGGTGCGTAAACGCCACTTAGAGGTGGGTAAAGTCTATTTAGAGGTGCGCAAACGCTATTTCCAAAATTCCAGAGGTGCGTAAACAGTGTTTACGTGCGTTTACCCTCCACTACAGGCCTGGATATGTTTGTAAAATCATCAAATTATCTCTTGAATCTGCAGCAGCAGGCAGCTGTTTTTTTAGTGAAGAAGCTCTGAAGGCCCGCTGTTTAAAGGAAAGCCTGTCGAACACTAGTGGCTCTGTTAGTCCGTTTACAAAGAAACGTTAATCATGTTGTCATATTGCTTATTACTAATGCAAAGTAAACTGGATTAAGCGCTGCAATGCCGTCGGCACAGGTTGCTGATGTAGGTTACTTCTTAATTTGCCAGAACGTGTTATAATGACAAACGCAGCTTCAGCCGGTTTGCATAAAATCTGACAATGTGGGCAGAGACGAAAAACAGCTGAAAGAAAGGGAATGTTGAACATGGAGCCTGAAACATAACTCCAAATGAATTATAACGTTGCTCTATAACTGTTTTCTTTATCAAGTTCAAAGGTGATTGTATTTCAACGTTGCATTCACAGCTGCCCCAAAGTGGCCAAAAATAACTGTTATTGCAAGTTTGAAAAGGAAATCAACTATTTCCTCATTTTTATTAGAAATATTAAATTAGAAGTTCCAGGTGGAAGTAGTTTCAAAAGCAAGTTAAAGTTAAAGTTACGTAAATCAATATTTATGTGTGAACATCTTATTTAAATATTTTTTATAAAAAAAATATATATTTCACAGCAATAACTCCTCTTTCAAACCGAAGCTTCCTTTTTAAAAGTGTGTCTGTGTTTGATGCAACAATATCACAACAGCGATATCAATTTACCAGCGAGGCCCTCCTTTAAACTCGTTTAGCCCCTGTTACGTGTCAGTGTTGTGTTCTCCCCTCCCCTCTTGTTTTCCCCCATAGGTTCCTATTGGCTAATTGTTGCCACCTGTGAAGGCCAATCGGCGAGACGGTCGGCCATTTTAAAAGGAGGAGGTCGGAAGAGTTCGGGGCGGATTTTGTTTGGTCATTACTTTTGTAAGGTTTGTGGTGAGAGGTTGAGGGCAGTAGATAAGTTTGGGGTACCCTGTACACTGGTGCAGACACGTAGGTACTTTGTGTCTAGAAACACTAGGTTATTGGTCGGTGCTCCCTTTGTATATGTTTTGACCACTCTTTTGTAGAGAAGTTAGAGAAGCCATTTTGTTTGTTTATTTTCCAGAGGTAGAGAGCTAGGCCTAGTTTTGTTTTCTTGATTTCTGTTTGTTTGGCACGACCACAAGCTGTCCCCAATCTCTCGGAACCTTTTCTTTGTGTGTTGTGAACCGCCAGTGTCGAATAAATATTGTTTCTTCGTTACTCCTATTTTCTGACTTTGTTTCCTTTATTCTTTGGACTGACCTGTGTTCGTTCCCCCCTTATGCCCTAGACGGGAAAGGGGACGTAACACCCACAAGCCATTTTTCTCAAAAATTCTGAATGGTTTGCATACCCATACTAAATACAGAATATCTCCTCAACCACACGCGCTATTTGAATAATTTCAAAAGGTATAATATACAGAAAACACTTGTGACCAGTTAAAAGGTTCATATAGCAGTATATGTGTTACTGGTTTATTGGTAAATGATAGAACATAAGAAAGAAAAAGAAGAAAAAAAAACTTCCAGAATGTATTTCCTCTTTTTAATTATGTATATCATCGCTTTTTTTCTAATATAAAATAGCACAATGTGTTAACAGTATCTCTCCAAAGTTTGACTTTGATTAAGTGAAGTTAAATATTTTTTGTAATTAATTCAGTGCAAATTCCGTGAACCGTAAGTTTAGGTCCGCTGAAATCAAAAGTGCCCTAACTTTCTTCCAGGACCTTTGACGCCTCTGGTTCCACAACAGAGGGGCTCTGCTCAAGCAGATGCACCAATACATAGCAAACAAGGCTGTGTGGAATATGGTTTCATCCATAGGTAGTCATATTTATTTAAAGTCATATTTATTTAAAGTTATTTGGCTGGAAAAAAATGCATTGTGGTTGATATCTTGCTAAGGCTTTGTCTGAAAGTAGTTTTGGCGCCATTGGTCATAAGCTTTCCAGAAATGTGCGCCATTCCTGTGTGGCATCAAGCTAGGGATATACAACATGATATTTTCAAAACTTGGGGAGCTCTCTCGAGTCACTTTCGAGTCCTCTCGAGTTATATTTATGTTTACGTTAATATTTATGGTTGAATTGTGTTATAAACAAGGACAGTTTTTTTTTGCTATGCCACATCAGTGGCTTTGGTATCGATTCATGGGAGTACGAGGACTTGGAGAGTGAGGAAGAGCTCCTGATGAAGGGTGCTGAGGTTTAAGGAGTGGTCTAATGCTGCGTTCACACCGGACACGGCGCGAATTTGACAGGCTACCAGATTGCATGCAAAGTCAACGCACAGCGAAAAAGCATTTTTTCTCCGCCGGGCGGCGCGAACAGAGCGAAGGACGCGCCTCGAATTCGCGCGAGTTGAATTAACCCAACTCAGGCTGAGAAATCGCGTGACGCAAAGTTGTGTCAGCCAGTCAGCGGTGAGATGTTCCACTCGTCACTGCCATCCTGCCACCAAAAAGTGGAAGTACTCTGCGGTCCTGTCGTTCCTCGACCCCTTTATTTCTAGACTTGGCTCTTAAATGAGCCGTTTTGGGTGTGCTTGGGCACGGTGTTACACGGTGTCTTGCCACGGGACAGTTCCTTCAGCAGAGAAGAAGGATGTGAAGGCCTCCCTCACCCTGATGGCTTCTCTCGTTGAGTTATTGGCAGCAATTCTTCTGAGATCTGGCAGTGGCTCCACCTCTCCAACCGGCATGTTCACTGCAGTTCGTGCTGTCCTCCGCAGAAAGTTATGCAGGACACATGTAGCCTTCACACAATATTGTGCATCAACGACTGCCAGGAGGACCATTGAGAAGGTTCCCTTGTAATTGTATAACTGGGATCCTGAATTGGCAGGGGCTCTGAGGACCACATGTTTACCATCCAATGCTCCACAGCAGAGAGTAAAATTTCATCGCTCCTCAAACCCCACAGCGATTGACCTCCAGTCCTCTGTGGTGGGCACAGCCATGAACTCATCCACAAGGCAGTCCCAAATAGCTGTGGCAACAATACTAGAGACCGTGAAGACCACAACACGGAAGCTGTTGGCAATGGTCCTAAATGAGTCCCCAGTAGCAAGATATCTGCAGCACAGAAAACATTACATTTAATGTTATTAATGATACTGTTATAATGTTATTAATGATACTGTTTTAATGTTATTAATGATACTACAGGTGCCAATAGTAGTAGTTTTTTTTTATTGATATGGGTTCACAGATGCTATCATGAATAATAAACATAAATGCTGGTGAGTTTACATAATACGTTATATAGTATGTAGATGCGTATGAGTATAGTTGGAGACCAGATTGATGGATCGATCCAAACTTCATTAAGAAATCACAAAATGTAAAAGTGGCTTGCTTGACGTCTTGTGGACGGACCAGACAAAGCATGAATATATTTTATGAAACTGCCACTCACCGGAGACAGAGCAGCCGAGATTGGACGCCTGTAGTTGGTGTCCAACCGAGAGATCCTGGCTCCGATCCGAGCCAACAGGTCATCAAACTGGCTAACGTTTAGCCTGAAGCAGTCATCCAGACGCAGTTCCTGGACGAGTTGGTGAAATTCACCGAGCTGTGTGCGTTTACACGTCTCAAAAGATGACAACAGAGTGCAAAGTTTTGGTGAGCTAGCATATGGAGATATCAGATCCATGGAAAAAGAGGTGGCTCACTGATTTGAAATATAGGATTTATAATGAACTCGTAACAGAAAAATCACCAAATGCACAATAGAACGCAGAAATAGTTTTTTCTAACACGTTAGTTCTAATCGTGAGTTAAAAACGCCTTCATATTGGGAAAGAAAACGTTGGCGTAGTAGCCTTGCGTTGACAGCTCCTCTCCGTAACTTTACCATCAGTGCACACGTCACCTTCTTATTCGGGCAGTTTAAGGTTTGTGGCACCACCAGCATATTTGATTATACCGCTGCACATTATGAAGATGCTCTGGACAGTAAATGTCAGACGGCAGTGGACTAACCTGACCCGCCAGAGGGTTTGTCACATCCATTATTCCACCATCGGTGAAGCTGTCATTGCAAAAGGGCAGGCACTTTTAGAAAACTTGAAGGTGATTTGATGAACCATCCGTCAATCGAGCACTTGCCAGACAGGAGAAGAGCAGAAACATCTTTTGCATCAATAATGCACTGATCAGAAATGTCACATGGACCTAAGCCACGCCCCCTAGCTGCCAGCTGCTCCTCGCAGGACGCTGATTGGTCCATGCTCTGGCTTACCTGACACAAACACATTGCCTGAAGGCAGACAAGATGGATTTTCCTGCGACAGGTGATTCCCTCAGTTCTTACGTGTTCTCATGTCATCACGAGAATCCATCTGCTGGGCCAGTTAAGCAGTGGACATGACTGTCCGCCATAGTTCTTTTAGTTGTCTTGGAGAAGGTATGTGACCTGGGCAAGATAGCAAGCTAACAGGGAGAGGGGCGTGTTAAACTTATGGACGCTATAGAAAGTTACTTGGAAATATTGTATTTTGACAGCTGTATAGATGTTTTTCTTTACAGAATTCAATGCATGATTTGGGTTGGAGTATTGATATTAACACGTTAAATGTCTTAGAAATACTAATACAATATTAAGTAATTAAATAATTCCTCCAGTGTCTGATTTTGTAATTTTTTGGTGTGCAAAGAAAACTACTTATATTCGAAGCCACCAACTTTCCTTTAAATATGTAGTGAAAAAACTGACCCTGAGTGTTCGAGTCTTGGCCAGTGTCATCGTGGGTCCTCTCGGGGCCGCAGAAAGTCTCACTATGCAAATGAACATCCGACACGTGGCATCACCTACAACCTTTTCATAATTGCCAACTGTATTTATAGATAAAAGATGCAGCCATGAGGTGCTAATGTGCTTCTGTGAAGAGGGACATTTTCTCAGAGCACTTTTTGGGCCCATGCTGATTAGCTTGTGTATATAAAGGAAAATAAACCACAAACAAAGTTATCTACTACATGATTAATTTGGCATTTGATCATGTATTCTTATCCATAACACACAAGTATCCTTTTGTATTTAAGATGAATTAACTGCAATCTACAGGAAAAATAATTCAAGACTGCAGCAAACTTGATGTATTTGAGATTTAACTTCTGAAAATAATTATAGGCGCATTAAAAAGCAGCTGTTGAAACTTAAAAAAAAAAAAATATATTTTTACCAAACAGAGACGCAAATAATTATCTCTCTTTATGCCAGAGGTCTGGAAATTCTGGATGAGCCTCACAACATGAGCGCTGTCCTCTCAGATGACAGCTCACGAGGTGACCCTCAGCTTATCTTTAGGGCCTCTGCGTAACGCTACACGGCCCGGCACCCAATCACCACAGATGAGCGTTATTCTGTGTCCCCGGGCCCGGGGGAAAAGGCAGATCTGCTACAAAGACTTTTCCTCCCAACCCGGCTGTTTTGTATATCCCCCGACGGAAACTCGTGATTTCATTTGGCAAGATGGGAGTGTCCTCTCGCCCTCGCCCCGTGCTGCTGGGTCTCTCCTTCACCCAAATCCTCCCTGACCTCTTCCTCACCTGCCTGGCCTGCTTGCACTATTCTGAGTCACAAAATAAATCATTTTAGGGTGTTTTTCAACCTTTTTTGACCCTCGGCACATTTTCTACCAAAAAAAAATCACCAACAACCAAAAAACCTACAAAATGTCACATTGTAGCATGATACAGCATATATGATAGGTAATTATTATTAATGTTACATTGTATCATACAGCATATACGTTAGGTAAGTATTGCGCTACCTACTGGCATGGAAGAGTATTTAATTACTAGGCCAGCCACTATATTGCAGGCTCAGATGCTCAACAATGGAAAATTGTTTGCGGCAACTAAATTATATTTTTTGGGACATTTTCCCACGGCACACCTGACAGTTGTTGAAAATCACTGGCCTAAAAGGTACCTATCAAATCGTCGAATATTTGCGGGCTCTCTCGCAGACATGTTGAGCCCTTTGTGAAGCCTTTCTGTAGTCAACATCAGATGCAGACTTTTCCCAAGGGAATTACCGAATGGGTGTATTTCTTAGTGTAAGTAATGTTGGGGTATACATTTTCTAAACATCACTATTACCTTTTCAAAAGCAGAAAAGAATGAATGAAAATGCTGTAGCTATTGATGCTGTAATGGTTTTAAATAAATGGTAACTACGAATGCCAGAGAGAAGAGAAACTAATTAAAACGTTACAATTACAGCCCAGAAATGTTTTGATATGTCATCAATTAAGTGCACACTCGTGTTTTTTTAATTTTGGCAGATAGCTAAATTATTTCAGTTCTAACCAGTGCACCCGTGTTCATCTAAAGAATGAGAACAAAGGCATTCGTTTGGCAAACACAGATTGCTTTTTTGCTGCATGCTGTGGGAGAAACGTCAGATGTTGTGAATAAATACATTTTTAAAAGACTGACTGCACTTCACGCACAATCATCTTTGTGTAACTATGCTGAAGAGACTTTTTACTTTAAACTTGAGGAAGTTTTACCAGATGATACCGAATTTCGATACCTCAAACATTGAGGCACTTTGTGAGTCAACTCGCTGTGGCAGCTTGTACCAGTGTAATAATACTGTGGAAAATTAGTATTGAAATGGTTTCAAATATCCAGTATCAATATGGTTTGCTACTTGGGTATTGTTGTACAGTAGTTTATATGATCTTTGTGATATAGATAACCAGGGTTATCAAGATGTATTTATTTAACCTGTTTATTTAACATGACGTTGATTTATAAAAATGACAATATGAAAAGTTAACCACATGCATGTTCGCTGATCTTTGAAATCAGTCAAATTTTACAGTCTTGTTTTAAATTTAGCAGCTAAAATATAAGAAACCATTGCTGACTCTAGGAGGTGGGATGTGAGAGGTTGTGTCTGTCGACAACAAACTTGGGAGTGAGATGAAACTAAATTACACTATGTGGTTAATATTTTCAGCCATGACTGCAGTTATTTGCTCTTATCAAAGTTTTCTAGCTCAGTTTTCTCGCTCAAAATTACATTCTTTCCTCACTGTCCTGCAACTGTCCTACACTCCAAGTTATTTTTCTTACCCTACACAATAAATATAGATGTAGTATACGCTATTTGTTATAAACTATGCAATTTAACTCTCATCACTCTGGTCCACCCTGGCAATTCTGCTACTGGTTCCCTGTACTTATATTTAAATTTAAAAAAGGAAATCTTGATTTTCTTGCTTTTTTCTACCTTTTTGATGAATAAATGCATCACTGCACACTGCAGAGCAAAAATGAAAACCTGTGACTGATGAACACTGGTATACAGCAATAGAAATGTACAACATATCTCTTACATTTGAAATAACATGAATATTGTTTTGTTTTTAACTGTCACACACTGTACTTTTGTGTCCCGGATATTATGTTTAGTGTCCCTCGGAAACAGGGACTTCCTTCATTTTGAGCGCTCTTACCAGCTTCCACAAAATTAACCAAGTTTGTTAAATTATTGCTTTTTGACAAAACGACATGTCTTTACAGCCGGTGATCATTAGCTACACGGTATGTGAAGGTCATTGCTTTTGCTCGCTGCCAACGGCTCTGAGGAAAATACCAGTCATGCAATTTTAATAGCTGCGGCGAGTCGTTCAATTTGTTTACCTGGTCAGCAATCTTTCCTTATCGGGGCATTAACATGTATCGATTCCTGATAACGTGTGCAAATGTCAGACACAGGACGAGGATGCAGGTTACTGTCAATGCAAAAAGGACTTTTTCCTGAGGTGTTTTATTGAACTGTTATTTTGCAAAACGTTGCTCTGGTGTTGCATCTGTGCTTAAATATATAGTAGTTTTTCTGATATTTGTGTCTCCCATCAGAAACAAAGAGCACCTTTTAACTTTTTTCTCTGTTATTTGCTCATTGGTTGAAGTACAGATTATTCACCTTAAAATGTATTAAGCTCCAGGTTTCTATGGTGACCGCGATGTAGAGTTAGGTTGGGTTTGAGGGATTATCTTTATTTTTTTCTCTTCATGCATCTAGAGGGAAGAAGAGGAGCTCTGAGCTACGGCATGGTGGGTAATTACACTGCCAGATTGACTTATCCAATGTCTCTAAAGCCGAGACACTTTTACCCCTCTGTCTGTGACAGCGCTGATGGGGAGATAGACGCGGGATGAGAATCCATTTATATTCAGTCTGATATTCTAATAGAAAAGATTCAGTATGAAGAGCAACGTATCCCATTAAGTTTCCAGTCCGTTTGCTCTGATTTGACTGTAAAACTGAATCAGCCACTGTGATTGCAGTGCTGTTATTTGCCTGTATTCGGATGCTGCGGTGCGAGGCTCAGTTTAACAAACATACCACCGGCGTTAACTCCCCGAGCTGCTGCGTTCATTGTGTCAGCAGCGTTAGTAGCGCCCCTCCTTTGTTAATTCTACTTTTATCGGACTTCCTCCTCGCACCTTGGCCCCCCCAGCGCCATGTCACACAATAGCGTCAGACCTATTCCAAAATTTCAGTCGCCTGAAAATGAAATATCTTATCAGCGTTACAGCAGCCTGAGCCAAAGCACCTAGAATTTGGGGTTTACATGTTAATGAGGGGATTCAGAGTAAACATTTAAACCCAACGAAAAGCCTGTGTCTTAGTTGGCAGCAGCCCTACAACACAGTAGCAGTGCATTCTGGGATTTATTCTGTAATGCGTTTGTCCTACTTTAGAAAAGTAATTTGTAGTTTATAATTTAAAGAGGAGCCTCAAAGTTGAACTAGAAGGAGATTTACTTCTGTCCTTTCAAATGTTTCTGAGCTGTGTCCAGACACGAAAATCCCTCGCCGTTTTGAAACCAAAATAGGTGACCTACGTGGATCGTGTAGATCCGAAGAGTTTTAGTTTTTGGGAGAGGGGGAGGGTCAACCGTCCGCCGTTTCTGAGATTGGAGTGGGACACGGGAAAAAACTGAGGTCGCGATCATCTTAGCAATAGAAGATCTTTGACGTGTCGAGTCTTGGCCAATCAGCGTTATGCCGTGTTCACACCGGGAGTTTACTCGCGTGAGTGAAACGAGGGTGTTCACACCAAACGCGAAAAATCGCGGCGCGAAGGGGGCATGGCTTAGCTCTGTTGCTTGCCTCTGTGAGAGACAAGCGACGAAGCTTTCATTTCCGCTATCGACCATGGAATAAATAACCACTAGTTCTGCTTTATACTTGTTGTGGAAGTCCCAAACATGTCGGAACATGAAACGCCCTCGTATTTGGGTTCATAACATCATCCGTAGCCGCACACAGCTCGGTGAATTTCACCGACTCCTCCAGGAACTGCGTCTCGCGTATCTCCGTAAAACGATACCGATTATGCCATCCACCATGGAAATAACCACCAGTTCTGCTTTATACTTTTTGTGTAAACTCCACATATGTCGGAACATCAAACTCCATGGTGTCTGGGTTCATAATATTATTTGTAGTCCCACAACAGCGTCTCAATGAAGCCGCTACCAGCGCTGGTTCAGGCGGGGCAGCAGCAGTTTGATTCAGAAACGGGGAGATGGCGGTGGTGACGGGCGGAGCTTCTCAACGCTGATTGGCTGCCGCAACTTTGCGTCACGCGATTTCTCCGCCAGAGTTGGGAGAATTCAACTCACGCGAATTCGCTTTGTTCGCCCCAGGTCAAACGTTCTGTTCGCGCCGCCTCAAACGCGTTTATCTCACCGCGGCGCGAATAAATCGCCAATTCGCGTCGCAGCGCGTCTGTGGATTGACTTTACATGTAATCTGGTCGTGCCGCAAATTCGCGCCGCGTCCGGTGTGAACACGGCATTAAGATGTCTACAGCGGCTTAAATTCCCTCCCACCAGTTGTTTAATGGCAAGCTGGTCCGCTTGCTAACACATAAGCTAACGTTGTTGGAGAGACAGCGAGTGAGATTACTGGCAGCGGAGAGTCCGTGGCAGCGTGTGACGTCAGACAGGAGAGCGGCGAGTCAGCGGCTCTGCAGTTCTACCTACCGACACCTCACTACATATAAGGAGAGGACAATGGAGATGTTATCCAACTTTTATTTTAATAAAAAAAACTAAATGAGTTTCCACCGTAGGGTGGCCGGGCTCTTTTTTATATTTAAGGGTTTAAGATCTACGTGTAGGAAAAAGTGTTTCCTCTAGTTAATTATAATCTATATAGTTATGCAGTTATAATGATGTCACACAGAGAGAGGTGTGCATGTTCAGGTTTACTGGTGGAAACATTATTCAGTGTTGTAGACTAACAGTGACAGTCTCCTCAAAGTAAAGTGGTATAACAGTATGACATGATATGGTCAAATAAAAAGGCTGGTACATTATACATATTATGGCATATAAGTGTAATATTATGAAGTGAAATGTAGTAGTAGCAAAACAATATTCAGTACAGTACAGCAGTATTGCATATTTTAAGTATTAAGTCTACAAAATATATATACACACACACACTACCGTTCAAAAGTTTGAGGTCACTTAGAAATGTCCTTATTTTTTAGAGAAAAGCACTGTTTTTTTCAATGAAGATAACATTAAATTAATCAGAAATACACTCTACATTGTTAATGTGGTAAATGACTATTACAGGTGGAAATGTCTGGTTTTTAATGAAATATCTACATAGGTGTATAGAGGCCCATTTCCAGTAACTATCACTCCAGTGTTCTAATGGTACATTGTGTTTGCTCATCGCATAGAAAACCCTTTTGCAATTATGTTAGCACAGCTTAAAACAGTTATGCTGGTGAGAGAAGCTTTACAACTGTCCTTCCTATGCATAGCATCACATGTGTGGGTTCATTATACTCTCAAAATGGCCAGAAAAAGAGAACTTTCATGTGAAACTCACCAGTCTATTCTTGTTCTTAGAAATGAAGACTATTCCATGCGAGAAATTGCGAAGAAACTGAACATTTGTCTGGGTGACCGGTAGTGTGTGTGTGTGTGTGTGTGTGTGTGTGTGTGTGTGTGTATATATATATGTACACTTGGGTATTGACAAAAGAAGAATTAAAACCCATAATGATCATAGTTTGTCAGCTTCTCGACGAGTGACGCTGTTCGGCACTGACTCGCCCGTCACTGCCCCCCCCGCCCCGGCCCCGCTGGTGTCACCTTTTTCACCCTTCATGAGTTTGTAGGTCTGACTGTAAATGTTAGACCCAGTGACAGGCTGGCATGAAATGGCTTGCATAATACTTAGTAAGGAGGCCATAATAATTTTTGACTCATGGCTGAAGTTAAGTTCCTCCAGCTCTCCCCAGGTTGGCAAAAAAAGCATCTAAAAATGCATCAGATTGATGCTTTAAAATATGGAACATTTACATTTTTCTTACGGGGGAGCATGCCCCCGGACCCCCTATAGGGGTAATATCCTTCTCACCTTTTTCACCCCTGACCCAATTTCATGCCTGTGTGTCAGTGATGCCTGGAGGTGATGGCCCTCCTCTATGAATGTGTCCATGAGTCCATCGTTACATTATTAGTGATGTAAACCAGTAGTTATGGGACTAATCATCTCCATTTCCACCTATAGGGAATATGTTCAGCTCCCGATAGCCAACACTAGCTGTTAACCATGCTGTTAACAATCAAGCACAAGCAGCGGTGGTTAAGTACTTTACTGAAGTACTATTTTGAGGTATACTTTTAATTTTCTGCTACTTTATACTTGTACTCTACTACGAGGCAAATGTTTTTGCTCGGTTACATTTATTTGATAAATACTAAATATTACTGTACTGTATGTATGTCTGTATGTATGTTTTATAGCCTAACTAGTCACATACTGAACTGATACATTCACAGCTGTAATGTTACTGCTAATCATCATCCCACACACTCCCTCGACCGCACGCTCGCTAACAACATGCATACAACCAATACGCAAGTTATGTCTTCGAGGAGTTTGCTGCTTCTTTAAAGTATTTTATTTTGAGGGAAAAACTTTTTAATTACCCCTTGCTGAGGCTCAGCAGGTAGTCGACGCAGGCCCACTGGCAATAATAACCCTTCATCAGTTTCATAGAAAAAGGAGCGTCTTTATTTTTGAGAGGATTTCACCGTAATATGTTTATACCACCAAACCCGATGAACACATTAATGCATCAATTATAATAATCCGATAATATGCATTATTCTGCAATGAGATATTCTTCATCATGAGAACACTTTACTAACTTTTGGTACTTTCAGTATATTCTTATACCAGTACTTCAATTTTTATATGCATGACATTGACTTTATTACTCATGGTTACTATGGTTTTGCAAATTTCACGTAAAAGATCTGAGAACTTCTTCCAACACTGAGAAAAAGTTGTCTTATTTTGTATGAAGCTGAGTAACTGCTAAGAGAAATGGGTCAAAGATCAACTTTTTGTTCCATTCAAGGTCAATGCACCACCTTTGCCATTCAATGCAAACCATAGCACATTAACAGGACTAGAAATGAATTAAAACAGGTTTTTTTAAATAAAAGAATAGATGTTCCATTGTTGATCAGTTGTGGCCTGTGGAGTATTTTGTGTTAATCCTACGTACCAATTCACAGTCACTCAGAATACTACATTTTTGTTTGGTCAAAGGTTTGTGACATTGTAGAGTCTGTAAACATCTGTGATCTTGTTATCACATTTTTTTGAGTCAGAGACCATCTGAGTTAAATTAGCATATAAATGCATTGTAATTGCATATTACTTTTAAGCCACGTACAAAATACTTGCAATTGCAGTTGCAATCACCAAAATGGATTGAATACACTGAATCTATCATTTCTTTACATTTCTATCTTTCTCCATCTCGACCTTTGATCCGGAGTTCATTTATCTATTTGGTGCAAGCAAGAGCCTTTTTAAAATTCTGCAACTTGCTTCAACTTTATCAAATACTCCCCGTCTTTGACATCTACTACATCTTCTTGCCTTAGAGAATAATGAGACTAAAGTAATGCAAAGTGCAGCTTAAGTAGAGATGTGTTTGTATTTATATTCCTAAGGCAGCACCCCGAATTGGAAAGATGTTCAGCTGGAAAAAAAGAAGGCACAGAGGCATTTGATAAATCATTTTGACAACAACACAAAATCTTAAATTGTCAAAAATGACTGCGCATTTCTCTTAGTTTCACATTTCTTTTGTTTTTGTTTGTACACGACTACAATCACAACTTATAAATGAACATACTGTAACGCCATGGCAAAAATTAGAGCGAAGAAACATTATTACTGTCTTATTATTTATTAAAAAAATAAAATAAGCCAGGCTGCCCTGAATGCTGTGGTGAAAGCTGATCTTTTGATAATACCAGCGGTTGATTTCTCTTGAAGTTATGCGGAGTTGTGCATGCTGAAAAATGAAAAAGAAATGAACAATGCTATGAAAAGAAAATAATATGCAGGGTTTGAAGGAAGGGTGAGGCTTAGCAATACAGATTTGTTTTTGTGTGCAAGTTTCACAATAACAAAAATAATATTTCAAATGGTGCACCAGTGGCAGAAGTTGCACAAAAAGAAACGTATAGACTTGAACTCTGATTGATAAAAAGAAAGGAACATTTTGCCCCTGAACAATATGTCTTTTTCCTTTCTTGTTGAATATATTTGCAACCTAAAAACAAAAATCTTTATAGATGAATCCATCTGCGCTAACAACTGCAATTACTGTCAGCATGAGATTTGACAGTGCAAAGCCATTGAGCCCCGCCAATAACATTTCAAGTTCCCTCTGCATCTTAAAAAAAAAATGTATCAACACATTTGTGATTTACTTTGAAAAGATGCACTTCATGCGTAGCTGTGTATCATATAACCAAGACATTTACAGAAGACTACTGCAAGTCCGGCGACTCGGTCGGACAAGAGATAACGGTTGAAAAGCCTTTCGTGTTGATTAAAACATGAATGCACTAAAGGAAAATAGCAGGTCTAAGATCAGTGTTTCTCTATCCGCATGCTTCTACTGCAACTATCACAGGCTTACGTTACATAGCAATCTTGGCTCACAATCCAAACTGTCAGTAACTGATCGTCGTGTCTAGATGGTACCCCGCAAGTTGCAAAATATTTGTGAGATAGTTATTTAAGCGTTGACCTTGTATAATAAAGATGAGGCTCTGAACTTAAATGTTTAAGATTATGCATTAACCTTGAATGTCAAAGATTAGGCAATAGATTTGAATGGTTATGGTTAGGCAATGACCTTGAATGACTAAGATTGAGCATTGACCGTCAATGACAATGGTTGGGCATTGACCTTCAATGGCTAAGGTTAGGCATTGACCTCCAATGGCTAAGGTTGAGCATTGACCTCCAATGGCTAAGGTTAGGCATTGACCGCCAATGGCTAAGGTTGAGCATTGACCGCCAATTGCTAAGGTTGTGCATTGACCTCCAATGGCTAAGGTTGTGCATTGACCTCCAATGGCTAAGGTTGAGCATTGACCTCCAATGGCTAAGGTTGAGCATTGACCTTCAATGGCTAAGGTTAGGCATTGACCTCCAATGGCTAAGGTTGAGCATTGACCTCCAATGGCTAAGGTTAGGCATTGACCGCCAATGGCTAAGGTTGAGCATTGACCGCCAATTGCTAAGGTTGTGCATTGACCTCCAATGGCAAAGGTTGTGCATTGACCTCCAATGGCTAAGGTTGAGCATTGACCTCCAATGGCTAAGGTTGAGCATTGACCTTCAATGGCTAAGGTTAGGCATTGACCTCCAATGGCTAAGGTTGAGCATTGACCTCCAATGGCTAAGGTTAGGCATTGACCGCCAATGGCTAAGGTTGAGCATTGACCGCCAATTGCTAAGGTTGTGCATTGACCTCCAATGGCTAAGGTTGTGCATTGACCTCCAATGGCTAAGGTTGAGCATTGACCTCCAATGGCTGAGGTGGAGCATTGACCTCCAATGGCTAAGGTTGAGCATTGACCTCCAATGGCTACGGTTGAGCATTGACCTCCAATGGCTAAGGTTGAGCATTGACCGCCAATGGCTAAGGTTAGGCATTGACCTCCAATGACTAAGGTTGGGCATTGACCTTGAATGTCTAGAGTTGGGAAAATACCTGAAATTGTTAAGGTTAGGCATAGGACAGGTTGTCAGGCAACGATGACATGCTCAAGTCTGCAGAGACCCAGATACACAGAGCGCATTAGCAACACGCGTGTCCAAATTCGACAAAGCACTCCATGGGGTCCCCAGCAAAACATTCACAGAGTGTGAAGTAGATATGAGCAATTCTCGAGAATCAAGTCCTTGCTTTATTATTAGATATTCATGTGACATTACATACATAGTATATTTTAGTACCAATTAAGAAGAATAGTATTAATTCACAGTCCGACTGTGTTGTTGGGATGCCCCGTTACATTTCAAAACATGTTACTTTCACTGGGTGCAATTCTCTCTGTGAAAACACCAAGGCTAAAACATGAAATGATTGTCCCTCCACAGGTACACGACTTTTTCCGCAACAGCTTTGTGTCCTTCAGCTCAACTTTCCATATAAAACCTCTGCCAGCAAAAGCACTTCATGAAAACACTCAGCAGGAAGAAGACCACCCCGCTGCCCTCGGCACAGCCCTCCAATATAACCTGGACTTCATCTCACTGCAGAAACGCCTGTTTGATATTCCCCACCAGAAATGAAACATATTCGGTGTTGTGCAGGACCCGCTCGTCTCTGCCCTCTGGTTTGATTTGAGAGTGCCTCTGCTCCATCTTTATGCAAAGCACACTGATGAAGCAGCCACTTATCATTATGTGGCTGCCATTGTTATACATCAAGGTTTCATGTTCTCAGCTAATATATGCATTATTAATCCAGACGAGGTACGGTGCTATGTCTTTATGCATACCTATTAGCGGAGAGAGATATTAATTCCAGCTCACGCCTACATATCCTCATCAGGGGATAGTAGTTCACATGTCAATGTTGTCGTTACAGTGTGTGTGCACTTTTGTTTACGACATTTTGTTTACACGCACGCACACACACACACACACACAGACACACACACACACACACACAGCCAGGAAATATTATCTTGTTTAGAAACAATGCAGTGCATTGATCCCCATATTTAGAAATGCCTGATCTAAATCATCCAGAGCATATGTGTTTCCTATCAACATTCAGCACAAATGTCATTTCTTTAAAAAAAGAAAAAAAATTGTAGTTTCATGGCTCAACATTAATGAACACTTTGTCCGGTCGGGCGATGATAAATGTGATCTTGCATATGATTACCATTAATGCCTTCTAGTTGTCAATGCCAAATTGTGAACAACAAATGTGTTGAAACCGGCAGGAGGAGGGCTAGTTAACATGAGCTGTTGGCAGCAAAGTCCTGCTTTGCCAAATAACGGAGCTAACAGTATAGCAACATTTGGAAGAAATAGCTCAATCAGACACGTAACGTGAGGCCTTTTGTACATTGGATGTCATTCATTCCGATGTAATCTTGCTCAGAGTGATCTCAGTGACCAGCTCTTCTGGAGTCTCCCTCCATAGCACAGTTCATATTGGGTTGTAAATCACCATGTTATGACGATATGTTCAAATGTCATCTTGTAAAATTTTGTTTCAGCGATAAACTTGAATAAATACAGTTAAGTCGTGGTGGTGGCAGTCGCTCGATAAAACATAAACATCAGTAATGAACAGCAACTTCACACATTACACAAATGTACTGTTTGGACAGAAATCACATAATTTATTGAGCAACACCTAAAACAATCCTTGAAACTTAATTCAGGCAAGCATTATTTCTTTTCAGAATGATTTATCGTTATATACCCACAGCAGTGGAAGAAGTATTACAATTGTTTACTGATGTAGAAGAATCCATAACAGAGCGTAGAAATACAAATAAAAGTCCCAAAGTATTAGCATCAAAATACGTATACTTAAAGTACAAAAAGTAATAGTACTCATTTTAAACTAATTCTTACTGTCATCCACAAGAATACATTATCAATCAGTATTATTGATATCTGCAAAGTAATGAGTAACACATTTTGTATATTTCATATCTTAGAGTAAAGAGTACAATATTGTAGTGAATAACAAGTACAAAGTAGCATAGAATGGAAATACTCAAAGTAAAGTACAAGTACCTAAAAATGACCTCCACCACTGTATACACAAAAATACAATATGTAATACATTATTTTCAGCACTCTGTGATATATAGTAGGGCGGCATGATTATTTTCATTAAGGATTCATCTTTTGATTATTTTTCACTAAACCATGTAATCATTCAGTTTATAAAATGTAAAAAAAAAAGAAAGCAAAATGCTGATAGTGATGTAATACCACCACATAGTGGTGTAACATTATTTTAGTGGAGGCAAAGTATTTTTGATATTACAGAGAATGTACCGACCCTGCTAAGGCAGAACGCATGTTACCGTAACAAAGGTGAACTTGTTCTACATTAAAGCTGTCCAATAATGTTTTTGCTGTCTCCAAACGTCTATAAATAGTGTTTGTCCTTTAAAGTATGACACAGGCTGCTTTGTTGGAGCCTGAACAGGGTGGCCTCCCTGTAGTCGTCAATAATCCCTCCCAAGATTTCAAGGCAGAGTCCCACGTGTTGCAGCAATGGAAGCAGATGATTCGCAGCATTAGAGACACTGCGACGAAGAGGAGAGGAGAGGGAGGGAGGGGTTTTGGGGGGGAAGGTTGTTGAGCTGTTGCTCCGTGTTATGTGTCGTGTAGAAGCAGACTGGAGAGGAGAGGAGAGGAGGAGGTATCCGACGGCAGGGAAAAGCTGAAACCCCCAGGGGGAGGTTTGTGTCAGCCGCATGCTCTGGCTGGTCCTCACTGAGCCGGCCCTTTTGTTATGCTGATTCACTCAGCCTTTTGTCCAATACACTGATGGAGTGTGTGTGTGTGTGTGTGTGTGTGTGTGTGTGTGTGTGTGTGTGTGTGTGTGTGTGTGTGTGTGTGTGTGTGTGTGTGTGTGTGTGTGTGAGAGTGTGAGGTAGAGGACAAGAAAAGACACAGCATACTGCAGACTATATGGAGAGTAGACATATCAATAATCACTTACTCATTGGATAGCTTACAATATCGTATCGTCCATTTATTAAAATGTATAATTTTGTACAAGACTTCGTTGATCCGCCTCGTTTTCAGGACTATGATTTGTAGTTTCGTAACAACCTTTTTTATTATTTGATGAACTCTTTTTAAAGTCATCAGTCAGTCTTCAATATGTTTGCAGCTGCAGGTGAAGACGTGATGTCATCACTCTCAGCTGCATGATGAGGATAATGTTGTAACCGTCCAAGGCAGCAATAGTTAGTCGTGGTGGTGGCAGTTGGTTTAATATTTTATAACCATCAGCAATGAACAGCAACATTACACAAAGGTTCACAGCAAGATGTAATGTTTGGACAAAATCCAAATGGACAAAAATCTAATAATCCCTTGAAACTTCATTCAGGTAAGCATTGTTTGTTTTCAGAAGGATTTATTGTTTGGTCCTTACATTTTTGAAAATAGTAAAAACTGATAAATAAATACACAACAAAGTTTTCACGAGCCAAAGGCAACATCTACAAATGTCTTATTTGGTCTGACTAACAGGGATATTCAAATATATTTTGTTTTGCTTTTAAATAACTACAAAAAAACGAGGAAGCAGCAAATTGTCACATTGGAAAAGCTGGAAAATGGAAAATATTTGAACCTTCAGTTTAAAAAAGGATAAAATAGTTGCAGATGTATTTTATGTTGATCAACTAATCGATGCTACTGAAAGAAATATTGGTAGCACTTTATAATAAGTACACAGTATTTAGCATTAGTAATACATGAATGAACACTGAATTCATCATGGTCATTATAAAGCATTATTCCAACATGAACACTCATTAGTAACTCTAAGACCTAGCCACAGCTAGCATAATCAATAATGTGTAGCTATGTGCCAACAAACTATGGAACACTCGTGCCACTGACGGGCATCGTCCTACATCACCATCATATCAATGTTCTTTATCACTTTGTGTTGTGTCTATTTCCCTTTTCTGTTGAGAAGATAACTGAGACTTCTTTTAGCTTTGAGCCACTGCTTATAAATGCTTTGTAAGACATAAATAGTCTTCACTTTAGATGAGGTCACAGAACATACTTAAATAATACTTCACTAACGAGGAGTAACTACCTGAATTAATCATGAATTGCAGCTTTTTTTAAATCATTTACTAACACTTTAAAAATGATATTATTAATCATCTGTAAGTCCTTAATACTTCATTTACAAATGGGGAATCCATCATTTATAAAGTATGAAAACCCACGTTTATTAATCAAGAATGAAAATTGTTTAACTGTGTTTATGAATTGCATACTAATGAGTTACTAATGAGTGTTGGAATAATGCCTTATAAATGATGAATTCAGTGTTTAGTCATGCTAATGCTAAATAGTGTATACTTATTATAAAGTGCTACCGAAATATCGAATGGAACGAATTATTGGAGGCACAAAGACAAAAGAAATGAAGGACAGAAGGACTGATCGGGAACGAGTGAGGAGGGAATGGAGGGAGGTAATGGGAAATAAAGACACAAAGAAAAGAAGAAGCGGATAAAGCAAGAGAAAGAAACTGGTGCCGGGAAAACGTCAGGATGAGAAGTGACCCTAATCAAGGGTAGAGTAGAGTGATTAAAGTGTGAGTGTGTGTGTGTGTGTGTGTGTGAGAGAGAGAGAGAGAGAGAGAGAGAGAGGATGACAGGAGGTGTCCCTCTCCCCAGCGTCCAGCCCCCAATTTTGACGTCACAAGCTGAGAGACACAAAACAAGCCGCTCTCAGCTGAGCTCCTCACTAGATTTACACACACACACACACACACACACACACACTACCCTGGCTGGTTCACGCCTGCCCTCAGACACGCCGCGACACTCGCCTAGACACCTGCTCAGCGCTCAGCGGGAGTGAGACTCTCCTCTATACGCCCAAAACGTTGCGCTCAAGAAAAGAACAGAAAACACACTTTGCCTCTCTCACTCCTCCGGACTGAAACAGCGCTCCGTCTCTTGCGAGCGGTGCCTATTTCTGTGTGAGGCTGCCGACCGGGAGCGAAGAAAAGGGAGGCGCTCCGACTCCCGACCCCCGTCCCAAAGAGCAGCAGATGTGACCGTGGAGGAGAGGCGGAGAGAAAGAAACTCAATCTCCCCCACCCGTCCTTTCCCCCCCGCCTCCCATCTGGGAGAACAATACCCAGCCTCCAGTTGGAGAGGGTCAGCTTTTGTCCCTCTCCCCACGCTCCCACTGGAGAGCGGACAGACGCGCAGACACGTTGACCCGCTGCCGTGAGAGCAGAGGACGGCGGGGAACAGTTGCTGCGCTTTGCCCGGTTTTGATTCAGTACTTGGACAGCTCCTGAGCGACAACCGGCGCGAGAGTTTGTTTTCCATGAGTGGGTAGACTCTGTTTTTTTTTTTTTTTCGGGTTTGGAGACCAAGAACCACAGATGCAGCCCCCGTGCTCTCTCCAGCCGGGCCCCTGTGGCCCCCCTGTGGCCCTGGGATCGCCGGGCGGCACCACCGTTGGCTTCCAGCTGCTGGTGGAGAAGCAGCTCTTTGAGAAGTTTTGGAAGGGGACTTTCAAGGCTGTGGCCTCCCCGAGACCGGAGAGCGTCATCGTGGCCAGCATCACCGCCCGCAGGAGGGTGACCAGGTGAGTCAAAGAGCAAACACATCTTGTGCTTGTTTGAAATGGGATTGCCCTCCAGCTGTTTCAAAGAGTTGTCAAAGATTGCCGGGCTTCGCTACACTGTCTGTACGCAACATCTGCAAGTGGTTGCGGAGTCGCTGTCAAGAAGGACACTGACGTTTGCCTGTCTGCAATTCTCCAGATGTACTGATGCGAGAAGCAAATACAATGCCGTGTCAACTACAGCAGGTCGCCTTGAAGTATCGCAAAGTCAGCCTAGCCCGAAAATCCATGCTTTTGGGAATTTATAAGTCAAAGGACATCTTGTTGTTCAGATTTAAAATAATCATTTTTTATGTCTAGGTGGCATATAGCACCCTTTAGCTTTCACATTGACATCGTATCATATTTTGACCTGTAGATCAATGCTCAGATATCTCCAAATATGTCCTTTCTGTTGATTCATCAACAAGCCCCTCTCCTCGCCTTCGTATGCATCGGGACACGTGTGACATACACAGCTGGCGTGAAGGGTGTGACACTTCCACCTTCAGAGGTCGCATGGCAGCATCTCCGTGGCGCTTTAATGCCACACTTGTCCCCCTCTTGTCTCCCCTCGTCTCATGGCTCTGTGCCGGTGTCTGTCGAAGGAGCACCGCCTCACGTGTTTGTTCTCCCACTTTCATCCCTGCGACCAAAGGTTAGCTGTAGAAGGTTAGCTGTAGCGCTTAGAGGGGAAGGATGAATATCTGTCGCCCTTTTATCCTCCTTGTCCCTTCTGTTTTCTTTTTTTTTTATCCCATCCTCTCTCCCATGTGCGTATAAACCATCCTCTGCTGGCTCTAAGCAACTTTATCCATTGTGTCATGCATTGCTCTGCTCTGTTTGCCCAATGCTGCACAACAACGGCAATGCCCGGGCTTTTCCTTTGAGGAAGGCATGTAACAGAACATGCGATGGACGTTCAAACATGTCGGGAGAACATGTGCACAACCGTACTTAAACACACACACACACACACACACACACATTGGCGCACGTACTTGCATATCAAATGATCTCGCTTGCTCGGGTGACCCTTGAACGGTTTTGACACCCACTATCAACTTTCTCTCATGTGAAATTAGCTATGTTAATGGGGATTAGAATGGCCCATTTCATCCTACTTCGGCACAGGCAGCGCAACACACTGAACCAGATAATGTGTCTTTAATGGGCTCTAATACAGCAGGACCGTAATGCTGCACATGGCCTGGTTATAAAAGATGTTATTAGCTTGTTGGATATGACAAGAAAATAAAACAACTTTATTGGAAGAATATGACCAAATATGCCTTTTATTCCCCTCCAGCTCAGCAATCTAATAAAAGCAGCCCTCATTTGTCTGCCAATCAACCATGTGAACAGGCGATAGATTCAGATCTATTTGGGGAAACCGACAAAAAAAGAGTAAATTAACCTCCAATTTTTTTTTTTAATGTGGCTCGCTGCCATGAACTTAGCAGCCTTTTTTCTTCTTCTAAATAGCCGGAGACTCTGGAGCGGGGCCCAGCTGTCTCTTCAGCTTTAGCGTCTCAAGGAAGGAAGCTCTCCTCAAGTGGCTTTGCCCCTCCATCGTGACGCGACGATGGCAGCAGCGTCGGAGGGGCAGGGCGAGAACGAACGTCCCCACAGAGCAGACAGAGTGTCGCCAATTCGCCCGGGTCCGTCTGTCGAGGACTCTCTGGTCCCGCCTCTGTGTGTGTATTTGCAGGAGGGTGAAATGCAGAGGGACTATCAGATGATACACATTGTAAGCAATGAGTAAAAACAACAAACAAAACACAACATCCCTCCCCTCCTAGCACTGTTGATTTTGCATGAGCGGAGAGTAACCGGGGAGTGCTTAGACCATCACAATGCATGGCCTAAGGCTCACTCCACTGCCTCCTTCTCTCCAAGAGGAGACATCATTATTCATCATGGGTAACTGAGGGGTGATGAACAATTGCAGTGCAAGTGAGGGGGCATCATGTACAACAAGCAGAGAGGGAGAGACGAGGGGAGCCACGGGGAGAGGTTTCATGTTCAATCAGCACAGGTCTCTTTTCTGTTCGCACTGTCCTCCCTCTTCCCTTCTCTCTCTTTCTCCCTTTACTACTGAAACAAAAACAAATGCTGGAAGGGCCCGTTAGCCACAGAGGAGTAATTAGAGTTGGTTGTCCTTCCCTCTCTGTCCTCCCCGTCTCCTCCTCTCCGGGCCAGTCGCACGGTGGAGGGGAGGAGTTCACTGGCTCTGTGCAGCGCGGTGGGGCTCGAAACCATCATGAGCCTGCAAGCTGTTTTGTTCGTGGGGGGGCTCCTCATTAAATATGCAGCCTGGCCAACTTCGGGTCGTGTGTTTGTGTGTGTGTGTGTGTGTGTGTGTGTGTGTGTGTGTGTGTGTGTGTGTGTGTGTGTGTGTGTGTGTGTGTGTGCGTGTGCTTGTGTGTGTGTGTTTTTGTGTCTTTGTGTGCATTCATGTGCATCTGTACTGGAGATGTTTTCCAGCAATTGCAAGGGTTTGAAATGAGGGTGTAAGCATGTGTGTGTGTGTGTGTGTGTGTGTGTGTGTGGGTGTGTGTGTGTGTGTGTGTGTGTGTGTGTGGCTACCGTGTTAGTGGGGTCTTGTCCAACTCTGTGGCAGATGGCAGGCTCGAGAGAATGAAATGCAAGGGAGGGGGGAAAGTGTGTGTGTGTGTGTGTGTGTGTGTGTGTGTGTGTGTGTGTGTGTGTGTGTGTGTGTGTATTAGGGTTTTCAGGCCTCTTACCTCAGCAGATGCTGGTTTAACGAGGAAGAGAGGGAAAGGGTTTGGAGGCGCTTGTATACTGACAGCCCCGGTGGGAATATACAGCGGGGTGGACAAAATAACAGGAACACCTTAGAAGAGAATGCTTCGCAATTCAACTAAAGCCTGGAAACTGAAGTTAAAAATCAACACTTCTTTGAAATGTTCCCAACAAAAATGTATCAACATACTGCAGAGCTGTTGTCCCAAATTAATAATGAATGCTAATAATAACAATGATATTTATCTAGCACTTCTAAACAGAGATATAAAGTGGAGTAAACAAGTTGGATTACAAGACGAGTTGTGTAGTTTAACACATCAGTAACACAATAGAGAGCAAAGGAAAATACAAAGATAAGAGAATCCACACTGACAATTATATACATATATATATATATATATATATATATATATATATATATATATATATATATATGTACATATAAAAAGAAAGACTATCTTAAGTGAGTTATAAGACGTGAGTTAAAAGACGCTACAGACTTGGCTAGTCTGAAACACAAAAGCAGGGAGTTCCAAAGGTGAGGGTCACGGACTGAAAAAGGCCCGGTCACCTCTGGTAATAAAGCTAGTTGGTGGAACAAATAGGAGACTCTGGCCTGAGGATCTCGGTGGCTCATAAGGGATTTGCATATCAACAATAACTAGGGGCCTGACCGTGCCTTCAGAAGCCTGAACAATTCGTGAGTGTAATTCAAAACCCACAGGGAGCCAATGTAAACATGCAAAAATGGGAGTGATGTGATCTGATTTCCTAGAGTTTTTTAAAAGCCATTTCTGGATGAGCTGGAGGCGAACAAATGGCCTGCTTAGAAATAAAGGCATGTGGTACTTTCTGAGATCTGTAGCGGTTAGAAATCATGGCAATTGTTGTTAGTGGAATAAATGCATTGATTATAAATACATTTGAAAAGGACTGAGGCTTTGAAATAGGCCAATCAAGCCAATGGGGTCAAGGGGGGACTTTTTTCAACAAAGGCTGGACAATTGCGAGATGAAGATTAGATGAGAGCGTGCTAGTGGAAAGATAACGCTTAATAATGGAAAGAATAGTCGGTCTAGTGGTGTGGAAAGAGGATTTCATGGAGGCTGTTGAACTGTTTTTTCCAGGATCGACAGACCAATTGGTGTAGATTTTACATTCACATGAAACACATGTGTTGCCTGATTTATTGATAAAGTGATTGAGGAACACATTTTGCTGTGATGACTTAAGGGAAAATGGGTACGGGGCATAGCGATCCCTGAGTCAATGGACTGAAATAAAAATCCTGGCTGGATTGTGGCTTTCAGAGGCAACCAGGTGTGAATAATATGTATTCTCTGCGTGGTTGACACAAGATTGCTAGATTTTCATTAGACTGAGGGTACAGAAAGGTTCATTAAGTTCATCTGTTTTTCCCAAATTCTTTTTGCTTTCTCCTAATGTCCCTAATGAGCTCATTTAGTTCAGGATAGGGTTCACATTGTAATGCCTTCTCTTTAAACGGTGCAGTTTGATCTAAAAAACTGCATCATATGCAGCTGAAACCAGTGCATTATACAAAATGGTGTAATTCAGGTTTATTACAGTTTGGTTGTAACTTTATATCAGCTATAATACCACAGTGCTCACGGTTAATGGCTGAGATCTTTGAATACAGCTATACAACAACGTCTGACACAAGACCAGAAAGGTTATCAGGTTATCTGAACCACTTCATTGAGTGTACCTGAAATGACATTCACAGAATAGGGGGAGCTATTTTTGGCGCCCCTGGTTTTGGAAGTAAAAGTTAATGCTTCGTGACTTACAGCTCTTCTAGGGCTTGGTGCACGAAACCTTCCTGATTGAAACGGCTCACCAAAAGAAGAGAGGTGCCTTACTTTCACAAACATCCAAAGGCCAAAGACTTGATTACCGTACGCGCACTGCTAATAATGGATTAAAGATACGTGTGAAGCTGTTGTGAAAACTGACAATGTAATCTGCAGCTTAATTTAATTCACCTTCTGATTCTGGGTCAACTTTGGATACATTTTGCAAACGTTGCGGCATGTTTTGCTACAGCTGAGGCTCATGGGTATTGTAGTGTTTACCCCACTGCAAAGAACAACTGTGCGCACACAACTAAAGCCAATATGGTGGGTCCGAGTTGCACTTGTAAACGGAGATGAATGGAAAGTTTAGGTCACACTTTTACCCTTTATCTGTGTTCTAAGGTTCGCCAATATGGGGGTTTGTGTACGATTGTCTGACCAGAATCTGAAATGATTGTAGCGATGTTGCCAGATGTTTCCAAGTTGGAAGTGAACAAAAAGAAGAGGTGGTCGCCTCTGTCATGCTGGATATTGCCCACACATGGACAGAAGTACAGACTAAACATGTTCTGAGAGTGGGAATAAATGAATAGAGAATATAGAGTCTCAAAAACCTCAAGCAGCAGCTGTGAGAACGACAAACATGATTTTGTGACGGACGAGGTTTCTCTGTCGCTGTACATCTCTCTGAATGCACTTCTGCTCTCTTCATCGCCGAGTGTCTTTTTTCCTCGACTACTCTTCCTCTCCTCACATCAGCATCTCTCCCCTTCCTCCCCATGGTATCTCTTCAGTGTGCGTGAACTCGCCCTCACTGTGTCTGTGTCACATTACTCAGAGCGCGCGGCATTGGGCTGCTGAGGCATGCCGACAAGGGAGTCGGAGACGATGCCGGCTCCCCGGGCAGCGCTCTGCCTTATCGCCGCAAAGGATTCACATTCGATATTGATTCCCGGGGAGCAAATCCATTTGAATCAAACCAGAGTCTGTGGCCTAACGCCTCAAACGTGGTTCCAGTGCGTTTTACAGGAGGATGCATTTTGTGTGTCACCGGAACAGCAGTTACAAACACTGATGCTAATTGGTGGAGTTGATTTGGCATTGATTTCTGCACGGCTAATCCGTTTGAATCCAAATCAGTGCATCATGATTAGCACCTGGTGCACCGTCGCAGCATGTAGACCCCTCCTCAGGTATACACGGTTAGCTCTGTCAGCACTGTTGCTCGGAGCTGTTTACATTTTCAGTGCCTTCAGGCGCGAGCCCCCAGGGCCTGTAGTCGCCATGTTGAGAGCTGTGTGGAGGCAAGAGAGTGTTAAAAGGAGCCTGAGTTCAGTGTTTTACAAGGAAAAGATAAGGAAAAAAAGCAAACACAAAATCACATATGAATACATTTTAAAAGACCATTACAGCAACAGAAAATGGAAGTATGTTTGATGATCTCTGAAGTTCTGAAATGAACTGCTTTTGGTGATATTATTATTCCTATTCTGAAGTAACGCTGTGGCGGCAAAATTACTGCGTGTATTTTATTGAGCGAAGGTGCGTTTTCATTGCTTAAGAATTTAACTTTTCACTCGCAAGAAGAGAAGTGTTAAGTGTAGTCTTTAAAGGAGCACTAATGCGTTTGATCACATAGGCTTAAAGGGCCCAACACACTGAAAGCGCCTGGCACTCACGCACCAAAAGCAATATGAGGCGTGTTTCAATATGAGGCGTGTTTCAATATGAGGCGTGTTTCAATATGAGGCGTGTTTCAATATGAGGCGCGTCAATATGAGGCATGTCAATATGAGGCACGTCAATATGAGGCACGTCAATATGAGGCGTGTCAATATGAGGCGTGTTTCAATATGAGGCGTGTTTCAATATGAGGCGTGTCAATATGAGGCGTGTTTCAATATGAGGCACGTCAATATGAGGCATGTCAATATGAGGCGTGTTTCAATATGAGGCATGTCAATATAAGGCGTGTTTCAATATGAGGCGTGTTTCAATATGAGGCGTGTTTCAATATGAGGCGTGTTTCAATATGAGGCGCGTCAATATGAGGCATGTCAATATGAGGCACGTCAATATGAGGCACGTCAATATGAGGCGTGTCAATATGAGGCGTGTTTCAATATGAGGCGTGTTTCAATATGAGGCGTGTCAATATGAGGCGTGTTTCAATATGAGGCACGTCAATATGAGGCATGTCAATATGAGGCGTGTTTCAATATGAGGCGTGTTTCAATATGAGGCATGTCAATATAAGGCGTGTTTCAATATGAGGCGTGTTTCAATATGAGGCACGTCAATATGAGGTGTTTCAATATGAGGTGTTTCAATATGAGGCGTGTTTCAATATGAGGCGTGTTTCAATATGAGGCGTGTTTCAATATGAGGCATGTCAATATGAGGCATGTCAATATGAGGCATGTCAATATGAGGCGTGTCAATATGAGGCGTGTTTCAATATGAGGCGTGTTTCAATATGAGGCGTGTTTCAATATGAGGCGCGTCAATATGAGGCGTGTTTCAATATGAGGCGTGTTTCAATATGAGGCGTGTTTCAATATGAGGTGTGTTTCAATATGAGGTGTGTCAATATGAGGCACGTCAATATGAGGCGGGTCAATATGAGGTGTGTCAATATGAGGTGTTTCAATATGAGGTGTGTCAATATGAGGCGTGTCAATATGAGGTGTGTCAATATGAGGCACGTCAATATGAGGCGTGTCAATATGAGGCGTGTCAATATGAGGCGTGTCAATATGAGGCGTGTCAATATGAGGTGTGTCAATATGAGGCACGTCAATATGAGGTGTGTCAATATGAGGCGTGTCAATATGAGGCGGGTCAATATGAGGCGTGTCAATATGAGGTGTGTCAATATGAGGCGTGTCAATATGAGGTGCGTCAATATGAGGCGTGTCAATATGAGGCGGGTCAATATGAGGCGGGTCAATATGAGGCGTGTCAATATGAGGCGTGTCAATATGAGGTGCGTCAATATGAGGCGGGTCAATCTGCTTTGAAGCCTTTACTCCGACTTTGTTTTCCGATTTTGAAGCTTAGATTTTCAAGTTATCTTGTTAAACTTGCATCCATATCATGTCAATCATTTAATTTGTTTATATTTCTTAACCAAGATCTTCATTATTTAAATCAAGTATAAACATTAAGGGGTATCTGTAATCTACAAAAACATTTGCCTACTCTCCCAAAATACTGCTGGTTCCTTGGTGTTGGCCTTTAAAATCTCCTATATAATAATATTCCTGCAGTGCGCCACAGCAGCATCAATTGATGCGCCTCAAATTAGGCAAGTAACTTTCAGTGCATTTTGGCCTCAGTCAGTAAAAGAAGAAAAGCCTTTTCTATCCATCACTTTTAACTCTCCAGGCAGGCTATCAGAAATATTTTGAGCTGTTTTTCAGTGGAAATGAAGTGATGTTTCCATGTTCTTAAAGGCGAAGGCAATCTGCAGAGGCAAGCCAGTCTGATTGCTTCTACCTCTCCGATTACCAACGCGGCGACCATCCATATTTCTCTTTACCTGCAGGGGGCTATTACACCAAGTCTAATCCCTTCCGAGTACTGCTGCCGTTTGGCTGCAGCTAACAATACGAATTGCTCTGTGTTGTATTCTGATTTCATCTCACTGTAAAAGTTGATATTTCAGTCTTTAAAGCTTACTTTGACATTTACAAATTGAACTCGTCTTTGCCGTGGCTCATACTGGCGCTGTTAGAAATTACTTTTGGTTTTAATGACACTCCCATTGATTATGGGAGACGATGTGCTGAGTGCTAACTTGTGATAGATGCTTGATATAGAAAGAAAAAGCCAGTCTCTGTGAATGGGGAGCTCAAAAGGCTCTTTGATATTTTAATCCAGCCCATCTCTTTCTTTTTTATTCCCTTACACACACTTCATGAAAAGATGTAAGATTGTGTGCTTGCTTTGGTTTTGCATCACAGGATGGAGCTGCTCTGCATCCCTCTGTGTACACACACACATAAATATATGCATTATCATTACTGTATCCATTGGTTGAGTGCACCAAAACCCCTAAAGGCATCAACATGCCAGCAATAAAGAAGACCATGTCTTAATATGATCAACACATGAAGTCATACAAATCTGTGTCTGTCGTTGAAGGTTTTTGCATTTGGTCGGAGCAAATGACGTAGTATTTAAAGCAACAGTTATTTATGTTACATGGTATAATAATGAGTATAACAAGCAAGATATTCCTCCAAGGGAACCAGAAGGGGGATAGGTCAAACAAACAGTGAACTTTCACCCAGGAGACCGCTGTACTTGTCCCGCTTGATCATAAGAAAGGTTATTGTTTCGCTACGCTAGCTAAATTACTTTTTGATTGTTACGTTGTTACTCGACGTTATTGTGTTATTATTTACACAAACCATGAGTTTTTTTTCCCTAAACCTAACCAATCGTTTCACAATGTCCGCCACGTTTTGTGTGTCTCTGCAAGTGAGATACAAGACTGAGAGGCTGATATGAAACGTGTTGTAGGTTCAGTAATGTCGGTATTGAACGTTTCCAATGGCTCACAGAAACATACAATGGCAAAAAAAAAAAAATTGGCAACTGGCTTTTTTTATGTTCATTGTTTTACTCTACATGCCTGGCAGGCAATGTGAAAACAATATTTTGGAGTTGGCTGAAATACTGTGAGAAAAAAAAACTAAGAGAAATGGCAAACTTAGAACAACAACAGCAGCGGTGAAAGAGCGATAACGATAGATTGGGAAAACGTCAGACTTTAGAAGCAGTAATTCATCATCAAGACATAGACAACCTTTCATTTCTTAAGCAAGATGTTTTGAAGTATTCATAATTAGCTTCAGCACTGAAACAAAAGCATTTGACTATAAAGAGAATAGAGACACTTTGGCAGGAGACAGAACATCTGATATTGATTCTGTAAAGATTGTGGTACATTTGTATTACTCAGACATGCATGTTGGTCTTCACAAGCCTGTCAGAATGTATTCACGTGTGTACACGGTCGCCTTAACCTGAACCGTAGCCCTCCTCACAGAACAATTAATTATAAAAAACATAAAACCAACAAACCTCGAGGAAATGAAGACTACAATTTGGAGGTATTTACTCTTGTGACAATATTTTGTCCTCAAATGCACAAATTGCTTGCATGTGCAGGTACCCACTGCATATGCTAACATACGTATATGGGCATGCACATATAGCACATACATATACGCAGAGTGACACATAGCGCCATAGGGGGATTCAACATGATAATTCCTTCAGAGCTGAACAGCAGCAGCAGCATTTTCGAAGATGAAAGCAAAGAGATGAGAGTTAACCCTTTCCTTGAAACATCAGCTCAAAGCTGCTGTGAAATTTCCCCTCAGGCACCACATCACCACCGCATCTCAGCCCGCGGTCCACCTCGGTTAAGGAAAATACCACACACTGCTTTCCTCCTGCAGCAATTTTCATGTGTATCATTTTCATGCAGTCCAGAAATTGTTTTCTAGTTTCGAGGAGGAAAACACTTGATGACAATTTGACAGGGGCAGGCCTAGTTTTGGACAAATAATGACTATCATGCTGGTTTCTAACCAAATAGTAAATCATACCGGCATTATTAGAGCTTTGAGTGCACACTTATTTGATTTACATGTAAAACTTATCTTCGCTTTACATTGAAAATGGGAAATACAACTAGAAATAACCCCCACAGTATGAGCTATTTTTAAAGTGTTCCTACTGTACAATATGTGTCCTGAGGTATTTTACACAATAAAATGTGTTGACGATACTACAATTGTCATCTGAGGAAGATATTTATAGATATATGGACCCCCGAACCAATTATTAATTACATACTTTAACCATCATAGTGTGAAATAAAGTTATATTTTCTGAAGATATCAATTTCGGATATTCAGGCTATAACATTATCATGAGGTGTTCAAATGTCATTTTAATCTAATGTAATTGTTGGTGAGCACCTTAGTATGCAAAATAAAAACTACGAATACCAGGATGAGCTGCGCTGCTGGCTAGCAGCTAACGGAGCTAACGGAGTCTTCATCTACCGCCATATGAGCGCAGTGCAGAGCGGCAACCGTACAACACACATAATACAAAATGTCAGTGCGCCTAGATTCTACTTTGTAGTTAAGTAAGTCCATACCAAATCTGAGCATTGACACTAAGACCACAGAATATCTTTTATTAAAGCTGTGTGTAAAGATGTAGATGTTCAATCAGCATCAGTAAAACATACGGCCAGGATGTAATCTGTCATGCTGTAAGAGACATTTTCTGCTCCAGCGGCAGAGGGGTGAAACGATTGAGTTTGCGCTTGTGTTTTTACGCCTGAATTACTTTAATTCCACAATCATAACGGGGAAGGGAAAAAACGATTTGCCCTGTTTGAAAGTTACTGTCTTTTTCATTGAAATTTAAACTGTTCATGTATACAAATCTAATAAAATAAAGAATAAACTACAGCAGTGTGGATCTTTTTCTGCACCTGGCTGCCCTTACGTTATGATGAAATCGAGTGCACTGGCATTTGAAAAGACTCATGGCATTTAAGTGCATTAACATAGTACATTTTGGATGCTTGTTCAATGGTTTGTGTGTGTGTGTGTGTGTGTGTGTGTTAGTGTGTGTGTGCGTGTGTGCTTCTCATTTTGTCAGTTTGCCAAGTGCAGACTCTGCAAGAATACGTTTAACAGATCGAGACACAAAGGTGGGGAATCGTTATTAATGCATAAAACATCTCTGAAATGTAAAAACACTGATTCTTCCTGTTAAAAATGAGAAATGCTCTCAGTAGTTGGACACAGACTCTCAAGAGTTTGACAAGAATCAAAAGCTTTCGTCTTTCAAACCTTATTAGCGGTTTCTTCCGAGCTTTGACCCTGTAATGTTCTGGCTACTCAACTTTATTTGGGGGGATGTGAGTAACACTTGCGGACAGATGTTGCCTCAAATACTTCACTTTCAGTTTGTGTTTCACTTGGCTGCTCATGCATACTCAACCTTGTCTAAAGTCTTCAAAAGAAGATATTCTGGCCTTTTTGGGGGGGCATTGACGAACAAGTACACAACAAGGTTAAAACGACTTATTGCAAAGAACATAAACTTTGCTTCAGTTTCCTACCACTGACAGTGGACCCTGTCTGTAGCCTGTCTGTAGCTGAGTGAAGCCCCCTTGTTGAAGGTGTATGAATACAGGAGCAAGCTTTGGGGAAAACGTCCCTCTCTCCGCCAGAAACAGGATCTGTTGTAACGTATCAGCATCTTTCAGATGAATAATGATGAAGATCATTAAGATCACCTTTTTTTACTTTTTCTCTTGTTTTTAATGCTGATGTTTATGAGCTTCAGTCCGTTTTTATACACACACACACACACACACACACACACGTGTATATATATACAACAAATGAACACATCTACGGTTTTATAGACTACATATAAGGGGATATTTGATCCTAAATACAATCACCTTTAAATTGTTAACGTATTTATGACAGTATAAATTGTCAATCTTAGTTTGAGCAGTTAACGAGTAAACATTTTCTACAGAGCGTGTTCAATTCAATTCTGTTCATTTTAGAAAGCTAATCATCACAAATACAAATTTGCCTCGGAAGGATTTACAATCTGTACACATAACATCCCTGTCCCGGGACCTCACATCGGTTTAGGAAAAACTCCCCCAAATAAAGATCGTAAAAACCATTTCACAGGGAAAATAGAGAGGTTTTTTGTGTTCCATGTCGAACACAAAAAACAGCGTTGCCCATGGTCCTTAAGGGCAGTTGGTTAAGTCAGCATCAACGTAGACTCGCTGTTATATAATCCACTCTCCATGGTTTGGGATGGCCCTTAATATGCTGGACCCTCCAAACGGAGTGGTAGTGGGTAGGGAGGAGTAGGGGCCAGAGTGAATATTGCAGGTTTATGTAATTTGGCTTCTGTGTTGTGTGGAAGAAACAGAGTAACGAAGAGAAAGAGGGGGAAAGGAAAAGGAAAATATTAATTAAGAGGTGGGTTGTAAATCATTGCAACAGCAGTGCGAAGCATGGCTGTAATAACTCTGAGACAGAAAGAAGCAGCGAGGAAGCGAGAGGGGAGACTCTGTGAGTGACATTTTAAGATTGTCCATTTCAGGACACTGGAGCAGCCAAGGTTATTACACTTACTACTCAATATCATATTCCAGACCATGAATAGAAATCCTTTCTTGCGTCTTGGCCAAAGGGAATTGAATTATATGCAGGCGCATGTGCAGCATTGAATAAACTCATAATAGACGAGAGAGAAGGTGAAACATTCCTCTGTCCTCTTAACTGGCTCGACATGAAGTAGACAATAGTAAAGCTCACAGACAGTAAGAGATGACCTCGTCCTATGAAGGCTTCTTTATTGGCTGGGAAAATTACTCATTAGGAGAAGGACTCATTCAGCTCATTAGGATCTATCAGATCTTCACAAACCAAGGAAATCCCTGGAAATGAAAAAGATATGACCCAACGTTCAACTCTTAGCGGCTCGTCGTCTGGACTGCAGTGACGAGCAAGCCGAGTAAAGCTTGCTTCTTGATGTAAAATGTGCCGGCGCGGCTCGTCTCTAACGCCCACTGTGTCATTTATAAAGTCTATTCGCATAAATTGCTTGACGCCAAAGTAGAGAAACCTGCCTTGTCCCTTTTGATTGTGTTTGTGCCTTTAACACACAGTATGTGCTGTAACTGCTAAGTTATTTACACCTTCTTACGTACAGCAGACAATAAACACACACTCCTGCGTGAGGAACTCCCGGGTTTGTAAGAGCCAAAGGATAAATGATATGCGACAGGTTTTGAATATACAGCGGCAGAAAAAGTCATAATCATAATAAGATCAGCGGTGCTTTGGGGGTGGAGGGATAGACAGATAGTTATTGCCACGTCCAACTGGAATATGCCATGAGGAGGCGCAATCACTCATAATGACAGGAGGCTGAAATCCCTCTCAGTCTAAAATCGCACCGAGGCAAAAGCCTCATTAAATATGCATACACCCCAGAGTTGGCATATTGGAAAAACTGAAAAATCCTACATAATAGGCTGAAGCCGTTTTCCCTCCGGCAGCAAATTTAACTCCAAAGTCAAAAAAAAGTCCCAGGAACATCTTGTTTACGATAGGTCAACACACGCACACACACACACACACACACACACACACACACACACACGCACGCACACACACGCACACACACACAGAGGACATTCAGACAATGGGTTTTTCGCTATAGTGTCCTACAGCCTTTTTGGTCTCAATTTCCCCCTTTTTTTTGCCATGTATGCTGTGTCTTTGTAACTGGACCCCTGAAGCAGTCATAGTATTCATTATTAAAATGCAAACTTATCAAAGTCAACTCCTCATCGCTTAAATTAAATCATTTCAAGGCTGACTGGCTCCCACGTCTCGGCCTCCTCCTCCATTTTTCATTTTCGCTTCTCGCCCATCCTCATTTCAGGAAGACGATCTGGCGTTCATGTGAAATTGCCACCATTTGCATAACTGATGCGGGGGTAAGGGTGCAAACTGCGGCGGTGTTGATGTCACAAATGCAATCGGAGATGGGAGCGGAGAAATTAATTGGCCCCGCAGCGCCACTCCCTTCCCTCCGCCGTCGCTTTTCACCTCTGCCGTCGCTTCCGTGACACGAAATGTCGGGCAATGACAAGCGATTCCGAAACTGTAAAAATTGAAACTTTATGGTGAAGTTGAGTCAGAGAAGAGCTGCTCCCTTGAGAGTCTGTTTTAGCAGCATTGGTGCTTTTTACAATCAATGAAAGGTTAAAAACAGGCACACAATAAACTAAGATAATCCTTTATTAGTCCCGCAGTGGGGAAACTACAGGATTACAGCAGCATTGCTCACAAGTAAATAAAAGAAAAGATAACAATCAAGCAATATAAATACACAGGAAAACAGTAATAAAAACAAAATAAAATCAGTAAAGAAGAATATTAAATATACAGACTGAATAAAAAATTAATAAAAAGTATATAAAAGTATTTAAACGTATTGCACGTATCAGATATTGCATCAGATGAATGAGTTAAAGTGTTCAGAAGTGTCCAAGGTGTCTGCATTAATAATGTATGCCACTGAACCTCTTACGATTCCAGTTAAATAGTCCGAACACTTTGGCCTCATTATGTTGTTATTCCTGTTTTCAATATTCAGTCATAAATAATGAATCCATTTTGCCTTGAGCTTAATAGTTCTTATATGAGCATACAATTTTACCCATCGGACAGGATTCCTGTTTTTTTAAAGCGATAATATAACTTTTACTGCCTTTTAGCTGTAAAATGACTATATTACGTCTGAGAGATGACAGGGTTGTTGATCAATACCATTACCTCCCCATTGTAAGACTCTCAGCGTATAATAACTAGTTATTAGTGCCGTTATAGCCACTCTAGGGAATATTTTACTTCAACAAGAACACACAGAACTTAGTATTATCAAAGATACATATTTGAATGATCCTGGTTCAGTTTAGTTCTGAATTAGTTCAGCAATGCCGAGCCTTGAAGTTAAACATTAACAAAGTTGGCTTTTATTCTTTGGATAGGAGCGCTGTTATGAAAAAATAATGACTTGGTATTTAAATGGAATAGAAATGAAATGTGAACGGCAACGAGATGGGGCGGAGTTGGCAAAATAACAGGGCTGTGATGAGCTGAGGAAAAAATTAATCATGACCTAAAAGGATGGAAAGATAATTTCACTCCTGTTTTACCCTCAGCTTGGCGAACTAAGCCAGCGAGTTAGAGAGTGTGAGAGAAGTAATAGATAAATTGATTTGTGAGTTATTTATTTTGGTTTGTGGAGTGCAGTGGATCCAAAGGCGAGGTCACATATTATAAAATGGAAAGATATTATGGTAAACTGCATTAGGTGGACGTGCACAGTGAAGCGTCTGGACAGGGTTTTTTGAGGAGGTCAGGTTTATAATATATATGTTATTTCTTTATTTTACAGCAAGTCTAAATGATAACTTTAACGGAGAGCGTGACCCTAAATATTACATATGAAATATTTTTGACATATTTCCTTATCAGCAGTAAGCAAAAACAAATAAAAAGAATCGTGGACTCACTTGATCCTTTGGCTAAATTTCAGCTTTTAGCTCTCGGTGCCACTTTTCACCTCTGCACATCTGCCCTATAGGGCTTCAACTCCCTAATGCCTCATCAGATGAACATAGATCAGAAATCCCAAGCAGTGCAAGACGCTTCCCTGTGAAGGTCAGCACGAAGGTCATCGAGTGGCAGCGTAGCAGGTCGAGAGCTGCGCACAGAGGGCACAGACTGTTGTTCAACGGCTCATCTTTCCAGTGTGCTACTTCCGAGTGTGAGCGTTATTCCCAGTGACATTCCAGTAGCCAGGCACATCCCAGTGAGAACTGATTAGGACAAATGGAGCTGACAGGTTGGTCGCTGTTCCCAGAGCGAGAGGGACACGCTCGGAAGTGGAGTAAAAAATCTCCTGTTCTGTCAGGCCAAATTACACGGAGAGGATGTCGGAGATATGATCCTTTTATCTAACGTGGATCACCTCTTTTAGACTGTTTGATTGTGCTGCTTTTTTCTTGACATAACCTTCACTACCTTCTAACGACCACAAATGAAAACCGACAAAACATATTTTCGTCACTTTAGCATCGATGATCAGTGGATGATCTCTCAAATTATACTGACTTCAGCAAAGTACGACCATGCAATTTTTATATTTGCAGATGACAGAAAATCATTAAAGATGGTTATCATTTTTCCCCAACATCAGCACACGGCCCAAAAACCACAAGATTGGTGTTTCTGTTGCCTTGGTGTCTGGAAATGGCTCATTTCTTTCCTTAATTACGTTAAGCAACAGCCTTGGGAGCTGCTCAGTCGCCAGACTAGGGTTGGGCGATATTTCTTAAAACAAAAGATCAGTATAATTATTGTGGACCCGACTTTCCTGCTGGATTTAGGGCTACATGGGTTAATGTTCGGGCTGTACCCAACAGTTTGAAGCTTCGAAGCTTCATTCAAAACGTTGATATTTGAATTATCATCATCAGTAACATTGCCTCCAACGGCTTCCACCTTCTTTCTGAAAATGTATGGAAAAAAGATTACAAAAATAAATAAAGACCCAGTCCAAAAAGTCAACATTTATGGGAAAAAAGATGAACCAAATTCACATGTTTTTATCTAATTATCGAATAACCTAGTTTTATAAATATTTTGCTTCAATCCATATTTGTTGGCGTTTAGCCTTTAAAAATAAATGTGTATTAACGTGGCAGTTTAGCAGCAAACACAATAAATGGTCTGTATATAACCACAATAAGACAAAATTAGGCCTTTAATGACTATTAGCTGAGTTGCTAGCCATGCATGGCTCAATGGATTTCAGTTGTACGACGGAATGAGTTGCTTTGAAATGTTATACGGACGTTAGCGGTTCATAGACGCTGAACTCTTTGGTGATCACCTGACATTTCCCGCTAGCACCACATTACATTTGTGATTTTGAGTGAAATGTCTTGACAATCATTTACCGGATTGTCATGTAATTTGGTCCAGACGTTCATTTCCCATGTCTTTGTGTTACTGTTCTGTGATTTCAACATCATGAGACTATGTGGGAAACAAGTACCCCATTTTAGTGTAAGATGTGGTCTTGTTTATCTTGTAAACCCATAAATAATCAATGATTCCATTAAGTGTTGTGCCTTCAGCGAGGCTAGTCCTCCACAATGCAAGTTTAATTAACTTCTCAGCCTTTGAAGTCAGCCTCATTCATCATCAGGGAGAGGTTATATATTCAGTGCCAGTAATTCCTTAGATATAAGCAGCCTTCATGATCGCATGGAGTCATACATCTGTGAAATGCTTCTATTGCGACATGCTTTGATTTAGCAGAAATCCCTCAGTTTGAAAAAATAAAGGGCCCTTCAAAAAGAATTTGTCATTACAACATTGAGATGAAATCTTCTTTACAATACAGCTTTATCGCCTTTGCCTGGTGTGGTGGGAATTTGTCTTTGACCATAGGTTGACAGTAAATCATTACAAACTGAGACATCTACCAGCCTCAGAAGGATGCGTTATAAAGATACGGTCACTGCATGTGCCGTTTAATTTGTCCACTAATTAAATTTATCTTGCATGGATCGGGGTGATCTGGGGATATTCTTGCTAATTATAAGAAATATAATTAATGTCTCTGGCATATGAGCTCATTTCAGTGGCTTCCTATCACTTTTGATAAAAACGAGGAAGGCTTCTCACCACCCTCCCACAGTTTTTTTTTTGCATCGATGAAATAATCGGTTATCGCACTCGCCTTGATTCATTTGGAAAACATGAAAGCCTCTCCGGTAGCCACATAATTAAACGGGTATTTTGGGGCATTCAATTTAAACTCGGGCTCAGCAGTGCCCTTGCAGGAGAAATAGAATTGCTTTGTCTCAGCACTCTTTTTGACTCCGAAGACAATTTAGGGAACTCTTGTCGCAATAAAACACCAGATCTGACGACAACAGGAGGCTCCGAATTAATGACTTGCCTTTGATCCGATCGGGCGATGCACAAGTGCCTTTTGTCCTCCTCTAAATGAGTTCCTACTTCTGTGGAAGAATTATTACGGCTGTGCCAGAAGTTTGACTTTTTGATCCTCCTTCTCCCCTCATTGCACCGAGGGAACCTTTGATATAAAATACAAAGAACCTGCTCACGATGCCTCATACGCTGAAGTTGCAGAACATCTGCCTAATCTGATCCACCTCCACATTAACCTACATTGTCTATATTTGGATATTATTTCAGAACTTCCTGCAGCAGAATACAGAACACTGCATGATATCATGCGGTGGACGTTGACCTGCCGGCTACAATTTGACTGCAGGACACCCTCATCCTGTTTGATATATTCAGGCGAGGTGGGGGGCGCATCGGCCTATCAAGTGATGATTTGCGTAAACAAATAGATCCTGACTTGTGGCATAATCTCTCTCATGATGGCCGAAGGGCAAACTTAATGCAATGAGAGATCAACGTCAAAGTCAAAGAGCAGAATAGTGTATTTGGTATTTTCTGCACATTTGGCTCGTTATTCATCCTGATGAAATATGCATTTGAAACGCAGCGCTTCTAAACTACAGGTTTTGCACATGAATCAAAGCCACTGTCTGTGTGTGTCGATAAGGAAAACATTTCTTTTAAACTCATTCTGCATAACAAGTATCCAGCAGCAGCCGTGTATTCAGGTGTAGTGATGCGTCTGAATGCGTTGGATGTAGAGACGTTGGGGAGGAAGAGAGTCGGCTTGTTGACACTCCTCTCCTCTTCTTCAAGAAAACCTCTCAGCGCCTGCAGTGATTGACATATTTACTCCTGGAGTCCTCCAGCATCCCTCTCTCCATCTGTCGCTGCCCTTAACGACCCCTCATCCTGTTGAGAATGGCCGCGAGAGAGGCGGGAGATTAGTGGCCAATATGGTATTGGAAAGCAGGAATAATCCCACAGACACCCTATCTTTTCTCATAAACTCTGAGGTGGGAGAACAGTCCTCCAGCCTGACTGACAGACCGCTGCGCTCACTGACTGACAGCCGCCAAGGTGAGGGTGCGTCAGATTGGAGAAGTCAAGTTTAAAAGCCAGTTAGTGGCGTATGGCGTTCTTACGCCTCAGGTCATGATTGCGGATGACCGCCTGGGCTATCAGCTCTAATCCGGGCCTTAAGCCTCGTCGTTCCCCATCTCACAGGACCAATATTGCTCTGGAACGTGAGATGGTTCTGCAATAATTTCAAAGAGTTATGGTGATTTTAAAATCTCCCACTTATGTCATTTGAAAATGTAAAGTTTGACGGCAAATTTTTATGTTTATGCATGTGGAGCAGATGTATTTATAAAGTATTAGCTTTTTACTCGCAACGGGTTTTATTGTTTTTACAGGAACAAGCGTAGTTGTCGCCAATTCCGGTAATTCAAGCTCACTTCCTCTAGTCCACTTCACTGTCTCTCTGCTCTGCTATTAGCTGACTTCTCTGTGTGTGTGTGTGTGTGTGTGTGTGTGTGTGTGTGTGTGTGTGTGTGTGTGTGTGTGTGTGTGTGTGTGTGTGTGTGTGTGGTAGGAGGAGCTAAACCCCGACACAGAGAGCAGAGAAGATTCTGCAGTGTGATAATGAATTACATCAAAACTTTAATAAAGCACAGATGAAAGAACCAGTAACTTTGGCGCTCATCAATATTTAAAACCGTCAATATCATCAATAATTTAGCACCAGTGGGGTCTTAGTACCCGACCTTAAAGGTAAAGGGAAAGCCAACAGCAGGTTGAAGCATGAAACATTGCTTCTTTACTTTATTGACAACTAACTGAAACCACAATATTTTTTTTCAAGTGCTGTTGTTGCCTCAATTTAACCGGCGTTTTCCAGACCCTCTACCTTTTCACGACTTCTGGTACTGGGAAAAAGATTTTGCCACAGAGTTTAATACTGTCTTTCCTCAAAACGTGCACAGACGAGGTGATCTGTTCTTACTGCCATTAAAAATGGAGACAGAGGTGGAAAACATTATTACCTATGCACTCAAATAACCGGGTCGCTGTCTGCTGTAGCCGAGTATCTTAAATGTCATGTAGATGAGAAACACAGTTTCCGTAATTGGAATAATGGATTAGAGAAGCCTTGTTAACGCAGCAAGATATCTGATGGATTAACCTGAGTTTGTAACTGGGTTTTTACGAGAGCGCATGAGCATGACATGGACAGTGAAAAGATGTGACAGCGGTACGGTGAGGTGATGGGAAACCTCATTAGAGCAGCGGATCCCTTTATCCAAAGTAATTAAATCTAAAATTAAAACTGACACTGAAGTGTCTTACAGAAGTCTAAATAAGTCAGTTTCCGCTGCACAAGGGATTTTCACAAAAGAAAAAACTGTGCTCTCTCATTATAGACTGTCAAACACCTCCAAAACATAACATGAAACAAAACAATAACTAAAAATATGCTAGTATTGGTTCAAAATATGGTCATGTGTCAGGCATGAATCTTGATAGTATACTAATGTTTATCATTATTAACTATTTTCCGGAATGAATGCCCATAATATAGAATAAATAACAATGAGGTATTGGAATAAATGAAAAAAAAGCTGATTGAAGACAAGCTTAATACCTTCCATATTTACCCAGAATGCAACTCAGTCACTACTATGTTTAGACTATACAAAAACAAATCTGAAAAAATAACCAACTTCCAAAAGTTCCCAACTTGCGATGGGATCACACCAGCCGCAACTCCAAATGGCCCCTCCCACTTCCTACCCCCATAGGTCCGGCACCCTTGCTCAGACCACGCCCACATTCAAGCTCAACCTTCATTTTGATCTCAACTACACACCTGGAAAGTTGCGTGACTGCATCTAGCACAGCCGTGATGCTATCGGGTTGATGTAAATATAAACACCTGGCAGAGCACTGCCTCTGTGGTAGTTCCCGATACAGTAGGGGTCACACACAGACCCTCAAGTTGAAAATACTACCAGCTTCTCCGTCGTAGCTAGCAATCATTTCTCCGTCTTTATACATTTACCACCTTTTTTACTTTTTATTTTTAATTTGCAAAGTGAACTCCACAATCTTAATTCCTCGTCAGAACCATTCCACGATGTAACCTCATTAACAGATAAACAGCGTCTGGCTCGTCTGAATATATCAAACAGGATGAGGGTGACCTGCCGTCAAATTGTAGCCGGCAGGTCAACCGCATGATATCTATCATGCATTCATTCTTCTGTGTTCTGCTGCAGGAAGTTCTGAAATAATATCCAAATATAGACAATGTAGGTTATTGTGGAGGTTGATCGGATTAGGCAGATGTTCTGCAACTTCAGCGTATGAGGCATCGTGAACAGATTCTTTGTATTTTAAATCTTTGGATTCTTTGCCAAAGATTCCCTCGGTGCAATGAGGGAGTCGGAAAATTAAACAAGTCGATCTCATTCTTGACCAGTTCTACACACAGTTTTTACAACACACAGTCACAACTTGCATAGATGTGTGTAGACAGGGAGACAGAGGTTGTTCAATAATAGCATAAAGCTTCCGACAGTAGAATATGGCTTCACTCACTTTCCATCAGGCCTTTTCTGTTTTTCACAATCTGCTTCGGCTCCAAACACGGCGAGATCAGACTCACCTTCTCTGAAGCTCTGTCTCCTCGTGTTCCCCCGAGAACAGAGAGTGGACTTCCCACTCCTGTGTGAGTCACGTTTACCTCGCCCTTCCGCTCGCTGTTATTTACTCTCTGGAAAAAATGTGCTTTTGGGATTGCAAGGACAAAAGGGGCGATATTCAAGTTTACATCCATCGCTGCTCCTCATGTCTCCTTCACAGAACGACTGCGTTTGCCAGCGAAATTACAACAACAAAAAAAACACGCTGTCAAGACGCTGCAGACGTTCAAAGCGGCTGACAGGCTTTGAGCCAGATGCCACATACATGCCTTGAGGGATTATTTTTGAACACATCTTATTTCCCAATATGTCCCGCGCAGTGGAAAATGATATGAAATATGCAATTTATGATATCATGCCAGCTTACCTATGTTATGAAGCAGTGAGCTCTCAAAATAGATCAGGATTCAATATGCTCGGTGCGCCTACACACCACATGTCCTGTTGCATTTATGTTTCCACCTCGAGTATTATTGCATTAGAAATAGAAAAATATTGTTCATCTTCAGCAATAGGATTACTCACTCGTGTTCTACGTTTCCCAGAATGACCTGCAGCAGCTTAAAGAAAACGTAATGCTAACTAGCGAGAGCTAACACGTTTGTGAATGCTGTCTCGTCATGACCTTTGCACATGACAACATGTTAATAAATGAGCTTTTTAAGGTGCTGGATTTTGTTATCTTTGGACACAGCCATGCTAGCTGTCGTCCTGTCTCAGTCTTTATGCTAAGCTAAGCTAACCGGCTAAATCATCTACAATTGGGCAGATCTGAGTTTCCCACAAAATATTTAAGATAACTTTTGTGAAATAAAGAATTAAACTTAAAGGGGAAAAGAGCAGAGGCAACAAATGCCACATGTAGGAATATGTTTAGAACATTTTTGTTTTATTAGCACTATAGCGTTCATGGATAGAATAATTTGCATGCATAAAACCTTCCCACATGAGGTGACGTTTGTTCTATAATCATTAGTTGTAATGGACAGAGACAGCTGTGAACTCTAAAAACAACATTAATTTAGGTTCTACACAAACTACAGGCGACAATACAAGACCATATGTGCATGTCACCGTACAGTTAATACCCCTCATTATATTTACATTAATACAGTAAAGTATGTGCAGCCTCACTACGCTGCATGGTGAATCCTTTAAACACCACCTTTGACTTCAAGGGGATTATCCTTTAATAAGGTTTAAGCTAAATTTAAGAAGACTCTTTAATTAAGCAAACCATTTCAAGCCATGAGGCTGTGATGCTTGTTATGTACCATTAGAGTGTTCATGTCACATCAGCCTCCCCTGGAATAAAGAGGGAATAAAGACTTGGCTGATCGTACGTTTACTGGAGCGGAAGGAAAGTAAATATTAACAACAAATAAGTTCAATTATGAAACAAAAGTTGCAACTATAACAGCTATAACATATGTGCTGTTAATTTGGTTGACGGCATGTAAATAAATTAAATAATAATGATAATGTAAAAATCTAATTTGGAGCATTAATAAGAAATACAATCAAGCTTGTTTGAAGAGGAATGCAGTCTTAAAATCAATTTAAACAGCTGTGGCTAGGCGTGAGGGAGCCTTTGTGACGTATTGTTTCCTCGTGAGGAACAGAGGTTACACAGCTAAATAAATCCCCTCTGGACCTTGACGCCGTTCGTCTTCCCACACATTAAAGATAATGGAATAATTCACTTGCCCTTGAGCCCTTCGCCGCGCATCCATACAGAACTTCCTATTGGGTCGCCAGCAAATTGAATGAACCTCCTTTCCATAAAAAGGTAATGGACTCCCTCCGATAGCCCTCTAAATAACACGGACGGTCGGGGAGGTGAGATGAACCAATTTATTATCCGACTTTGAGGAAGGTGCGTGCAGAGGGGAAGGTCAGTCTCTCCTTGATCACCGATTCCCCCCTAGGGAAATGATAATTATGTGTACCAACATGGGCCGAGGTCACCTCCAGCCATCAGGTGGAGGAAGCCTCCAGGGAGGAAGTATGGCCCTGTTGTGGAACATTGTTCTTTTAAGCGTCGATTAAAACGTCCGTGGGTCATTGTTTGATTTGATGGTGATAAAGACGTGAGCTTTATGAACAGTGTGACTTACAGAGTTCATTGAACTGACTTGTTTTAGATTATGTGATCGCGTGGTTGGAGTATGTGCCAAAATAATTATTCTTAAAGATATACATAGTTAAAGAATTTAATTTAGATTCTAAAAGACATTTTATTGACAAAAAGAAAAGAAAAGAATCCACATTTAAAATGATGATCTTTTTTCACCAGATTTCAAATAGGACCTGTAGTAAACAAGCTTGTTATGCAAACCCCGTCTCACCAATATAAATTAATCGATTAATCAATCAATTCATTTAGAGGCTAGATAGGTAGTAAACATTTCCATCTAACTTTAGTGGTACAGTTTAAGAAGGAAAAAACAAACCTAAACTCATCAATTAATCTTTTGACCTATACATTGTGCAAATAAATATTTAGAAGGGTCAAAAATGTCTTGTTTTGTCGGATCAACAGTCCAAACTCAAAGATAATCAGTTTAGTATCACACAAGAAAAACAGCATATCTTCACCACTGAGAAGCTGAAAACTGCAAATTTGTTTGGTCCAATTAACTTTGCGACTAATCATTTCAGCTTCAATGTAAAAAAAAAAAAACATTGCAGATTGTATGCATCGTAGGGTCCATGTAGCACAAAAAGCCCACTGGAGCACCCTGCCACCTCTGACCATAGTATAATGTGGAGGCTGCGCTACTCGTCTTTTACAGGCGTACAGTGTTCTTGTCTCACAATCAGATCAAGTCTAGCAGACAGCCGGCAGCACCCACACTGATTAGCTCGGAGGGTGGAGGCCGGGGGAAGTCGGCGGGTGTCTTGATTGCTCTCTATTGTCGTCACATATATTCTGCATGCCCCGCTCCATTTTTAAAGGTGATTATTTTAGATGCCAGGTTGCACAGCTAATGTGAAGTCTCCTCAAGGAGCCAACGGGGATCTGCCACGCTTGTGACTGACGCTCACACGCGCTCCGACACGCACACGCATACGCATGCATGCACATGGGCACGTCGAATGGGCTGCGTGGTGATGCTTATTCTATACGCGGCCGTCAGCACTGGGTAGCTCCCTTGTGAGATCTGAGCGGAGATATATTTCGACAGAGATGCAAGAACTATTCGAACAGAGTTGTTCTTAAGTGGCTTTTATGAGTAATTTAGACAAACATGATGCATTCAGCAATTTTCTCGCCCTTGGAAGTTTTTTAAATCTCAGCTACAAACAATATTTGCAAGCTGTCCAGACCTGTTGCAAGAGTCGTCAACAATTAGTCTGCTCTTATCCAAGACTACACTTTTATAGCCTTGTATATTTCATTACTTTGCAATTTTGAGTTTGAAATCCCCATATGAGTACACTTCATAAATATATCGACATATGTCCTATTTCCCTCTGCAATTCAAATGATATTAGGCTAATATAATTCTAAACCTATTCAAATTACCTAACCATACATACACATTTATATACATTTGCTGTTGTATAACGCTACAATATCAATAAGAGCGTCTCAAACTGCAAAAAGGACTTAGTTTATTCAACCTCCCCTCTTGTATCGCTTTGCTGTGGCGAGACATTTCTCATATCGAACCATTTCTTTATTTCCGTGACAGTGCGACCTTCAGGTGACACATCATTTTTCCCCATTCTTTGTCTTGAGCACGTCCCGTTTATTCCTCTGCTGACGCCGTTAAAATGATCGACTTCCCTCAATGGATCTCTGAAGGCAGGACTTCAGTACACATTGGGTAGGAGGCGTAGCGTAGTAGTGCAGAATTATTGGGGCATTGAATATGGTTATTACAAATGTACAATTCAGCGTGATTACACTTGTGATTAACGCAGTTATCTGAAGTTTAGGAGTCTGACGTGGAACACTCGTAGGAGTTTAAGTTTTAGATACGAATAAATGTTCTTGCATGAGGGGCAAATGCAGAGAGAAAGAACAGGAACAATGGAGAGGGAGATAGATTACACTGAGGATGTGACACCTGTGGCCCGTGGATCAGCCCACCGGGTGAAGCAGTAGACGTGGGAGGAGGTCCTGGACTTTGATATTCCACAGACAAGCGGGTGTTACGGGACTGTGGAGCTCACAAAAAAAACAATACTGCGCTTCTTGGCCCGGACTCAAATAGACCGGGACAGAAGGTTAAAGCGGCACAGAAACGAAGACGAAGAAGCCTGGAGGTCTGATGCAAGCATACGAAGACGGTGGGGAGTTAGTTGGCTGGAAATGGCACACGAAGCCGTCCACTTATTAGATCCATTTATAGCATTGAAAGTGTTGGTAGAGCTGCTGGATCAGGTCGGATGCTGCGCCTCCGTCTGTCCGTGCGGCACACCTGGTAGGAGGCGAAGACGGATGAGAGCGCGAGGAAGAGTGGTGGGGATGGGTTACCTGCTCACGTCTCAACGCCAAAAGCAGTGTGATACGACCGAGTGCATGCTGTGCAAACTGTAATGAGCTCAGGTGAGGGGAAAAAGGACAGATGTCGGGTAATTCAAGCTACTGTGGGTCATAAAATAATTTATTTTATGAAGCTGTTGTGCAGCTTTACTGTTAATCCCTGTTGCTGTTGCTGTTCTTCTTGCGTCGACTTTTATTTCTCCAGCTCAGACGGGCGGCTCAATTTGAGGTACAATTTAGAATAAATCTTCTGTGCGAGACCTAATTCATCACAAACATGCCCAGTTGTAATAACTATGGGACAGTGTGGACATGTCACGGAAGAGAGGCGTGAAAACACATTGTTATCCAGGAATCCAGATGTTGCTCGTGACACCATCCTTAAGCCTCAAGCCCTCCCTGACTGATTGCACACCACTCCAGTGAGGACACATCAATCAAACAAGAAGGGGGAAAAAATGATCTCTATTCTAAATTGTGGTCTACTTTCTTTTCTACTGACATTGATTACCTAACGAGGGAATAGACTCTCTGGAACGGGCTCGCAGGCGGGCCTTCGTGAATAATTCACGTGGCTGCTTCGCATAGGAGAGGGCGTCACAGCCGATGATGAGGTTGAAGAAAGAAAGACAAAAAAGAGACAGATGGGAAGTCGGAAGTAAGGGAACACGTTTGTCATTCCTGAACCCCGTTCTCTAATTATCGGCGTATATCTGGATCTTGTCAGGACTTCCCTTCGTCTCTCTGCTGCACTGAGGTGTCGACTGGCCCATTGGGTTTCATTTCGCCTGTCATGGCCGGTTGCAAACCTGATATGTTTACTGACTCAAATTAGTGTGGAACACCAGCAGCTCATTAAGGCAACGGGGGTAGGGAGGGAGGATTGAAATACCAAAGTGTACAGTTGGGGCCCAATCTGCCTCCACCCCCCATCGAGGTGTGTACATCCAGACAGGTGTGTGGTGAAAGCCTTCATTTAATGCTGTGAATTATTCCCATGGAGCGACTAAGGGGAAACGTGATGGTGGATAATTGGAGGCATAAATGGGAAAACGCATCTCAGAAGGTCCTTAGCGCACAAAGCAATGGCTGCTGGTCCGTCAAAACCGATTCTAAATTATCTTCAGTGTCATGGAGAAAGTTATTTACGCTCTTCTTTGCGGTTGCCGGTAAATATTACTTGTTTAATTGGCTGATTGAGTTTCAGCCAGATGCCAGTTTTCTTTTTCTGTCTGTCCTCACAATTAATTGGGGAGAGGTGTGCGGCAAAACATGATGATGTTTGTTTAGCTCCTCGAAGAAGAAAAAAAACCTGTTTCTTCACACAGGCCCAAAAAACTTGCAAATGAAACGTCTAATCCTGAACCCAGCTGGCATCTGCTGTTTGAGGGAGCAAACTCAACTTCAAAATTAGACTCTTTCTCGCCTTCTTTGGGTCTATCTCTGCAAGAAGCACCCTCTGCCAATCATCCATCCACCTCAGCGGCTTCCCCCCTGGCGGTGTTCATCTCCATACTCGGGCTAATTAAACACGGGGTGCGCTCGCGCCGTGATTATTGCTCGCCGCACTCCACATACATTAGCCACATTAGCATCTGCAGAAGGCTCTTCAGTAATCTCCTTCACACAGGAAAGAAGGGCAATGAGGAAGTGCGCCTCACAAGCTACTAATTAAACTCAACTATGCCCGCTTCCCTCCCTCCGCCTCCGCACAAAGAACCCTCTAATCACTTCTCCAACTCGATTTGGAAGCTCGTAATTGATGCCCACGTAAGGTTCATGATGCGTGAAAGAGGAGGAGCTCTTCCCGTTTAGATGTTAACAATCTGGGCTGAGAGGACCACGTGACGGGTTATTCTCCTGAATGCTTCTGAAACGGCATCGTTGAGTATGGCCAGAACGGGCGTGATGCTGATGATTATGACGTGATGATGATGATGATGATGATGATGATGATGATGGCAGCACCACAGTGTTGGCATTCACGTGAGGTTCCGGGCTAATCAAGAGTCAGCCGACCTTTGTTGTGCATGTTGCTGTTTGCCGGGGGTGAAAAAATCCCTTATTTTTTGCTTCTGGAACTGCTGCTGGTTGCTCCGTTGGCCTTGGCTCCGCGCTCCACGCCGGAATAAACTTTTCGCCGATACATTTTGCCTCTCAAGCCAAAGCGGCTTGTAACAGGAAATGCAATGTCAAGCAGCAGCTGCAGGGAACGGAGCCATCTGTATTCAGAGCCCTGGGGCTTCTGCCTCCGATTCACAGTGAAGTGCTGCTGCCCAAACTCTGACACAAGCTCACTCCGGCACAGATATTACCACGCAGACCGCGCCTGACACGTCCATGTGACCGCTTTTGACATGTCACCATCCGGCAAGTCGTGTTTTCTACTCGAAGCACGCACTGCCGTGCAGCAGCAGCAGCAGCAGCACGTCGTGTGAAGACGCTATTCAAATGTTGACATTCCTCGACGTTCCCTCCCCTCCTCTCGGCATGTAGCGCCTCCTGTAATAAACCACCGGCGCTAACGGCTCCGTGAATCTGAGCGCGAGCACTGGGATTGGATTTGAACTCTACGGAGGAAAGGCAAATAGGAGCTGCCAGTGGAAATACAGCAGGTTTACACGAGTCAAGCGAAAAGGCTTGAGGCGATGATTCACTGGCTGAATCAAATTAATTTATTTTCCAAAAGCGTTCATCCTCCAGTCAATGTTACAGTTTTCATTTACATAAATCTGGAGAGGAAGATCTATTTCCTCTATTTTGTGTTTAGAATGAGATGTTATGACTTTAGTAATAAAGCTCGTAGACAGAGTGGTCGGACTTTACCGTCGTGACATTTACTTTTTGTCAACTTATGTCAAAAAAAATGCTTCTTTTGTTTTTTACTCAAAATAAGGTTTCATTCTTTAATGCACAATATTGTAGGGAATGATTAGCTGGAAAGAAACCTCCAGGCGATGTATTTAAAGCAAATAAATAATAGTCGCTGCCAGAGCCGGCTGTGAGGTTGTTCTTTCAATGTGGTCGCAGAAGATTGTGAAACAACACGTAGAGTTTTCGTGAAGTTATTTCCAGAATCCTCAAAGACTCTTCTCGGCGAAAACCAACGATTCCATCCAAGGAGCCTGATTCAATCTCACTGTCGATTCGCCAGAGTGGGGGAAATATTTGGACATTTTAAAAAGGATCATTTCTCCCAATCAATCATGATGTATAGACTATTTTAGTACAAACAGCAACAACAATATGATCTGACGACCAGGCGAAGACTTTAGAAATAATATTTGACTATTTCAATTCTTAGTCGGGCACAACCCTCGAACTAAAAATAACTGTTAATTATAGTTTAGGCCATTTATCAAATTGTAGCTGTATTTTCTAGGTAAGTTGGAGATGCTTGCTGTCCTTGCTGTTAGTGTAAAACAAGTAATTACATTTAAAATAAAAACATCAGTGTACATACCAATATAACCAATCACTAAGCATCATTTTTGGTTTGGACTGTTATGCAGATGATTCTTCGATTTTACTTCTCCTTTGATTTCTATAATATGCAACTGTGAGCAAACCAATCAGAAATAAAATAATAAATAAAGGTTATCTCATAACTTTATTCAGTTACAGTAAACTTAGAATTAATCATAAGTTATAAATAGGTTGAGAGTCATCCGTCAGATTAAACATAAAGCTTGATTGCAGAAATCTCCGTGTCACGTTTGATAACAGATTTAATTTTGATCGCCAAGTCACCTCGGCAGTTCAAACCTGCTGCCTGCGTCTGTGGGACGTTTCCCAAATTCAATCTTGTTTACCTGCAAAGCACTTCAGACGACAAGATAGATAACTGCAACACTCAGATCAGACAGAAGATTGTCGGCACAGTATATACCGTATATCGCTACGTTGGCCGCCTGTTCGAATAGATTTTAAGCATGTAATAATCACCGTGACTATATTTTTGACTTGCTAACTTGCTATATAAATACTTTTAGTAGTATTGTGTGCTCCCACCATGTATAAGAGAGTCTCTCTGATAATACTTTAATGAAAAAAAATTGGCAGTTGGAAAAGACCCTCCCAGCTTTTTATTGAATTTATTGTTTTGGCAGAGAAATGGAAGCTCTGTGATTCAGATAATACATTAGAGGCACGAACTGGGAGGCCTTTTTAAAATGTACAAATTAAAAAAAATGTAACATACTGTGTTGCTTCATGAAATCTAATTAATCAAGCTGTGATTTCTGCTATCCTACTTGGGAACTTCATTAGGCTTCGACATATAACAAAATATTGACGAGCGGCCATGTTAGACCTGAGCGCTGAGGTCAAAGGTCACAGTCTTTGACCAAAGAGCTTCACTCGGTCTCCGTTAACCGATTCCACCTCACAATAACAGTGAAGCCACTTCACCACCAGTGCATTTGTAGATAATAGAAATATTATAATAGCTTTTAGGTAACTAGCATCGTGAGTACGCCTCTGTGCGCTAAGTGGTCGTGGGCGTGATCGGTGGTGAAAGAGGTGCTCTTGCGTTAGTATGCGTTTACATTTGGTCGCAGTCTCACACAATTTTCCTGCCAGTTAGAGGCGGGGCCAGTCGTCAAGATTGTTCACAAGCTTTAATGACCGCTCCGGGGCAAATACGTTCACCACAGGTCCTGTCCAGCCTCGCACAGACATGATAAGTGTGCATACATCATTGATTTTTATGATTTCTAACATGTTCAGAAATCATGCAATTAAGGTACAATTGCGTGACCTTTTTGCTCGGCGCTTCGAGCTCTCAGTTAAACACGTTCGGAGGGCAGGAGGTGGCGTCCCGAGCCGATCGCCGCATTTGTGTGGAAGTGATTGCTGCCGAGCAGAGAGAGACTGCTTTAATTTGATTGATGTGTGGTTCGCCAAGCGGTGGATTCACTTTTAATTACTCTTTGTGCTCACCGTGATAAAGAAATTAATCAAGCCATTATGTTGCTCCCATTTTATCATCAGGACTCAATAATTGAATAAACCAACCTCACTTGTCGTTAAAGTCACTCGCAGCGTTCTTACCCGCTGGAAGGGTAAATAAAGGGGCTCGCCACTGCTGATTGGCTGATAGTGAGGCGAGGATGTTGAGTTTATTTAATATTCAAAATGCTATGTAGTTATTCTGATTGAAATAATCAGGGCCAGTTGTTCTCTGCGTGTAATCACAAAGCCACATTATCATCCATACACAATCAAGTAACCCACTTTGTTCTCAACAAATTATATTTAGTTCATCGACAGACGTGGAACAAGTATACACATCACTTAGGGAAAGTGGGAATGTAGTTTATTATGAGTTAAAAGCCGGGCATTTTAACATCCTGCTGAGATAAAAACCAATGTAGAAGCACTCTTGCCTGACATATTAGTATGACATTAGTAGTTAGTGATGCATCAGTGAGTAAGCAGTGTTTACTCTTGTAGCTTGTTGAGATGGAGCTCGTTTTACGTGATATATAATCAGTGCTTGAAGTGCCAGTAGCCCCCTTATTCAAATGTTGGCGCGGGTATCAGCAAACATTATCTCATTCTGAATGTCTACAGTGAATTAAAGTTACAAGAAGATAAATTGAGGCGAAAAATTAAATTTTTTTTACTTCAAACTAAACAATTTCACATCACTTCGGACCATGATTATTAATACAGACAAAATTTGCTGTAGTTGAATGTTTTTTCATTTTTTATTTTTGGCTTGGAAAATCAATTCTGCATATAAAAAGTTTTTTAATAAACTTCATTACATTCGCACAAAAACCATCTATGGCAAACAATTAATAAATGATTGTTGATAATTATTTTCCTCTGAATTGAAGTGGAGTAAAATTGCATTAAATAGAAATAAAGCACCAGCATCAAAAATTGGACTAGAGTAAATGTGGTCTACTTCCATGTGTGGGGCTCTTCAATAATAATTGTTGAAGGGAATTGATTTATGGAGAATTCATTTATAGATAAATCATGAACCTTGAAATTAAAATGGAGAACACAAACCCATTCCCAGCGTTACATAATTACAGCCTAATGTACTGTCTGAGCTTAATGCTGAAGTTGGATGTAACATTTGGAACAAACTGGCGAAGATGGGAAATTGCCTGGAGCCACTGATACCTCCTAACGGGGGCAGAGCAGCCATTAAATCTTTGATGTTCACTTCTATCATTCTGCCTTCCCATCATGCATTGTAAGGAAGTCAAGGCGGCCAATTTGGGGCTGATCTCTTGTCGGCCAAAAGGATTTGCATCCATCCTTGCAATTTATTCTAGCAGGAGAAGTGACACACACGCAAAAAAATTAATCCGCTGGGGAGGGAAGTCATGAGGTGGTGTTCTTACCCAAAGAAAAGAAACAACACTGTTACATGAACGAACTTGTTCCAGGGGACGTGACATCCCCGAACGGCTGTCACAAGAGCGGCTATGCAAACTGGATTAATTTCATGGCAACACAAGTGTTCATCAGTCAGTGATCTTAGATTTAACTCCTAAACATGTCGGCTCACGCAGAAGCTCATTTAAATTTAGTGTTTGACGGCAGCTTCCGTAATCAAGTGGTTGGATGTTTCGCTCATGTGCCTAATTGATTGGGAACCGCTTGATTGCCTGCCTGTGTGTGTGTGTGTGTGTATGTGTGTGTGTGTTTTGTGTGTGTGTGTCTTCAGATGAACGATCGCCTCAATGTCAAACACATTTAATCAATAACGCGTTTCTCAAAAGTACCCGCCTCACGTTGGAAAGTCTGAACGGGTTTTGAGTGCCTTACGAGTGAACCTCGTGAGGGAAGTGTCTCATCCACTTTGTGTGGATTTAATTGCTCGCTTGTGTCCTTTGGGGGGGTGATAAAGTTATTCTTGACTCGAGTCTGAAACTCAGATAAACACTCTCCGTGTAAATTAAAGCAAAGTGCCTCGGGACCACCCTTTTGGGTTTTTTAATTGTGGTCTCAGATCATCTCTTTCCCTGGTAATTATCTCAACTATCATCCCTCCTATAATAACGATAATCACTTGTTCCTGGTGGCTCTGACGGGGATAATGAAAAGTTTATTAGCCTCCCTGAACCTCAAGTGTGGCGGAGGAACAATTAAATCATCTGTGGAGCTGGAAAAAATAAGTAAAAGCCCAGTTCTGCACACTCAAATGTCTCCTGAGAGGATGGAGGTCCTGCAAGTCCTCCCTCGCTCTCCATTATCGCTCTGGTGGCCTCGACGTGTTTACAAGCTTGCAACTCAAGTGCTAATTTTGCACAATGTGGCAAGTCACTTTGAATAATCAGGATGTTTGGGTGGTTAAATGGAAGGCCACTCCACTGTCAAAAGAAATGACACTTTGAGGAAATCTTTTTTTCCCACTACAATTCATGTAGAAGTAAAGTTTCTCTCCAGGACTTCTGCAATTAATGTCAGCCATTATTAAACAATTACTGGCTTGAAACATTTGATTTGCATTTTCAACATTTTGAAAATCTTGAAAGAAAAATACTGAATTTCCTTTGGATCCTCCACACTTCTTAAAGTGACATATCGTCCATTGATCGCCTGATGTTGTTTTCCAGTTGTTGCTTTGGGGTTAGCTGTATTGATCCTTCCATGTACAACCCCTAACTTGTTTTCCACAGTTTGTTATTCACTTGCTCTGTTAGGCGCGAGTCTTCTCAGCAATCAGCAGGCATGTGGGGATGGCATGGCAACCAAAATAACCAGAGGTCGACCAATATGGATTTTTGAGGACTGGAGCCTATATTTGTGTTTTGAATAATGAAGTCACTGGAAATAAAAAGCCACATAATTTAAAAGTTCACACCAAATATTTAAAATGTTGTTCTAAGCGTCTAAAACACCATAAAAAAAACAGCACTAATGAAGGCAGATTCCAATATTTCTCATTCTGGGCAACACACAAAGAAGACATAATTATTAAAATATTGTTTTTGTGACTTCTATTTTTTCCTCATGAAACATTCAATGCTTTTACCTCTCAGATCTCTAAAAATCCCTCAGAAAAAAATATCTGAGAAGACAAAATCCCTCTTTGGTTGAACTTGTTAATAACTTGATGTGATGTGTCGCTGTATTCTAGCAGGAGAAAAGACACACACACAAAAAAATATATCACCATCTGCATTTTTTAGGTTTTCATGCAATGTAGCTTCTCAGTGATGTTCCTTATGTATTTAAATCTGAACATTCACATTTTGGTCCAAGTACGTACGTTTTTACGTCAAAATGCTATTTTCCAAGCCTTTCTAAAAAACTTGTTCTCCCTTGACGTGACGCATGTTTCTGCATGATGACATTGCCGCTACATAAGTAACTTAGATGGCAGTTGGCACGCTTCCGGTTTGGAAAGCTCAGCGGAGGCTGGTATCTGAAGGGAGCATAGATGACAACTTCAGTTCCCCATTGGCTGTCAAGGTAAAGCCGTGAAAATATAGCGTACACTTAAAATGAGAATTCACATTTTTTTAGGCCTTTTTTTAAGTTACTCAAATCAGAACAGACAAGTAAAGACGTTGTATCGCTGTCTTCAGTTCAAAGCCACAAGACTCCATTGACAAAAACAGTCAATTCAACATTGCAGGATCAACAGTACAGATACAAACCAATTTTGGAAAGTCCAAACTAAACCTATCAGTTATTTCTAAGACAGCTATCATCGAATCAGCTAGTGTGAAAACTTCCATTATATACAACCTTACTGATGAGTTTACTGTAGTAACCCACTCCATTGTTTTTTGGAAACCCCGGAAAAGAACACAGATTAAATCAGATTAAGAGTATGTGGATAATCCAGGGCACAGTTGTGGTGCAGACATGTCCAAACAAAATGAATTGAACTAAACTGACCCGATGAGCAGAGGTTGTGAGGGTACACTGATTTGAGCAAAACACAACCAGAGCAAAACGAAAGGGCATTTGTCTGTTTGTGCTTTCAGGAACAGATGAGCACGCAGAAAATGTAGTGTCACTTAACTCTATCTTGTAGCATCTCGATCGGTCACAGCAGGGTATGTACAGACACCAGGGTTAGAGGGAAAAGTGCTGCGTCTTTTGTTACGTCGTCGTAGATCCTCCAGAGTGCTCCAGCTCTGCATGCACTCGAACGCCCCAGAAGCAAAGTTACAGGTAGTTTTTTCTTATTTTTGGAGCGAACCCACGGTTTGAAAAAGCCAGCGTGCCGATGAAAACATGTTTTGCAGAAAGTAATTGAGGCAGCTGAGAATGCAATCTGTGTTAATCGCTGGTGTAATTTTGACACGTTTTTTTAATGCAAACACCAGAGCCGTGTAGCAGCGCTGTGCCGGTTAGTTTAAATGGCTGCCTGGCATGCTTCTTGCACACCTGTACGATGTCAGCTGACGTTGTGAGTTTGAGGCGAGTCAGTGTCATGAAGCAGCCGGCAGGTTACAGAGCAGCTCATGGCAGATATTGTAGCAGTTTCTCAATTTAACATTGTAAACGACGCGTGGACAATGAAACTGTACACAAACTATGATGATGCTCTCGTGGCTCTGGCAGTCAGCCCAGAGATGGAAGTTCAACTGACAAGCAGATGATTGAAAAGGTTCGGTAGCTCTGCTTTTCACTTTTGGCTGCGACTAATAATTACTTTTGTTTCAAAACATGAATTAATGTATTCATTTTCTAGGGATTAACTAGAGGTGAAACGTATTGGTCGATCAATCCATTAAACTCATTTGCAGACACACTTATGTGTCATTAAAGAATGTTCTTTTCCGTAAAGTATTAACTTGAGGAATCTAAAGCATTAATACAATCTTTATGGTTATGTTTAGACAATTTAAGCACACACGTAGGTAAGCGTAGGAATTGGTTTAAAAGGATAAACAGTTTCCTAAAACATTATGTTGTACTTTCTACGACACCATAAAGCATTATAAATATACTGATGTGTTATAATTTGCTCATAGTACTGTATAATCATAGTCATAAGCACTCATACATACATATTCATAATGCTTTACTACAATAATCATAACACATTATAAAGCATTTTATAACGACTTATGATGTCAAGTATCATTATACTTCAGAATTGAAGTAAAACATAATAAACATGTGATTGTAGTATATGATCATAATTCATTATATGACATTTGAATACAGTATGATCATTGCAACAACAACAACAGAAAACTGTACAAACAAATAAATAGTGTGTTTGTTGAGGACTACTTTTAGCTGTGGATTTGGGCACCTGGACGTTATATTTGGCCCAAAAGAGAAGCATGTCACCGAGTGCAACTGTGTGTTTATAGTCAACACTGGAGCTCTAAAAATATAGAGACATGTTTTACATTTTTAGGGCAGTAATCACAGACATGTCGTATACAAACAAATTTTGTCGAAAGCTTTTTCAAAGGTAAAATGTACTTCCCCAACACGCTGTCTTCCTGTTTGCAGGGTGTTTCTGTGCGCCATCTGTCCGTGTTTTGTCACCCGTCCACGTGACAGCGAACAGCAGCCGTGTATGACGGAGCAGAGGAGCCCCGCGTCGAGAGGAGCGAGGAAACAAGAACTAGTCCCAGCGTGGTCACTCCTCCGAGCAGAATTACTCACACGCATGTGCAGTATGACACGCGTGATGAGAGAAAGAGGTCAAAAAGTCACTAAGTGCCTTCGCTTAATCCAGTCAGCTTTTAGCTTTTTGTCAGTTTGGTGCTCTGAATTAAATACCTTCAACCGCTGCCAGGTTATGAATTATGACTACAAAAAGAATTGTCCATGCGCGTGTGTGTGTGTGTGTGTGTGTGTGAGGAGTGAGGTGTGTTGTTTGACAGTTACAAACAGCCCGCGATAAATCCAGGTGCTTATAGCTTGGAAAGTTTCGGCAATAAATTCCCGAGCCGGATGAAGGGAACGTGCATTCGCGATTGCGAAATCGACTTCATTTCGAACTCATCAACCTCAGCTCTCGGAGTGACAGCAAATAACGGTTAAAGGGAGCTTTAACCATAAAGCCACTCCGGCTTTATTCAGGAGCACCGAGCGGGAGCGATCAGCAGCGCAAAGCGTTTCAGTGTTTTTTGTTCTCCCGTGTCAAGTAAATTGCTTATATTGTTCAGATCTTCGCAGGAACTATTACCGCTGGCTGGAATCATCGATATCTTTTGTCACACTGAAAGTGTTCAACACAAAAAGGCCTCTGCGTTTGTGCTTATATATGGTCTGCTTCATTGCTGAGAAGTGGACCGGCATGAGAGAGTAAACGGTGTCAAACCAAATCAAGAGTCCTCTACGATTTCCGCTGAAAGAATGACACATTTGCATGATTTCAGATGGTTTCCATATTCCGCTTTGGTTGATTAGGTCGTCAGACGGAGCTACTCATTCAATGATCACCGCCACATATCGAAAGAAACATTGAAATTCACATACATCTAAATGCAAATAAGAAGAAGTGGAGGAGGAGGAGGAGGAGGAGGAGGAGGATGCTAAATCGTCGAAAGCAGGCATCAGTGTAGCGCCATGAGGATTATTGTTGCTGTATGCAGATGGAAGGTGTGACAAAGTCCCTGCGTGGGATCGGTCTAATTTAATTTCATCAAGATGGCCACAGAGTTTCGGACTTCATTTTAGATGATCAACCCGCTGTAAAACAATTGTTGTGAATCCTTTCCCAGTTTGCCACCTTAAGCAGTAAATCACAATATAAGCACATTGTTATTTGCCAGTAAGAGTAGGAGAACGTTAGCCAAACCACCGGCATAATCGGAGGTTACTTTCCCTTCAGCCCTCCTTTGATCGCACTAATCACCCGACCGGTGGCTGTCTTCATCTCCACGATCACCTTTGAGACACTCGGTCCTGTTGGAGTGCCCAGTCTGTCGTTTTACATTATTAGTTTCCTGCTGGGGGGGCACAGTAAAGCGAAGGTGAGGAAGGTGAGGAAGATGGGAAGCGACAGCTCCTGCCTGCTCGTCGCTGGGGGAAGAGGAGGAGGAGGCGGTGTTGACGGCCTAATCTCTGGCTACGATTATCTTCTCATTACAATCAGACGGTAGCCACTCGAAGAAGAGGAAAATGTGTAATTACGCTCAAATCTCCCATGACTAAAACAGAGGATAATAAGTCGAGCTAGATCTGTGTGCTCACATCTAATCATCCAGTTTATTTAGTCATTCGTTCTGCAGCCAAATTTGGCTCCGAATGAGGTTTTTTTGGGAGGGGGCGGGTGAATTGATAAACACCTGACAGCAGCATTGTGTCGGTATTGGAAGCAAGAGATGATTTGCCTCTATTTTTAAATGTGTTTCATTAATTCTGGCAACTAGCTAACAAATACTTAAAATGAACTCACTAAAACTAAATCAAACAACTCTCTAAAGCACACAAAGTTATACTACAACACCCAACACTCTCCATCCCTCACACAAAAATGCGAACTTTTGGGGACAGAGCCTTCAGTGTGACAGCCCCCACACTTTGGAACTCTCTCCCCATAGAGCTCCGCAACACACCATCTGTGGACACCTTCAAAAACCTCCTCAAAACTCACCTCTTCACCAAAGCCTATGTCCTCTAGCTACTGTTGCATTTGTTATGTTTATTTATGTCTTTGTTAAGCGTCCTTGGGTTTCATGAAAGGCGCTATATAAATCCTAACTATTATTATTATTATTATTAAGGAAAAATCTTTAAAACATTTGGAACAACATTTTGCACTGATAATGGTGCTAACCGCTAACGCATTAGCTGTTGGCAAAATGCAGTTGTATTCAGGCAATATAAAATAGATATTAGAGAGGGAATTATCTACCTTACTCTTATAGAATTTAAACTAGCAAAGATTGTTTTTTAATCAAAGCAGATATTTAAAGAAAAATACGAAAAGTATGAAAAAAATAAATCTTTAATCATTTGAATTTTGTGTTTCTATGCAAATCACCACTAGATGACAATAACACAGGTTGAAATTACAAATGTTACGGTTTGGACCTGAATCCAACAACCTCTACTAAATACCCATGCAAAAAAATGGTTTGGATGTTTAGTTACTGTCAATAACTAAAAATGTTAAACTAAAAAAAAACAACTACAAAAAGCTTTACTTTATCAGAAACATAGTCAAGGGGAACTTCCACTTTTCTGATGACCATGCAGCTCCCGTGTCTGCATCTGCTCGGCACGAGATAGAAAACACCATTTCCCAAAATGCCAGGGCAACTGAAGCATGTAAATAACTACATTTCAATTGACACCTCGATTTGAATGGTAAATGGCTGACCTCCAATTCTCCCAGAGAATGTCTGGCGGGGAGAAATGGAGGGGAATAAAACACATAACCAGCAGACCAGAGGGAATAAGGCTAACCAAGCGTGCTAAAAATCCTCCTCGCTGTTGTATGATGAAGCCTTAACTGTGTGGACAACTTGAAGAATCACTTTTAAAAGTTCTCAGGAGAATGCACAAGAGCCAAAACAAACTTCTCTTTTCTTTTTATGCTCTCCTCACAGCTTGGAGACAACAGCCTGCCAGCCGCTCAAGACCGATGAGAGGAAACCGGCGGACACCAGGGTGGACACCGCGGATGGGAATGGCTACATCAAAGGGAAAGGACGCAAACACCACAGCCATCGCAGGGCCAGGAGGTGAGTCGGTCTTCACGTCCGTCACACACGCCGACGAGGGCGAAGGCTTCAGATCTCAAAGGTTTCTAAAGAGAAAATCAAGACTTGAGCCTCCTTTTTCAAGTTGTAGGATTGTTGATGTTGCTGAAACATTTGTGATGATGAATGGTTTTTCTTTCTTTCTTTTTTTGGGGGGTGGAGGGGATGTCGATTCCGGTGGTGATGATAAAGCATTTTAACAGCGCGCCAAACACTTCTTCGGGGCCCGAATCTCCGGGAGAAAAACAGAGCTAATCTCTGTATTCTGATGCGGGGGAATGTAAACAGTCTTATCAGGTCGGGCCCAGCGGAGAAATACAAACACGTTGTAAGGAATTCCACACGATGACATTCAGATCCTCTTTTCACCAGCACCTTGACTCAACAGTCTCCTTCACACGCGGAGGATAGTTCTCAGGCTTTCGTATTCCGAGGTGGGAAAAATCGATTCAGACAGATTTTACATTTTTTTTGTTAAACTCTCAATTAATACGACACCTTCAAAGCCTTTTATTTGCAGTAGCACAGCAGGGAAGCAGCCAGCGAATATGTAAAACACGACTGAAGCCGCATCTGAGGTGCAGGAGAGGATCGTATACATGAATCACTTCTCTTTGGATGAACTTTACCCGGCGGCGCCTTCTCTTTGTTTTTTAATTCAACAGTGAGCGCCGAGAACGCGCCGGCATGCAAGTAAAAGACATCTGATAGAAAAATAAAGCTCAGTGAAAAAGATTTATGGTGTTTGAAGTCCCTGAAACTGAGAGTCTCTTTTAGTTACAGTAGAGCAGTCATTCCCAAAGACTCCGTCGGGACCCTCAGGTGGATCGCTAGGGATTTTATTCGGGTAAATTTGCAGAATTTCTTCCACAGTTGGACGTGTGACTTTCATATCTGCAGTACGCCTTTGATCCACATGAGGGAGCCTGAATCGTCGTGTTGACCTGACAGTTGCAGCTCCTTAAAACATTGAATCCAATATGAAAGGCTAGCGTACATCTTTGTTGGTTTTACTAATGAAAGGATGCAAGAAATAAGAGCTTGTTAACCTAGATTTATTGATTTGCTCTCATTTATAAAAATATTAAACACGTGTAACGTTTTCAATAACACATGCATGAAACGAGTTGTGATCCATTCCAAATGGCAGGTTTACCTATTCAAGATAAAAGGTGCGTAAATGGCGGTAAAAATGGTCATTTATGTTTATTGACTCACACAATTTGCTCTTCTCACAAGGCTGATTGTGAATTAGGCCTTGATGGTTTGTCATTTTCTAAAAAAGCGGATCCTCGTAAACAAGTATTGGTAAAAACAGAGGACTTAAACAACTCAAAATGGCACTGAGATGTACAAAGTTGTTAGAAACGTCAGTACTGAGGAATCAGAAGAGATGCCATGAGGAAGGAGATCGAGTGCATACCATGGCCGTATCTCGCCTCCTTGTCAATGTAGTTACCAGATGTTGGTTAAAATTGGACCCGGCTCATTTCCATGAGGCTGAATATTATTATTTTGTATATAAAAGTGTATTAATTTCCCCCTGAATTCCACCCTGTCTTTACTGTTGCAGCATCTCTCTAAAATCTCAGAGAGCTGCACTGGTGTGGATTAAATACAATCCAGTCCAGCTTGAGTAAAACATCCACATTTTCGCTCACAAACTCAAGCCACCATCCAGCTATATACCTGTGTATGATGATAATAATGAATCACATAAACATAAGTCAATTATAGAGCATTTTTAGGCAAAGAAAAAGTGCAAAAAGAAAACAATTGTACAATACATGTATAAATAGACACACACATGTACTATATGAACGTACATTAATGCAGTCATTTTATATACAAACATGATCATCTCACAATAAAACAAAGAGTGTAGTATTTGTTATGAAAGGTTTTAAGATGAGTTTTAAAAGCAGAGACAGCAGACCTGGCTATAAGCAAATAATGAATGGATGTAAGAATAATGTGTTTGTGTTTATTCAGCTCCACTAATGAGGTGGAGTCGTTTAAAAAGTCTTTTTCTCAGTTACCGAGCACAGCGAGTCGCTGCCTGAGAAAACTTCTCTGTTGAAAAAGACATTTGTTCTTTGGATTGTTATCTTGCTAATTGGTCCACAGCAGCCCGATGTTCCAGAGCAACCAGTGTTAATTATAACATGAAGCACTAGCTCCTCTAGAATTAGTTTGCTCGAGTGTTTTAGAAAGCTGGTGTTACAAAATCGGGTTCACTTGAAAAAGAGCAACTAATATGATTTTTTATTCGGTTGAATTTGAGATGATGTGGTGTCAACGTCTTCAAACAGACCAAAATATTGAATCTGAGCACGAGGTGCTTCACTTGATTCAGCACCACGGATGAGAGTGATGTGACTCCAGTCCACGCGATGAGCCTCAAAACTGGGTTGTGAACCGCCAATAAACACTTATGATGAAGAAGAAGAAGAAGAAGAAGAAGAAGAAGAAGAAGAAGAAGAAGAAGAACCGAGTTACACATCTATGTTTTCAGCTCCCGTCTAGTTTCCATATTGCCGCAGTTTTATTAGGAGTAATTCTGCCATGTGTCGTCTCGTCTCCCCCAAAAAACACACGTCTTGGTAATCCCGTACAAATCAGTAATCGAATGTATCGTTTTGTTTGTTTTTGTTATATGTAAATATGCATTGCCATAAAATAAAATCCCAAATAGCCCATGAAATAAGGAAATACTAATCCCACTTTATTTATTTTGCTTCAACGTGAATTATTTTTAGTCATTCTCAGATATTGCTGTTTGTTGTCTGTCGGCTTGTCACTAAAACGGTCTCAACAAAGCTACTGTGGTCTTTTATTTAATATGTCGACATAGGCTACAGTCTATAACTGTATTCATGTGTTTATAGGCCAATGTATGAACAACTTAGTTTTTATGGTCTATCGCCATCATTTATTAAAGTTTGGAGCTGTTTTCATTTCAATGAAAGGAAAAATCCTCAATCGGATTTTTGTCCTCATCTCTTGTTAAAATAAAACATAAAAGCAAAGTAATGTATATATTCTGCACACATATATATATATATACAAGTTAGATTAAGTGCTGTGACGCCGCCGGCACAGGCTGCTGATGTACTTTTTAATTTGCCAGAGCGTGTCACGATGATAAATGCCCGTTCTCTAGAAGTATAAGAAGTCCAGCTGATCGCGACTGTATTAAACACAATACCCAGTGCTCGGCTCACAGCAAGTGATATATCGAGGATGTAGTTACAAGCGGACATTGAAAAATAGGCCACATTCAGCTTTCAATATATTCCAATCAGATGTCCCCGAATCCCTTTTTTTCATCCTCTCATTGTTCTGCACAATCACCATTCCCAGTCGGCAGTGGACTGCTCTCTCGTTCCCTCCACCTCATCAAAAGAAACAGTTTCTGCTGGCAAGATGAAGAAGAAAAAAAGATGCAAATGCTTGCCTTGTGCTCTCTTTCTACGAGGCCAGACCGGTAGAGGTGTTAATGAGTGACAAAGTGTTCTCATTACCAGGAGAGGGTACTTGGGCTCGGTCGGTCTAATCAGCCCTAATGCATTTCACTTCCTAATGCTCCCAAACTGCCGACTACACCAGGCAGGGCCATTCATTACAGCGAGACAGTCCTCTGCTTCCAGTGAAACCGGGACGGTGTCTCCGGAGCTCTGTGGTCATCAAGCCGGAGTGCAGTTGGTCACCGTCTGGGTCGGCTGCGATCACGCTCACCTGTCGGCACGACCTGCTGTGTGTGCGGCATGAAAGCACATGCATGTCTTTGGATTTTTTTGACGCGTATTGGCAAAAGATTTCTCTCCAGTAAACATGAAGGGGTTTAATGATACAGCTACTATTTGTAGGCATTTGGATGCATTCTGCCTCGAGCTATAGACTCAACCTATTTCTGTGCTATGAAAATATCATTTGGATATTGGTAATGTTATTTAGAAATTCTTCTTTCATAGTTGTTGTTTTTAGTCTCAGTAGAACCACTTAACAAAACCTTAACAAACTTAACAAAAAGTCTTTGTATATTGTTGTTGAATTTTTGTTGTTGTTTCAAAAACATTTGGCTTCCTAAAAATTCTCAAAGGGGACTGCTGATTTACCCATTTTGTCGTGAATGAGCATGTACGTGGTTATTATTTAGTTTCCGTGCCTCGTTTATATTCCGAGGAGCTTGTTATATAATTGGGAAGCCATTGAAATCAACCGTTTCTTTCAATTAGTTTGAAGCTCTTGTTCAGTGGAAAAGAAACGCATGTCCTTCAGTAAAGCTGAAGCTTCCTCACTTTGTCCATGTCTTTGAGTCACAGTGGCTGCAGATGATTTCAGAGAGTTCAAATATTTGTCTCGAGATTCACAAGTCTCTTTGTAAAACGAAGAGCCAATGAGAGCCTCCAAACATTGGGAAGAGCACCCAACTGTACCTGAGTCATAATGAAAAGAACATGGAGACGACTGTTAAAGACCTCAGCACAGCTGTTGACTGAAAATAGGTCCGCATGGAGCAAATTACATTTCATTACATTGGAAAACCCTGGAGACTGTATGTTTGGTGTTTTTGCATGAAAGAAATGGCGCTGAACAGTTGCAGATACATATTTCTGTCTTTCGATTAACCAACTTATTGCTTCAGCTCCAAACCGATTGAAAAAACGGCACAAAATGAACCATTAAAGTCTTTGAAGAGAGCTGCCTGAATAAAGGACGCATACGCCGTTCTTCCCAATGGGGTTTTGGAAAGATTTGCTACGTCTGCTACTTGGGGAAATGGGTTGAGAAGATTTAAAATCTCTGATGTTTTTTCCTCTTGATCGCCTTGATGGACGATCACATCCATGAATCGGAGCGGCTCGGCTTGACAACAGTGAAATAGTTAGAAATTTGACACGTTCCTTTGATTGTTGATTGACAAACCCTAAGCTAGCCCCCATAAAGGCAGCCTCCATGTGATGACTGGACATGGCTGAGTCAGCTTCACGGGTCAATGTGCATGTCCTCGTGTATTTCTCTGCCTGTAAGTGAGTAAATGAGCATGTCGGGGCAATAATTGTAGTCTCTATGCCGCCTCCCTCCTCTTCTTTATTTACCACCCCACCATTAGGGATGTAAAGCCACATCAGTTCTAGTTCACCAGACTACCTTTGCAGTTTTCCGAATAAAGCTTATGTTCGACCTCGTCCTTAAAGGCAAGGTGAGTTGCAGTCAGACGCATCTCCTGTACTTCGTATCACCCAACATGCTCTCTCACTCCCACCTGTCTTTCTTCTTGTGGAATTCCGCCAGCGCGCACTTGAAAGGCTCACTCGATGAGCCGGAGGTGCTTCAAAGGCCCTCGACTCACTTTTTCCACATCAGCCGTTATCCGAGAGAAAATGAAGTGGACCTCGTGGACTGCAATCAAGCTGTTCAACAGATGGAATCGGACAAGTTTCTGTTCTTTGTTGTTATGAATCCACACTTCAAGGGGAAGAATGGGGTGAAGGGAGAATGTCCCGGTGTGTCACCCCAGGGAGATTTTCGTAGCGGTCAAACAGTGGAATTACTTCTTCTGGGTCTGTCACGTGATGCCGTTAAGCCCAAAAAGACTTTGGGACTTGGATTGTCTCTTTTGAAAGAGACTTTAGGTCCTAAAAGTTGCACTAATAGCAGAATCCATTATTGTTTTCCTTCCTCCGTTGATGTGATTGAGCCAAGGCCAAGCATCTGGAGGCGGAGTTAAAGGACACGCTGGTGGACACGCGATCACACACACACAAAATTTAAAATCGGGACACTAAGCTGCCCGAGTGCTCTTTTAAGATAAAAAAAATCTTGTCTCAAACACTTTCCTTAACTTACCTGGTTTAGTGTAACGAGTTTCACTTGCAGGTTTTGGCACCAATGATAAAATAACAAATTATAAAGGTCCATTCCGTTCTGTCACACAATCATGAAGTCAATTCACTGATCACGGGCATTTCTAATGTTCATTGTGTAAAGTGAAAGTTACCAATAGATATGTTGTACTGTACAGTGTGTTTGTTTGATTGCTTGAAAAACAGAAAGAAAGGAACAAAGGATAAGGGATAATCCACTCTGCCTCAGAGTCAACAGCCAATAGGAACGCAGATCACAGATTCAAAAACAAAAGCATGGAAAACTGGGATGACGTATTTTTGGAGGCCCACCAGGGAGTTTTTGCGTTTTAGGATTCATTCCCTGACATGATTAATGGAGTTATCTCTGGGATGCATCACAGCCCCGGCTTCAGCGACGCTCGCTGGCGTGCGATCTTGTTTTGTGTAGTTTTAACCAGTCTCGATGGGATTTCTTCCTCCTGTTGTGATGGGATCATCTCGTATGGGACATTTGGCTCACAGTTAATCTAGCTTGTGTATGCTGTGAGAGGGAATTTAGGATGCATTTACGAGCAGTTATGTGATGCCAGTGATGAGTCATGTGCACTATACCAAACCCATTCAGTTAGGGGGGAAATCACTGCTTTTGATGGTCACTGTAATTAGAACGTGAAGGCCGGACCGTGGAGCAGTCTGAGGCGGTAGTGTACCCTGGAGGCGTGGGTTCGAATCCCTCTTCTGACTTTTCTGAGCGTATTTATGTCATACTGATCATGCTGTATACACTGCAGCATATCCATATCTATCCCTTATTTTTATATTCTTTATTTTTTGTTTTTGTGCATCACAATGCACTTTCTTCCTTTTATTCATCTGGTCAGATGCTACACTGCCTTTTGTCAGCACAGTATTTTTTTCTCTGTGCAATGGCAATAACCTTGAATGTAATCTATTCATGTCTCATGATCAATGGTAAATCAGCTAAATCGTGAAAAAAGTTAAATATTGAAATTGATAAAACACAGTCATTTCATAGGGTCTATTTCTTCAGTAGTTCCAGCAGAGGCATTTTTCAATACTTTGAGCACCACGAGTGAAAGTATTTCTCTAATCACAGATTACTTTAATATATACTTTTTTACGTTCAATGAGAATGTTTTAAAATTCTCCCTTTCTACAAAATCTGCACATGACAAGCTCAGGGAGGGGTGTCGTCCCAATGAAAGGGCGCCCAACTTCCTGTCTTGGTACTGATCGCTGGCATTGGATGTAAATTATGGACTGCATATTTTTCCAATATGGATGTCATTCTTCGGGATGCTGGGTTGTCGAGTGGAGGCAGAAATCTCGGATAACCCAACAATGGGCAAATATAACTAGAATCCCCAAGGCTAGATAGTACGAGAATAATATATATATATATATATATATATATTTTTTTTTTTATTTATTTATTTATTTATTTTTTTGGGAACACCCACACTAAATTATATTCTAAAAGTGCACATATTGGGCTTCAGAAGCCGTAACTCTTGCTCCAGAGATTTCACGTCACTGGAATGAATAATAAAGTGTCCCCGCTGCTCCGTCTCTGCTCACAGCCCCTCCTTTGATGAGGAGCTCTCCCCTCGGCCCAAGGGGAAGAAGAAGAAGAAGAGAAAGTCTGAACGGAAGAGGAAAAGGAAAAGGTCAGTCCCCCAAAAATGTTGATGACTCTGCAGCGAGGCGTATCGACGGACGCCTTTGTCCTCTTTCCTGAAAATGAATAAACTGAGGGAGGTGTACAGGAGGACGCTTGGTACTCTGTGGAGTTCATGTCTACCTGTCCTCCGGCTTCAGGTCTCCTTCCTACAGCCTGTCGCCACTGCGGAAGAAGAAAAAGAAGAAGAAGAAGAGCTCCAAGAAAAGCAAGCGGCATAGGTACGTGGCTTACGGCGACAATATTGGCACAGTGGCATGACATTTATTATTCGGTGATGAAAATCATGTTTTGTGTGTGTGTGTGTGTGTGTTTCTATTCCAGGTATACCTCCAAAAAGTCAAAACGCAGGTATGTGCAGTACGATGGTTGCAAGATGTTACGCATCATTTTGTGTGTGTGTGATTTTTACTTGAATGTTTAATTAAAAGAGCTAACTGTAAACCCGAGTACATGTCTGTCTTAAATGTCTTAAATGTGAAGCGCCTGCTTTCTGTGAGATATCCAACTTGAAAGCCAATCTGTATCGGTGAGAAGTCATTGTGTGTGCAGCCTTTGTCGGTCTTGTGTGTTTCTCGCTCATCACTCTATTCCCTTTCATCCCTCCAGCTCTACACGTTTAAAACACAAGAGGAAGAATGAGCGCAAACACAAAAAAAGGTCAGTTCGTGCTGGTTGCAGTAGAATCAATGTGCTCCCCAAATCCTACACAACCTTTTTTTTGAGTCCCCCGCCCGTCACCTCCTCTTCCTCCCTCCCTCCATGGTAAGCCCGTCCACCTTTTTACAGAACACCCATCGCTGAGGAAGAAAAAAGGAGAGAGCATCCTGAAAAGTGCTCCCTCGTGTTGGGCAGAAACGTGCAGGCTTTTATTTTTCTAAAGGAGAGCGCGGATATGAAACCCTCGTGAAAAAGAGGGAAAACAGATTGAAAGCTTGAGCAACAAAGAGAGGGGGAGAAAAAAAGGGGGTAAATCCAATTTCATGCTGTGATCTCGCAACATTTTACAATTTGACTTTGGATGAGCGGCCCGTTGTTTGTGAGCACGGAGCCAAGTTCGGCTGCTGCTGACTGCGACAGAAACCGCTGCTTTCCAGCTCACTTCCACTCGCTGCTCTTTTGTGGTCTTCATGCCTCTGCTGTTTCTTTATCCTCTTGCCTTCTCCAACGGGATCTCCTGTCTTTCAAACATAAACGTATCACAGAAAATGTAAAAAAAAGTGGGATAAATCTATTAATAGTATGAGTAGTTTTGCAAAACGAAACATCTACATAGTGAGAAAATCTTGGAAATCTTGGATATCCGGGAAAACATTTTACAGTTCAGTCTGAAAGAGCCAAGTTACGTTCAAGATCATATTACGGTTCAGATGGTAGTTTATTGACGGGAAGTATTTTGAACAGGCTGCTCTATTTATGTATTTATTTCATTTATTATTTTGCACAATTCAAACAATAAAATAAAAATCACAACAGAGATAAATGAATATCACAGTGCAGGAACAGGCAAAAAGCCAACTGGGCTTATTTGAAGCCTCCACCTATATAATATTTAAAATTTTACAAAACGATAAACAAAAGTACGCACAAGATAGACAACAAAAGAAAAAAAAAATTGTTAATGTTATCGAAATGTGAACACACCACCGAGTCACGCCACGTGGTTGCACATGCAGGTTGGATGACATTTCATAACTTTCTTTCCCAATTTATTTAAAAATGGATACATAATGATTAATTGGAAAGCACGTTTGGTTCAGTTGCTAAAGTTAACATGTTTGCTAGCTTTGCTTGTTTTGCCAGCAAAGGTTTAAGATTTGTGTTTAAAGTTTCAAATGAGCATCGTTAAGAGAGTCAAGCCAATGAAGCGAAGAGCATATTAGTGTTTATCATAGCAGCTAGATCATAAGTGAAGATGTCCTGGAAAAGTCCTGGAACGTTACCTCTAGAAAAGAGCGGGAACCCTGAAAAAACTGATCATAGCAATGACCAAAAAAGCTGAAGCTTAAAAATATGTGCAAATACTCACATTTGAGCTGCTGGAATTTGTAAATTGGTGAATGACATAATTGCTGAGCTAATTGTAAAAAAAAAGAGGAGAAGATACTTCCTGTCAATTGATTAATCATAGTGCTCTCATCTCCTTATCCACTCGTGTCCTCTCTCCTCATCTCTCTCCTACAGTTCTCGGACTCACTCTCGGCGGAGGCGACGCTATCGGAGGTCAGAGTCGGACAGTTCATCTTACCAATCTCCCGCAGAGGACAGGTAGGATCTCTCCCTCCTCCTCCTCCTCGTCCATCAGTTTATCTTATCAGCTTGAGGTGTCTGCCGAGTTCCTGGTCACACCACAGCGATGACTGATAAGGCAGAGGTGACTTCCTGATCTCAGGCCCTTATCGCAGCTTCACAGGAAGTGGCCCCATATTCACTCCACAGATCAATGCACTCAATTATAATGACGTATTGCAGAATTTCTGAAAGATGAAGGATGTTGTTTTTCACGGGGTTTTATGGATTATACTGAACGGCGTTGACAGCGTAATAGCTTCAACTGGTTATAATTAATCCTTAGATAAATCATTGATCGCCACTGAAGGCAACATGTTGCATATTTAATGGGAATGGCATCTTTAAGAGCTCAATTAGTGAACTCTGACTCATGGAGAGTCGTTCCAATACCGAGAATGCCTCCGTTACGGCCTCAGATGCTGGGTCGTGTATCAGAACAAGTCTATGCAGCGATCTGCTATCACGCGATACTTTTATTTATCAGCTCCTGTACTCTGCTGCACGGCAACAACACGAGTCAATCTGGCCTGATCCGTACTGCACATGTGCAAACTAGTACTGCACACCTATTTATTCCCTCATAATGCTGCATTGTGAACAATAAATCTGGTTTGAAATCGGCCGGTGGAGAGCTAGTTAACACAGAGGTTGCATTCAGGTACATTATGATGCATTCAAGCTCTTTCCAGATACAATTAGTATTAGGTGATTATAAATTACCAGATGTTTCACTGATTGATGTGCAGAATGGGCTGCAACTGAAAAGAAGCATTTGTGTCACGAAAACTAAATCCATCATTCATCCGACAGACACCATCTGCACAGATCTGCGGGGCGTCAGCCACTAGGAGACCTGGCAGCTGTCGTCGAAGAGTCCAATGGAGTGCTCGACCACACGGACATGAAGTGGAGACCTGCAACCAAATCAGTGTGTAAAACGGCTCCAAAATATCGCTCCGTCCTCTCAACCGCTACCGTAAGTACACTTTAGGACTCGTAGCGTTGCTGCCGCTGGTTCATGTGAAACAGCTCACCGTCAGTCAATGTAAAAGGCCCACAGTGAGGCAGACTGTGCATTGCAACCGTGATCAATATTAGGAAAATAAAACTCCTGACGACAGCTTTATTTATGTCGATTTGTAGTTGACTGCTACAGGATGCAATAAAGCCTTTAGTGTAGTTTAAGATCTGTCCGTGGTTAGATCTGTGGCGTACTGCAGAGTACACCATTGCAACACTGTAGTGCCGCACAGGAAGTGGAGCACTTGTTCATTGTCGAAGGCCGTGGTCACACTTTTCAATACACTTTTTTTATCCTATATACAGTATATATATATAAATAGTTGTTCTTCTTCTTTGTTCTTTGTTCCACTAGCCATGGGGATTCTATTTATTCCTGCCGATGGATAAACTCATTTCTTTTTTGGGGAATTCTTCAAAATAAAAGCCCACCTTATTTTCTTCCTCCCTGTAGTATTAGTATTAGTAGACTTGTTTTATTAAAGAATAACCGCAAACAAACTTCCGCTAGTCCATTGTTAAACACATTGAACACAGTATTTTTTATTAGTTCTTCACAACAAAAATCCTCCGGTATTTTGATATTTAGAAGCAGCAAAATCTTTTCATCAGCATGACGGAGGCCTACGTTTGATCAGTTATTTGCCAACATGCTGTTCACACCTCACTGAGATCTGAACTCGTTACGACCGCCTCGGCAGGTAGTCGGGTTGATCGGATCCCAACGCGAGCAAGATCCGATCCCGGAGCGTGCCGACGGGACGGTTGCGTTGTGGCGTGATCGGATAACCAAAGTCACATTGAGAAGTGTGACCACGGCCTTTGGTCATGAAAAGGGTGACTCGCTGTGCGGCAGTCAGAACGTAGAGCTTCATGGTGAGGGACGTGTCTGTTAGGGATCAGGAGTGATCACTGAATGATCATGGAATTCTTTTATTTTTTTTGCCATATTGGATACAAAGATAAAACAGAAAAGCACCTCAGAAAATCTTTGTAAAAGCAAAACCTAAAATGAATTAACTTTGTTAGACTGGCCTTATAAAACCTTTGCGGTTAAAACAGTGAAAAAGACTCTAAAACTTTTGCCCTGTTATCCTGAGAAGATGTTATTATATTAACTTTTTACAAAATACTGCCTTTCAGGAGCCAGAAGTGGGAAAATTATAAAAAGACATGTCCTTTTCACTTCAACTCCTCTCAGTCCCCTCGGGTCATTGCATCTGTTTTATGTTAAACTTCCAGCTGACGGTTTCAGCAGCCGAAATGAAACCAACAGAAAACAAACATCTTTAAACTGTAAACTGCTTCAAGCTGTTTATTGCAGGTTGATTCTGCTTTTCCTTTTTTTGCAAGTGATGTTCTCCCAAAGAGCCACATAAATACAGTCATGTCCTTAAACTCATTGTCTCAAGCTTGTTGGAGCATGCAATATTTGTAATTTCTCTCCAGCAATCATTAAATTATGCTAATTGCATAGAGAAATGTTTTTAATTACACACCACAGGCTTTTAATTGAAATTCAATAAATGAGTCCATATATTGAGTCATTCAATATCCCAAAGTCTTTCAGGAGGACTTCTCAGTTAGTAGCCTTACTGGATCACAATTATTCACTGGTGTTTGCATTTATTTATGGATTTTGGTTTGGTGAATAGAAGCACATAGTATTGCAGAATGATCTTTTGTTTAATATTTCTTTCCCCCTCAAAAAAGCAATCCATAAAGGGAAAGGTAGGTATGACTGTAAAGAAAAGAAACCATACATTTTGGGAATAATTGACGTGAATGTGGTTGATGATTAAACATGTCAACCTTTCTTGTAAATATAATTGATGAATTGGTGAATTTATTTTGTGGTGGAAGCATAAGAAAAGTTGTGGCAACGACAGGAAAATAAATCTCCCAAGAACCATTTGAAATGTTTATCTGAGGCAGCCTTGTCAAAATATCTCCAGGTGACATTGAAGAATGTCCCTGATTAATTTTTTTTTTTCCCGATAAGTGAAATCTTTTTCTTTTTGGGTGCGATGCGAGTGGTAGATGACGAGCAAAGACTAAGTTTCCCTCAGGGGTCGGTCTTCAGACTAGCTGATGGGAAATCTTGAGGAGGACCGACTGGATGAACCTCTCCTAGTCTCAAAATAAAGAGAGATCATAATTTTACAAGATGAGTCAACTATTTAGTAGAGTCAGACATTTTTTTTTCCCGTCTGTGGACGTGTGCAGTATAGAACAACATCCTAGCTTCAGTGTGCAGTAGTTGTACTCGCATACAAGCACACTTTTGAAGTATTCTAGGACTTTTTTGCTCCTGAAAAAACTCCCAAACAATGCACCATTAAGGAAAGAAAAAGGAACAAGATCAATCTAACTGGCTCTGGGTTTGAAGAGAGGGTTATTGTCTTTTTCTTGCAATTTACGACTCTAATGATGCACTTATGTTGCCCGCTCTTCCCTTTTTCTTACACCTTACCTACTTAAGGAGGAAATCTTGATTGGTAAGTCGATGCTATCCGCAGATTCAGGGCTCATACTTGTAGGTCGGTGCAGGCAAATGATTTACTTCTTACAGGAGAAAGAGCACAGTCATCTGTCCCATTCTGAGGGCTTTCTTAGTTAGACTGATGGGATCTCTCTTTGTCTGCAATCCTTTTCATTTCTACATAATACCCATTTTGTGATGTTTGTTCGATGTTCTTTAAATGAGGCTTTTCAACGGGGCTATTGTTTACTCCTTTTCTCTTCACTGGAGTTAGAGCCGGTAGATCTCTCCACGCATAGTTTTTCTTTCTTCTCTGCTCTTTTGTTCTTCCTTTCATATAATTGTTTTAGCTTAGACTTTATCTCAATTTGTTTCTTCTTTGATTTATTTGACTTAAGTTGAGTTCAGACTTTCTTTTGGGGTTAATCGCATGCTTTCAAATTTGCATGACGTCTTTATCTTTCAAAGGTTTTCTGTCCCGAGAAAAAAAAGAAAAGAAAAAAAAAAAAGAATTCCTTCTCTGTATTTTCAAGGGAATATGTGCCTATTAGAGTATTCACAGAGCACCAAAGCAGATAGCAGGTGTCATCTATCGACACACGTTTGGTTTTAAGCCGCAGCACATTTGTCTGTTTGCAGATTTTGTCGTCAGAACCTGGGAAAGAGGTTTTACACGGGAAAGGGTCTCAGCAATTATCTGGCCGGACCGAAGTTCCGCACGATTACGATTCGGGGAACGACACGTCGTCGCCGCCGTCGAGCAAAACCGGTGTTTTTCAGGCGACGGTCACTGACGACAAGAGGAACCACTGTAAACGTCTGGCCTCACCTGAGAAGCTGAAGTTCACTGACAGAGACAGTGCCTCTGATTCAGGGAACTCTGTGACCAGCTACGCTTCCCTGTGCAAACCCTATGCGGAGGGTGGCTTGTCTGCGGCCCTTTTCAGTGGAAATGGCAAGAGGTAATGTCTGAATGAATGCATCCCAGGAAAAAGCTGTTTATCTTCTGTTTTCCAATGCTCTGTTTCTTCTTTTGAAATATTCATCTGAAGAGTGAGAACAATACGGAGAGCTTTCTATTTTTTTAAACAACGCAGGAGGCAGCCTGGGCTTTATCGCTCAAAAGCAGTGAATCGTCTGTCTTTGTTGCAGAGGGCAGATCACCTTGGGGTGTCGGTTGGAGGTTGTGAGATCTCCAAAGACTTCCGGCTGTTCCCAGAGGAGGAGAAAGTCGTCTGGAAGGCGAATGAAAAAAAGGCGGTCATCCAGCAGCAGGAGCAGGAGCCGATCCTCGGGGAGCTCCAGATACTCTGGCCGCTACTCTCGGAGCCCGTCGCTGTCATCCTGCAGGTGGGTTCACTACATCTATGTTTTATAGCACTGATGTCCAATAATATCCAGCTTATGCTATAACTTTTACACAAAAAAGTGGGAATGTGTTCCAGTCTGTCAAATGGATTGTCATGAAATGTGGTAAAGATATCCACGGTGCCTGATTAACGAAGTGTATAAATAGCCCATTGATATTTTAAGAGCATTCCATGTGTCATGATCACGCATTTTAGGCTCTTCGCATGTCTTTCTATGCCATGGCGTTACCTTGAAACAGCAGCAGTAGCTGTAGGGAACAAAGCCACTTACAAAAATATTTCTGGTTGGGCTTAAACTAAGTAAAACTCAAACAACCTAAGATTTGTTCCGAAATGTCACCATCAGAGAATAAGTACGTCAAATACCGTAAAAGTCGGGTTACAAGCCGCTACTACCTTCGGTCAGTGTCCTCGTTTGCTCCCCGCTGTAGCCAGCTAGTGCTCATGCTAGCGCTCCGCTAGTTCCCCGCTAACTTCCGCTAGCGCTCCTTTAGCTCCCCGACAACCACAGAAGGTAGCGGGACCAGCCCCGGCTCGACACCCGACTTGGGCAGAGAGGACGTGGACAGTAGCAGCAGTAGCGGGGAGCTATCACCAGCAGCGGGGAGCTAGCAGCAGCAGGGAGCTAGCAGCATCAGGGAGCTAGCAGCAGCAGGGAGCTAGCAGCAGCACTGGCAGCAGCGCTAACTAGGCTACTGACCGGAGGTAGGAGCTTGTAACCCGACTTTTACGGTACTACTAAAATGTAACCGACGTAACATAAGTATGGGAAATGTCAACATTAATTAAACAGGTTTTGAAAGTAAAACGTAAACAACGTAGCATATGGAAAACGTCACAAACATATTCAAGTTTCTAAAGTAAAATGTAAAAGTATGGAAAACAGAAGAAAAACACAAATGAAAGAAATAAATTTCAAAAGGAGGTTGATGGAAAGATGCACTTTATTTTTGCAGAAGTTTCAGGAATTTGCAAAGATGTGTGCAACACTGATGGAATCGTACTGCTTCGCTCGATAATGGTTTATTTCTCTCGCCGCCAGCTCGTACTCGCGCTCGCCGAGCTCTTCAGCGGATGTGAGGTGCCGGGGCAGCGCGGCCAGCCTGAGCTCCAGAGGAAGCTACTCCAGACACAGCGCTGACAGGTGAAACCGAACAAACCCTTTCAGCTGCGGGAGGGACTCCTCGTGAGGGAGAGTACACGGGAACAAACACACATTTACTTTGTTCAACGCTCTCTTTGTTTTGTCTGCCTCGCAGACTCCGAGCCAGAAAGAGAACACATAGCTCCAGAGGGACAGATGTGAAGCATGCACACAAGGTTAGTGGGAAGAGACAGAGACGGAAATCCTACTCGCCGATGAAGAAACGCAGGAGAGACTCGCCGAGCCATCTGGAAGCACGCCGAATCACAAGGTACGGCTTTTCCCAGCCGGGTTATTTACTGCTACAATATTCATTAATATGCCAAAAGGGCAGCAAATGGCCCCGCCCCCTCAGTTGGCCAATTCCCCAGAATCACTTTCATGGTGTTGATGAGCTGCGTACCTTGAAATGGCGTTTAGCCAGAGGATGAGATAACCGTCAGCTCTGAAGCCACCACAGGTGCTAAAGGAACAGATGGTGGAACAGAGGCGATATGAACACATAAAAAAAGAGTAAAAGTGTGATGTTCACTTTCTTTAACAGAGCGTATCTGCCTAGCTTTACTTTTCCTTTTCTCTCATGCTTCTTTATGCACAAAAGGACACGACAAATATCACATTTTATGGAGTTATTGCTCCACTAATCTATACTGTTTCAAAGCTGCACAGATCAATATTTGTGTATTACTTGTGTAAAAGCTCTTAGTAATGAACCCACAAATATGCTCTAGAAACCCCTCTAGTGACGCTTTTGAACGTGTCAGGGAAGTGTTGGTCAGTTTCCGCTCATTACTGCATATTTTCAAAATAAACTTCAAACATAGGCTTAATTAGTTTTTAGCTTTACTTGCGAAAAAGAAAACTACTTGTTCGGATTCAGGCAACAGTTGGTCCTGTTGAGGAAAAGACTGTGGTTTGAGTTAAAATAACTACATTCGTTAAAACTACAATATAAGTCCACACAAGTCTCCTGTAGTTTCTGTTTTTAAACTTCTCGCTTATGCTGCTAACTGTAAGTTCAACAGCTAGTCGCTTGCCCGTCAGTGACTTTATTAGAGCTTCTTTTTTGCTGAGAAGGATGCTGATGAGAGTGAACCAAAATCGTGAAATTTCTGCAGTAAAACGAAAACAGTGAACTCGTCATTTGACACATTGCTCATGTTTAGTAAAAGTTACTTTGCAGCTTTAGTGTCCTTACTGTGTCTCAGTTTCTCACCGCTTGCCGCCGTTGCTCTCCACAGCGCCAGGAAGCGGCCCATCCCTTACTTCCGACCCAGCCCGTCCAGCAGTCGGTCCACCAGCGTGTCGTCCTGGAGCAGCCTCTTCACCCGCAGCCGCAGCCCCAGCCCCAGCCCGCTCCACGGCATCAGCCGGAGCCGGAGCCGCAGCCGGAGCCACAGCTACTCCTCTTATAGGAGCTACAGCCGCAGCTCGTCCTGGAACTCGATCTTCGGGACCCGCAGTCGCAGCCGGAGTCGCGGCTCGTTGCACAAACGCCACAAAACCCGGCGTTAGGGGTTTCCAGGAGCACGTTGCAGGGACGGAAAGCTGGATGCCGGAGCGGCCCGACCGCGTGCGTCTCCTCGCTCCGCTTTGAGTGGAAATGTCCCCGCAGGGGTCTGACCACCGTCTTTCATCGAGGCAGTGTTGTTCTCTCTGCCCGCGGAGACCACTGGAGACTGAATGTCTTTCTGTTGGTTTGTTTTTTGTTCTTGCACCGCGTCCTCTTGCATCCGCACTCACAGCGGCTGTTCATCTCTGAAGATATTTACAATAGAAACTGCACACGGAACAGAAACAGCATTCCTGTGTTTGGTCGACTCACATCGCTGTTGCTTTACTTTACGTCCATTCACTTCACATTAAATTATTCTCTTAAATTAATGCTTCATATTTATAAAAAAAAATATAGATCTTTTAAAAAAAGTGCATAATAAGGCCTGAAGGTACCAAGAAGGAGTGGAATTACATTTCTGGAGGCGATATACAGTATGTGTTGGCTAATACAAGAGCAGATGCACCGGTTCCACGAGACACCAGGCGTTTACTGTCCCGTGTCAGGGCTGAACGTTTTGGATTTAGAAGCATCGAGGTGACATTTGAGCCGAGTGTTTACGAGCGGTTCAGGAATAAAGGAAAAGGTCCAGTGCTCTGAACTTTGCGCTTCATGAGGGGAAGAACAAACGCGTTTCCTCTGAAAAATGAATCGGCGAGGGCGGCCTGACGGCGAGCAAACTGGCTGCCGGCTCAAATGTCAAGTTAATTTATCCTCTGATCAAGTGGAAAACGATTGAAATGTCAGTCCGTGTAATACAACCGAGAGCAATCGAAGCGCCGCACAGGGACAAAGTCCTCGCGGTGTCAGAGGAGGTGTTTTGCTTGACAACTAGAAGAAAACATAGTGAATCTGTTTTGCGGGAACGAAAAGGATCCTTTTTTTTTTGGTGCGGCGCCATCCATATTTAATGTTTATTTAATATTTATTGGTTTGTTGTCCCTCTCGGTGGTGGTCAATCCTTCTATGCAACACTGTCAATTTAGTTGATGACACTGCAGTAATTTATGTTTGGTTTGTTGTAAGTTATTCTTGTGTTTTGCCACATCACTCACACGTAAACCTCAAAGTAGAGGCAGATGTTCAAAAGCAAAAAAAGTCTGACCTTTTGAATTTTTGGGTGCTTGTTTTTAAAGCAAAGCTTTGACATTTTGGGAAATATGTTAATTGTCTGTCGTGAGAGAGAGTTGGAGGAGACGATTGACACCACCTCTCACATATGTCTGTTCACTGTGAAGCTACAGGCAGCAGCTAAGTGAGCTTAGCATAAAGACAGGAAACCAGCTGGCTTGGCTTTGTTCACACGTTAATCTGCCAGCTCCTCTAAAGCTCACTAATTAGAAAATATCATATGTGTTTAATCCAAAGTTACTGTAAAGAACTTTGAACTGGTTATAAAACAGTCTCAATTTAATATACGGATGCTTCTGTATGACCTTCATAAGTAAATGAGAGCATCAGCGAGAAGATTTATTTGTCTATTTCTACATTATTATTCTTAACGCTGCAGTCTGAAGCTACAGCGGGAGGAGGAGAGCACTGTCCCACCGACGCGTCTCCTCCTCCTCATCTTCCTCATCCTCCTCCTCCTCATCCTCCTTTCAAAAGGACACGGGAGAACCAGAACCTGCGCCTAATAGACTTTTTAAGATTTCTGAAGGACACTACCACTTTTGTCCACAGGGACCGCCAAAGTCCACACAAAATGAAGAAATGTAGTGACTTTAAGTGTAAAAATGACACGGTGTGAGAACAGGAGGTTTATTTGCCGGAGAATTTCTCGGCCAGAGACAAAGAAATCTTGAACTCTCCAACGTTTATCTGGAAACCTCAAGCCTATTTTAGATATATGAGATATGAAATGTTATTTTGGGATATTAAGACAGAATCAGGTTTGCGGTCTCCTGTCTGAATGCTAAGTTAGGCTAACTGGATGCTAATCAAAACTTCATATTTACCGCACACACACACTCACACAAGAGTGTTTTCAATCTTCTCCCAGCGCGTTTCTCAAAGTGTCAAAGTGATTCTAAAAAAGTTCATTTCAAGGAGGCTTTGCCTGCAGAGTTTGAATCTGCGAAAGAAAGTTTGAAACTGCCTCTCCGTATAATTAGAAGTTATATTTCTCAATCACTTCAAATCCATCATCCGGTCTGTGTAACTGCTCCAGGCCCGACAGACTGCTCTCTATGCACGCAATACTCCCAGCTTATTTCCCTGAATGTCAACGAAATTGGACGAACGAGGGAATGGTGACGCAGGAAGAGGACTCGGCACATAAACGTCATCCACAAACTCTGAAGCGTCGGCGCCTCGTGCCAAGGAGGCGCCTGTGGAAGATTTGCGCAGTCGAGTCGATAAACTTTTCTAGATTGGGCCCCCGGGAACCTCTCCCACCCGTCTCCCAAGATGTAAAGTTTACATCCGTTCCTGTGCAAAGTCATTTTAAAGATGTAATTACTGTGGTGTAAATATGCATCTGCATTGTATAGATTGTACAAAAAGGTGTGATTATTTAAATGTACAGAATGTGATTTAGGCCTTGTTGGATGTTAGAAATGTTGGTGTGGATACGATGCCTATATAGTTGACTAGTGGACAGTGGAAAAGGAGAGAAAAGGCCCCTCAATGGACTCTAGATGTCTTTGTCCTCAAGATCCCTCCGATCATGTCTTTTGTTATCATAAAATAAAAATAAAAAAATCCCAATAACAAAGTCATATAGCAATAGTGACCCAGTGTTTCAGTGTTCAATCATGCATATATGAAGGAGTGTATTGTTTTACATACTGTCACATCCTAAGTGTCAGTGGGAACTCCACATTGTAATAACGTGTCGCCTGGGGTTCACTGCGTGTGTGTAGAATAACCTGTATGAAATCATGTCCTAAATTAAAAACGTCTTGTTTTACGTTCTGAAGACGCACTTCTTTATCCGTGCTGTGACATCAGTGCGGTTGACCCGTAGCTCTGCTATTTCGCTATTAAAAAGCCAGTGAGTCACCGAGGGGCGGGACCTCCAGCTCCGTGTGAGTGACATGTGGACACTAAACTCCGTTCGGCCTCTGGTCAGCTGTTGCGCCTGCGCTGCAAAAAATATCCATATCAGCAAGTAATTTCATCTTAATTGACCTCTTAACCTGTTATTTTAACGCTATAAACAGCTGACACAGGGTTATTTGGCGCAGAGAGAGGCGTTGTTGTCTCCTGATCTCTTTACTTGTAGGATTTGAAGACTCTGCTTGACTTCTCAGGCGGATACTTTTTGCAGCGCGCCTCTCTCTCCAGATCCTCCCAGCACTTTCCGGGACTCGTCGTCTTGTGAAATCCCCGTCCAGTATAAAACCCACAGCCAGGAGGGCTTGACTTTTTTAGGAAAAGCCGTGCGCACTTTGACGGGTTGTTGTTGGATAAAGTGGTGGCCGTGTTGTTATGCGCAACATCCGAGACAGATAAAGTTTAATCACACGTTGATTAAAGTAGTTCTGTTTGGGTTTTTTTTTTTGTTAAAGAAAAGTCTTGGTTCGGGGTTGTTTGGTCCTAACAGCACAACTTGAAGTGGTCTAGATCTCATCTGGACATGGCAGAGGGAGACTTCTACACGATGGGGAGCCGGCAGAGGTTTCCCCGGGATCCGTTTGGAGAGTCGCCGTTCAGGGATCAGCTCGGCTCTCGGTTCATGGAGGATGACTTTGGGATTCCGCCTTTCCCCGAAGATTTGGCGATGGACTGGCCGGGTTGGGCTCGGCCCGGTCGGCTCGGCACGCGCCTCAATACGTCGCCCTTCGGCAGCAGTTTACGCACAGGTTTCCCCTCGCGGCAGTCGGCCGGAGGCCCCGCGGTGTACACGAGCAGGTACGGGGAGCCCTCCTCCCGGAGCTCCCCGACCGGCTCCACCACCACCACCACCGGGGGGGAGCCGTGGAAAGTGTGCGTGAACGTCCACAGCTTCAAGCCAGAGGAGTTAGGCATCAAGACGAGGGACGGATTTGTAGAAGTGTCAGGTGAGTTGGGATGATGTTGCAGAGGCCTCACATTTTTTCTTTTCTCAGCAGGATAAATAACTTTTATAGTCGAGAGCATTGAGGATAAGGGTCTTACTTGGTACCAATGACTGGAGGTCGAAGTGAACCAAACTGCTAATTTCCCTCTGTGACATCCATTTGCTCAGTTTTATTCATAGGGCCCTTTTAAAAACATAATATCTTTTTTTTAAAATGGTGGTTTAATCTTGCAAAAGCATCATCAGAATGAAAATAATAGACATTATACATTGAATAGGATCCAAAGTAAATATATTGGGCAAATAGTATCATGTGCTTGTGAAAAACACCTGTTATTAAAAGTGCAGTGCTGTAACTTCCGTTAAGGACATTGAGGTCATGCCCTCAGTATTGCTAATGGAGGTTATTACATCATTCAACATGTTTAAAGGTGCACTCCGCAATTTGTTAAGACTCAGTTTCTAGGAATATTTATTTTTGGACAAATTAGAACCGAATACATAATAATTATAATTTCATTGAGGGAACGTCAATATTTCAAAAACTTTTCATACCTTCAATATATTTAGAATTTTTCCGACCGGTCACATTTACACAAAATGACTTAAACAACCATCACGTGAGGCATAACACTTGCTCAAAACAACACGCGCCCATGGAAAATACACGGAAAAAAGCAGCAGTCCAGCCACTCTCTCAGGATCTTCACTCCCACCTGACTGAGAAATACCAGCTCTCTCCCTTTGGCAGCAGATTTGAAAGCAGCACAATGAAAGCCTCCGCGGTATAACATGGTCTCAGCATTAATGAGTCTTGATATGGAAGAGCTAAACAGATTTGGGAGCCTGGGACGTTCATGTTGGCAGGCGGATCCTCAATGTTGGACACCTGTTTCAGATTCCTGGAGAATCACTCCCTCAGTCGCCCACGGGCTCGATTTAGATTTAAGGCAAGGCCCGTGACAACAGTCTCTGTTTCAGTCTCTGTTTACAATAAGACGAGCCGGAGAGAATGTTCTTGGAGACAGTCTTTTACCCAGCGGGCCTTCTGTCTCCTGCTGGTGTCCCGTTCATGCTCAGTCACTGGTTATGGGAGTAAGTTACAGAAATGACTTCCTCGGGTCAGTGCTTCATGGAGACGGATGAATTCCAGGGATGACCGGGGCCGAGGAGGGCGCAGAGGACAGCAGGCTCTGAGTTTTTAATAAACACATTGTTGGTATGCCAGTTGGGTCATTCAATCAGCGCCATGTTGGGCCTGTTAGCGACTCGACCCCCCGATCTAAAAGTGTGACACACCAGGAGAGTGATGCAAGCATGCTGGAGGTGTTCAGCACACGATGGAACAAATGTTGAGCTCAGAGTCCTCCAGAAGAGCTTAATGTACTCATCATCGCCGACAGGAAACATTACTGAAAATTATACATCTTATTTTTCCTTTCAAGATGATTAAATCTAATGAAGAGTGAGAAGCACATTCCTTAAGATGCAAGCTAAACTCACAAAAACAATTGAAATGCACGCATGAGCCTGTTAGCATTATAAATAGCGCTTTTATAGACCGAGGTCTGTGCTGGGCGGAGCTAATCTCAACTGACATAGGATCCATCCTGTCCCTGTAATATTACAGCGCTTAGCTAAAAGCAGTGTTCATTATTTTTAACGCTAAGGAGCCGTTGAACTAGCTGTATTTTATTTATTCTGTTTGTTTGTTTATTTATTTACAGGGACAGCGCCGATTTAAAGTAGTAATGTTACACACTTCAGCCCAGTAATATATATATATGTAATGTTACAAACTTCAGCCCATTCATTGAGAATACCTGAGTTAGATGCTCTATATATATAGTGTGTTTCGTAATGTTATAAACTTCAGCCCAGTATACTTATTATTTATACTTATTTTATATTGCGCTTTTCTGAATACTCAAAGACGCTTTACATAGCAATCATTCACTCACTGATGAGAGGAGCTCCCGTGCAAGGTGCCACATCAGGACTATCTAACATTCACACACCTGCACCTACGGGAGCAATTTAGGGTTAAGTGTCTTGCTCAAGGACACACCGATATGGGCTATCTGAGCCGGGGATCGAACCACCGATCCTCTGATTGAAGGACAACCCTGCTCACCACTGAGCCACAGTCGGCATATACTTGGGCCGAAGTTCGTAACATTATGAATCCCACTATGGCGAAGGCATGGCCCGCCCTACTCTGCCTCTGATTGGCTTACATGATATTCTAACCAATCACGCTCCTCATGCCTAAGCTTAACCAGCTGGTTAGCCTCAGAGTACGAGTGGACGTGGAGGTACTGCCTAATGGCAAAAAAAAAAAAATACATCTACAAATACATTTTTTACATCTAAACGTGCTCAACAATTCACATGAATAAGAAAAACGATGTAATTCAAATAGAAGCCTAATTTCACCAGTGTGTTTCCCCCTCGTTCCCTTGGAGGCAGTGACACTACTTAGATTTTTTAAATAAAGAAGTGATACCTGCGCCAGTAAAAGCTCCACAGCGTTTGGTGTGGAAATATGACTCTGAATACATTGAATCAGGATTCATAATGTCAGTGATGTATGAACAGAATATTTGTTTTACTCATTACAGCAGACGGAGGCAGAACATATATCCACAGCACAGTTTGTTTTCTTCTCCTTTTTTTGGTCCTGTTGCAGTATGCCCGACCCTAACCCTGGTGCTCGGAAACATTACCGCTTTTGTCCAAGAGACCGCCAAATTAAACATAAAATTAAAGTTCCTTGTAGTTTAAAGCTCTGTTTTTGGTCTCCACCAACTTATGAGGTAAATATCCGTATCTTTAGCTGCTAAATGCTCCACCAGCTGTGTCTGTTGACCGTTGGTGTAGGGTTGGTAGAATACGGAGGCTTTATTAGAACGTGTTCACTGAAAACAGCTGTTGCCGCTGGAAATGAAGAAGATGAGTGTGAATGGAATCGGTATAGTTGTGGGTCATAAAACCACATAATTTAGCTGTAAATCACTCTGTAGAACTTATTCTCTGTAGATTTCTCACTACGAGTACCACCTTGTCATAACATATTTGATCCCCTGTTTGTGTAAAAATATTGATTCGTGAAGCTTTAAGAGAACTACTTCGTAAAAACACCTTTCTCCACGACACGCAGCAACAGAAGTATAAAACTACAGTCTTGTGTAATACTTTATAACAACGGTCACTTATAGTTAATAGTTTAGTTCATATTTACTATACTATATTTTCTATTAACAAACAATTAAATGACAATTAATAACGTGTACTAATTATTAGTAATGATTCAATTATTTGAACATTTCATCGTTGCATTCATTATAACATTTTACATACTTTAATAAGTATTTGTTAATGATGACCAACATGATTTGTAAACCTTTAAGAAATTAACTTTGTAAATGATTTGTAATACATCTATAAACATTATTTGGAACTGATGATTATAATTAAGTTAAATGGTTAACAGTCAAGGGTTCATTGGTTCATAATAATAATGTTTCTGGTCCATCTGTAATATTTATACATGTTTCACATACCACTTCTTAAGTCATTAACAAATATTTAAATATATATATATATATATATATATATATATATATATATATATATATATATATATATATATATATATAGCATATACTATGCCATAATATCTGCAACTGTTAATACACAGTTTATTACCAGCTATAGTACAATATCATGTATAATTCATATGACACAAATCTATTTTAAAACACCTTTAAAGTAAATAAGTATGCTCAAATATAATATTTTGTACAGATTATTAATTATCATATAATTGTGATGTAAAAGTAAAATAACTACTAACTAAAGTATGAATGATTGTTATGATGAAGTGTTCCCGTCCGTCCGCCATGTCTCCTCCCAGAACATCCAGTATGATGAGCATTACATAGAGCATCTGGAATTTGGCATCTCTGTCGTAAGAGAGCCTGAAAAAGAATCGGAGGCAGCGCCTCGTTGGACCAAACCTCCATTATTCATGAACCGGGACCAGTTTTAAGTCTTGGTGAGGTCGAAATAATAATGTCATGACTTCACCGGTGATCTTAGCACAGTCTCCTCCCTGGACTTTTTTCTGAAGTCGTCACTGTGGGGGTATAAGGCAGCGAGCAGCGGAGCCCGGAGTGCACACGGGGGTCGAGCGGGGGAGGGGTGATATTTAGCAGCTCCGGAGCAGCTGCTGGAGCAAGCCCGAGAGATACAGCGGCCGTAAACCGAGCTGGCAAGAGGTGTTTCATCATTTCATGTTCATTTCAACCCACCCAGTGGCCCCAAGGTATAAAATCCACTGCCACTGGTTGAGCAATGGAAAACTGTGTGTGCCAAAGGAAACATGTTATGATCCCAGTGTCACCCCCAGCTTTTTACACCCATTATGAATCATCGATACATTCCAATCAAACTGGACAGTCGTTTATGAAACATGGCGTCGCTAAACTAGAATATATCTGAGGTTATTTAAAGTTACTCTCCACTCACTCACTTATTTGTTTTATATGTTTTGTTTTTTCCAAACAGGAAAACATGAAGAGAAGCAGGAAGAAGGAGGCATAGTCACAAAGAATTTCACAAAGAAGATACAGTGAGTATAATCTCAGTGATGAATGATGGATGCAAACTCTCTTTTGGTTTTTCACACTGCACATTACGGACACAAACCATATTTATAATCAGATATTCAAGATAATATATTATGAATGCTAAAGTGGTGGGACCTTAAAGCCAAATTATATGAATGCATCAATGGTTTCCAACTCCAAGGACAAGTGGTCAAGAGGAGGATCCATGGGGCTCTGGGGTTTCTGTGGATATGATTAGGTTTATTTAAGCCATATTGTTGGGGGGTTTCTTGTCTAATACTCTACAGTTTTATTTCTTAAAATCTATGAATATTATTCAGAAGAAAATCACTTTTCTATCGAGCTACTCACAAACATGGATGCAAGCAGGGTCAAAGGAAACCAGTTGACACGTCTTCAGATTAATGGGTCAAAAGCAAAAATTATTGATTTGATTTTGTACATTTGTCTTCTCGGTCACTTTAATTCCCTCTTTGTGTTCAGCTTCATTCTAAAAAAAATATGGTAGCTACTTTTACATTTTTTTATAATCATTTATGGAACAATTGTCTTGAAAAGCTCAATGTGTATTACATGTGCTTGTTTGCTGAATACTAGCATAAAGGACAATATGGAGAGAAAACCCCATGAAAAAAAATGCTAGTGAAGTGAACCTGGAGGACTTTAACTTTTTTACAGAGCACTAATGACCATTAGTATATCATCTACTCGCCCAGCGTGTAAAAACATAGTTTTTCTCACATGTCTCGACAGCGACCACAGTATTAAAACATGAACACTTTGGCCTGCACAAGCTGAGAGTGTTTATGCGGAAGTGTTACGATAAATTAGACCTTAAAATTAAGTTTTTCTCAATAATTTAAGGTTACATGGAGAGAGTAATTGACATACCACTTTGGAAGTTAAGTATCCCTTTACATAAGAGATCAATACAGAGCGTCACGTCCGTACTCAACAACATGGCGGCATCCTGCACGTGTCATCGCTGTTTATCAGAATGTAAAAGTGAGTTTAAGTTTTCACTTAAAAAGTTTTGAACTGCTGCTTCAAATGGCTTTAAGTGGACAAACAGTGTGTGTGTGTGTGTGTGTGTGTGTGTGTGTGTGTGTGTGTGTGTGTGTTTGTGTGTGTTGTCCGCTCATCGTTGGAACTCATCCGAGCCAAACAGGCCACAGCAGTCTCCACAACCTGCCCGCTTCTCTCCGCCTTTTATAATTGGGCAGCGAGAGGACTTCAAACGGCCGTGTTGTTAATCTCTGGTGCGGATCGCCGTCTCGCTGGCGCGTCACTCCAGTTCCGCTAATTTCCTGTTGGCTAATTAGTAAGCAGTTGTGCTCGCGCTGCACTGTTCATATCACAATCCTGGTAATTGGAAAACCCTCAGATCAGGCCTGTGCTCCTCAGCTAAACAAAACATAAAATCACTGAGTGAATATATATATATATATATATATATATATATATATATATATATATATATCAGGCCTGTGCTCCTCAGCTAAGCAAAACATAAAATCACTGAGTGAATGTATATATATATATATATATATATATATATATATATATATATATATATGTGTATATATATATGTGTATTAAATGTGCTTGTTTGCTGAATACTAACATAAAGGACAATATGGAGAGAAAACCCCTGAAAAATAAATGCTCGTTAATCAGAAGTGAACCTGGAAGACTTTAACTTTTTGAAGGAAAACTTCACCAACAAAATGACCATTAGTAGATCATTAACTCGCTCAGTGTTTAAAAACATAGTTTTTTCCTCAAATTGTCTCGACGGTGACCAGATTATTAAAAAACACACTTTGGACTGCACACACTTAAAATAAAGTTTCCCTCAATAATTTAAGGTAACATGCGGGAGAGTAATTGACATAACAATGGTCACTTTGTAAATGAAGTATTCCTTTACATAAAAGATAAATATATATGTATATATATATATATAGAGGGGAGGGGAGGGGGGTCAAATATATAAATAACTGACCTCGATACCCAAATCCTCTGCTCATAATAAAACAGAGATAGCACAGAGAAGTCACATTACCAGTTTGTGTGGTTGAGGGTGGACTTTAACTCAAGAACCAAGTACTTTTTCAATCATATTTCTTATGCAAAGTAACTAAAAGATGTCTGAAAAATGTAATAAAATACAAATATTTCCCCTGAATGTCGTGTGGTTTAATAAAGAAGATAAGATATGAGACAAAGTACAACAACAAAATGCATCGGTACTATAATAAATAAGTAATCAAACAGTAAAGATATAATAAATAAGTAAACCCTTAAAACTAGCAAAAACTAATATAAGCGGGCTGAATGGGAATGATTTGAAATAGGAAATATGGATTTAGCTCGCAGCATGAAATAAGACTGTTTGATGTACCTCACAATAAAACTTATTATAAGTTTTAGTTGGACGGTAAACATGTGTTTGTGACTGTTTCTTCCCACCACTGTGTGTATGACCTTCAAATGAAGGCAACAAGTTCATGCAGATATGAGCAGGAGGGGAGACCGCAGATTAAAGTGAAAGTAGATAAAACAGCAGTTCGTTGCATAATTTATTGACAGAATACGCTTGTGATTTACGGTAAACAGAGTACAAGGGTGGACTTTTCTGTTAAACATGAAATATGTCACTTATTAACCAAATATGTTATTCAGAGGGTATAGACAGAAAAACCTTGGGTCGCAACACCCAGTATGCCTTCAATGTTTTGCACACACACACACACACACACACACACACACACACACACACACACACACACACACACACACACACACACACACACTAACAAAACAACCACAGTGCCCGGTCTCCCTGTCTTGTCTCGGCTCTGTCTCTGCATCTCTGTGGAAGGGGGGACATATTGGACAATGTTTTGGCAGCTGTACAAAATCAATGTGTGAGATAAAATGGTCGCTTGCCACAAGGTAAATAACTTCCCCGAGCTGGACAGATAAATAAGGTTTCAGTCCCACGTTAATGGGCAGGCTGAGGGATTTGACTTTGTCAGAAGGAGCAACTTTGCTTCGCAGCAATTGGCTCCTTGAAGGATATATGGGTGGTGGAGGAGGCTATGATTTTGTTTTTTCATCGATATATAGACCAAGTGTATTTTACACTGAACAGTGCTGCAGGAATTCATCATAAAAACCCAGAAATGAGTCAGCATTTTTTTCCACTTTTGATTCCCTCCTCTCGAAGTCAATGGATTTTAAGTCGGGTGACTGAAATAAAGTCCGTGGTGAACACGAGATTGAGAGATTTTAAAATTTTGTTCTACAAAAATCTGCAATGAGATGCAACCTAGTTGGAGTAGTTGGTGAAAAAGGGCAATTACAAAGAAATATAAAACTTGCAAAAGAATGAATTCTCCCCAATGCTAGTGTCTTGATATATATATATATATATATATATATATATATATATATATATATATATATATATATATATATATATATATATATATATATATATATATATATGTATATATATATATATATATATATATATATATATATATATTATACAGTAATATTATATACAGTACTCTTTTATCAGATATGTATGATTGTTTGTCTTCAAAACTCTGGGCCTCCTCCACCTTCCCATCCGCCCACCCCCCACATACCTCACCGCCTTTGTCCTTGGAATGATGTGCAGACATCTTCATGGCCCTACTTCCTGCAACTTTATATATATATTTTTTTTATCGGTTTTGTTCCCTCCGCCACGAAGGTCATGTTTTCGGTTCGGTTTTGTTTATCTGTTTGTCAGCAGGGTTACAGGAAAAAATAACCTCCCGAATTTTTCATTAAAACCCAGGAGGAATCCATAAAACCTTGGAGACAATCAGATTCACGGGGGCCGGATACAGAACTTATCGTTCCTTTTTGTGCACATTGCCAGACACTGTGGTGCACTTGGCCTTGGCAGAGGTCTGTTTAGGTTGTACCTAGATTGGATGTATCATATTATTATGTACCATAACAACTTTCTACATTTATTTTTGTTTTTGCCTTTCTCCCACCTATTGTACCAGTAGCCATTTGAGGAGGTGTAGGGCCTCTATTTGATTTTCTTCCCCTCGTCTTCTTTGCGGACTTGGGGAAGGGTCTGGAGGATGTTGTTGTTGCGGTGGACCTGGAGCGCTCGATGAAACGCTGCATGTGACATGTGGCCACACTAATGGACCTGACTTGACCGCTCTGTCTGTCTGCTTCTGTGTGATGACGTTTCAGTCCCTCCTGACTTATTTCTCAGTGGAGTGTGGAAGCCAGTGGAAGGTCCTCTCTAATTACATGGAGTGTAAACCCACAGTCTCAGCCTCCTCGGCTGAACGGGGCAGCCTGATGTTTATATGAACTCCCAGAGACACTTGGCTGCTCACGCCGAAAACCCACAATACCCATATTTGGCCACACTGGCTGGACAGAGAACAGAGTTCCCTGGAATTCTGTGTGTTTGCCTCTGAAGTGCTTTGGAGGGTTTTCCTTCCTCGGTGAGGTGTACAATTTTGAAAATCAAACTTGAAATCAACTTGATACCTTAAAACCAGCATCAATTTGATAATGTAACCTCATTAAATATCATTGTTCCGGGAGGTTGGGGGTAAACCCTGAAATACTGCAGCTCTGGCTGAACTTCATGTAAGTTTTGCTAGCCAATTATCCCTCTTTTTTTTAGCGTGAGAAGTGTCAAAAAATATTAAGCAAAGAAGAAAAACTCAAATTGGCGAACATAAAATTAGCTGCTGCCTCTATGGCAGATGAGAGCATCAGATTAGGAAACTAAACACTGATGGTAATTTACAGGTGTTAAACTTCTGCAGACAGACGCTCTCGTTAATTGGGAATCAAGTTTATTTTTTACCTCACACCTGGAGCTCATGTGCGTATGTTCTTTTTCGTGTTTCTCGTGTTCGTGGCAGAGCCCGAAGATTTTTCATGAAAACGTCATTGAGTTCCTCTCCTGGGTGTGTGGTTGTGTGAGTGCAGAATGACTGGGTGAGCATTTTTAATAACTGTCAAAATCCCAAGCCAAGTTTTTTTTTTTTTTTTATTCTAAAAATACAGCGCTAAGATCATCTGACTGTGGGCTGTTTATTGGTATTGTGTCAATATAAAATCCACCCCAATTAGCAAAGTCTGCACAGCAGCTCTTATGGAGGAAAACGTCGCAGTTCTGCACGACCTCCGAGCAGGAAGTGAACTGTTTCTCGAGGCTGTTTCTCCTCGCGGCTCTTGTTGCTCCCACTCGTGCTTTCAAACATGCCGAACACACAGCAGCTTGCAGATTCTACACCAAGTAAACTTCTCCCACTTTTAACATTTTAACTTCTACAAAAACACACTCATTCATTCTCACTTCTCTCATCAGGATCCCGATAGACGTGGACCCCGTGACCGTCTTCGCCTCCCTGTCTCCCGAGGGCGTCCTCATCATCGAAGCTCGGCAGACGCCTCCATATTACCTCTTCAGCAACGAGGGCTCCCCGCAGGCTGGAGACACACAGGAGGAGGAGGAGGCCCTCCAGCCCCAGGAGGCCCCTGCAGTCTAAAACCCAGCGTCATCACTGACATAACAAACCATCCTGCACTATTGATTACGTGTCTGATAGGAAATGTGTGGCCTTCAGCCTAATGTTAATGTGTAAAATATAATAAGGTAAGTCCTGTTTGAGGTCCTTATTAAAGCTGCACAAGGAAAAGATTTGAAGTACACAAGCAGATAAGTGAACGGCTTATACGATGCTGTAATTGGCCGCGTTGCCTAAATTTAATCCAGGTGTCACTTCTCTTTCATGTCATATGTAAACCCAAAGTTGTTTTTTGTACTCTTTTATTACAAAACGTAGAGACCAGCTGCGTGGATAAACATGTGCTCATGTTTTATTTCTGCCAGTCCACCCAGTCTCATGTATTATTGGTAAATGCATATCTTCAGGACTGCAATGACGTTTTATTGGATTTTTTTCTTTCTTCAAGTACACAAATGTTAACTTGTCTTGTGCAGTTTTAATATTCTATATAGTTTATATATCCTGAAGGTTATGCAAGAGTTGTTGGGCCGCTGATGCATTGTAAGTCATAGCATTCTCACTAACCAGTAGGTTAATATGACACTGTATGTGAATCATATTTGTATTTATGTTAACATCCAATTAATGAAGTTTTTTTTTGCATTTGTATGTGATTTTATTTGGTTAAAAAAAAAGTGTGATGTTGATGAATGTCATTTAAACTGACAAGAATGGAAAACAGGTGACCTTCTGTGGCTTCATTGTGGGGTGAATCGTGTTCTACCAAAGTGTATTGTAAATATACTTCAATTATGTGCCAATTCATTCTAAACATTATTCTGAAGTGTTCCACGTTTTGCAACATGATTTGCGTTTTTTTCTTCTTGTTTTTTTTCGTATTTTCTATTTGAGCGTTCGGGAAGATGGCCGCACGGTTTGCTGGAGCGCACAGACATGACCTGTTTGCCAAGGACGTTTGTCTCCTGCATTCTTTTTTGTTGACGTCTTTGTGTTGGCTGATGCAATAAAAACAAATGTCCAGCCAATCTCCCAGTGTGTCTTAACATCTGTGTCTTTTTTATTGCGAGCCATGCCACTCTCTGGCCGGGCACCAAGGATCCAGGGAGCCTGTGGTGTTATTGTTGGATAACAGAAGGAATTGAGCAGCAGATTAGCGGAGAGCTTAGTGCCGGGTGAGATTGGCACCGCCGTGTGCTGCGGAATGGGCCGAATGCACGGAGGCAGCACTGCCAGAGCTTTTGTATGCAAGGGCGCAAAAAAAACAAATTTGGGACAGTTCCTTTGCATGTTGTGTGATGCAAAATAATGCAATCCTCTCTTATGTATTGGAATCAAGAGAGATGATCTGCAGGAAAAAAAAAAAGTTTCCAAACTGCAGCTGCACTACGGGAAAAACGACAAAAGGCCTCCGCAGTTTTGGCCGTGCAAAGGCGCCGCTTTTTTGAGATGTGCCAGCCCACAGAAAAACGGCTGTATTTACTGCTATTAGACGATGAGTGGACCTGTGCTGCCATGGCAACATCCTAATTGGGCAAGCTATTCACGGGGAAGTGACTAACGCGCAGCTGTGCAAACGTATAGTATCAGCTTAATGTCAAAACCTCTTAGCTGAAACGACATGATTAATTAATCACTTCTTTTTTTAATCTAATTTTGCACTCGTGTATTTTCAGAGGGAGCTATATGAGCACGATGCCCGTGACTGTGATCACTCATTCAGGATGCATTCAGTTGCAAATTCACACGTTCGTTTAAAGATTGAGAGGACGCGAAAGCATGTGGGAATAATGAGTGACACCAAATGTAACATTTTGACATGCTATTGCTTTATTGGAGCTCCAAAGACAGCGTGGTTATACATGGCATGTGTGTGTGTGTATGTGTGTGTGTGTGTGTGTGCGTGTGTGCGTGTGCGTGTGCGTGCAAAATTTTGCCGATATTTTGTGCCTCTACTCGGTGCGTTCTTGTTTTACTTCGGCGGCCTCCAGCTCCTGGCTCGGGCCCTCGCTCGGTGGACTCTCGCCCGGCTGCGGCTCCTCTGGGTGGGTGATCTCCTCCGCACCCTCCCCTGAGCCTGTCAGTACCTGGATGTCTCCATCCACGGCTGGTTTCACGTGCTCTGGCTCTTTGGATGTATCCGTGGGGACTTCCTGGAGGCCCACTGCGCCTTCGCCAGCTACAGACACTGAAGGCCGGGGCTCTCCGGCCGGCTCCTCGTGGCTCTCCTCCTCGGGTTGCCTCCTCTCGTCATGCTGCTGAGGCCCAGCCTGATCGGCCTGAACCTCTTGTTGAGACTCTTCCCCATCGTTCTCTGCAGGCGGAAAACATTGGGCCTCCGGTGCTCTGCAGTTATCCAGTTCTGTATCCGGGGCTTCTTCTTTCTCCAGTTTTTCTCCAGTCACCTCCAGCTCCACCTGTATTTGTGCATAAATAAGAAAAAAATGTCAGCAGTGAAATGAAATCGTTACAGGTTAGCGAGCTCAGCCTCAATGCCACTGAACGTGCATGCCAGACCTTTCATAAGTGGAGACTCATCAGGGATATTGAATTGGCTACAATCCACACGTATTGGTCAGAACTTTTCTTTAAAGTCTCCGGTTTAAAGAATAGGTTTGACATTATGGGGAAATGTGTTTAACTTTTAGCAAGAAAGCAAATAAGCACATACAGCAAAATGTCAAACCCTTCCTTAAGGAGAGTCACTCCAGGTGAACATTTTAACTGATAGCAGCATAACACTTCCCCACTTCATCACTCACAGTAAGCCAATTATATTTTGTATGAGAAGTTTTCTAAAATGTTTTGTTTAAATGTGGAAATGAGAAATGATCTTAGTAAATATGCACTAATTTGCATACATTTCCAGAACAGAGAGCTGAGCATAAAGAATAAAGCATTTTGATGACATATTAGCGTCACAGATTTTGGATATCACTTCATTAATCAGAAATTCTGACAACCGCCGCAACAAACAATTTCCTCAATGTTCGTTTGAAATAATATTTTCTATAAATCATGTTATGAATTATATATGAAAATAAAAACCTTCGGACAAGAGATTAAAAATGAAAATTGGCTGCTTGAAAGTGCTACTAAAGTGGACATTTCGGCTTGGGAGCGGGAGAAAAACTAATTTCGGACACTTCAGGGGAATAGCGTAACATTCATTAACTACGAAACTTCCCCACTCAATTACTTGCATTGAGACAATAATACGTTTTCTGAAATTGTATGTTTAAATATACAAATGAGACATTATCTAAAGCAAACATTTGCTGCATTTCAGTGAAATCTACTGAAACAAATAAACCTAAAAGTGTGTTATTTTATTTAGTATAGTCTGAATGAAGACATGTTATGGAAGCAAAACAGCCCCGAGTATCAAAATGTATCGGCCTCGCCCTCAATGTAAATAAACTTCCCAGCTGTGATCACCTGGATGGGAATGATGATGGCAGAAGGAACGAAGGTTTTGGAAACTGGAGCTTCCACAGTCAGGATACCGTCAACAGAAAGTGTGGATATGATTTTGGTCGCATCCATCTCAGCTGGCAGCCTGAAAACAACAAGATCCTGTTTTCAGACACTGAATCTGATCTACATACTGTAATATCTATGTTTTTTTCAGATGTCTGCATTCGTGGCTACTGACTGGTGGAATCGTTCAGTGTTTACTCTGCATACCTGTATTTCCTTGTAAAACATCTGGCAATAAATCCATGCTCGTCTGGCCTCTCCTCGTGCTTCCCTGGGGATGGATCACCGTTTATGGAGAAGAATGTGAGGACACACAGAGGAGGAAAGCCACACAGAGCAACCACTCAGCACAGAAATTAATTTCTGCCACAGCCCTGTGATTTCCCCGAGCCCATTATTTCAGCAGCTTTCTAATGTTGTTTCATTCGGCTTCCTTTCCATTAGTGTCTAGTTTTGAGGGGTTTATTCTGTGAACTGCGAGAGAAGTCTATTTAGATAACTCTGTTAGAGATAATAATATTAGATAGATAAGATTATGAATACTTGAGCAGTAACTATATCCCGTGTGTAAAAAGTAAATCGCAATGTGAAAGTAAACGTGTAATGCTGTTTAATCATAAAACTGCACGCCAAAGCTGTGTACCTCCGACCTCCAGGAATCCGTCTCGGACGCTGAGAGAAATCTCTGAGGGAAAGAAGTGAGCTACTTCCAGGCTGACCCTCCACTTGTACAGCTCCTTGCTGCTCTGCTGGCCGGGATGATGCATGGGCCCAGAGATGTAGGGCACAAACAGCGGAGCGGGTATGTACCCCGGCCAGGAGCAGCCGGCCAAACCCCTCTGGAGCCGGTCCACGTCCATCCACCGAGGGTCCCCCGGCTCCAGGAAAGGCGGCAGGCCAACATCCTGATTGAAAAGCCTGCTGGACTGCCACCATTTTCTCGGGGGGAACCAGGGGACACCTCCGCCGTACGCCCCACATGACGACTCTGTTTGCTCACATTCGCTCATGGTTTCAAGAAAAAAAAAGAAACCTATGGACTTGGGAAAGAAAGCTGGAATTGGACCCTCGTTCGTTGAATTTCAGCAATTAAAATCTCCTTAAGTGGGGGGGTGATAAAAGAAAGCTGAGGGCGGAGAGACGGAGAAATCTCTGCGGGGCTTTATATATACTGCTCCTGTCTGTTTTAGCACTTATTAAGCACTAATGCCGATCCCATGAGATGGCTGTGTGGGCATGCATGGGGTGATGGGTGTGGAGGGGAGGCCGCTACCTCTCGCTGGCCTGAAGAAGGCGGCAGACTAATTAGTTGTATTTTTAACTTTTGAGGGCGCGATGGCAAATAGCGAGCGACTGGCTGAGGCTAGTTTGTGTTTGAACTGTTGCATTTTGTTGCCTGAAGACCGTTCTTCTCACATCCCGGTGAACTCTATCCTGTCAGTGGTGACTCGGCTCCTCGGTGTTGTCATGAGCCAGCGAGAGTGTCTCTTCCCACTGCGTTTCAGCCCCTCAAAGGACACACACACAGTGGCAGCGGTTTGTCTGGAGCATGAAATACCTCCGCTAGAGGCTGAGGATGACACAAAATTATCTGTTTTGTGTTATCTGAAATGTTTCAGTGGCATGTGTGTGTAATGAGTGCACAAAGCTCCCTTCCACTTCCATTTTTCTTTTTGCTCGGCAGTCTCAACAAGGTTATTATTGTTCCCTCTTTTATCAAGTGTGACAGACTTGTCAGTGTTTCATTTTTAGAGCCGTGTGCCCTGAGATCCTAGCATACTGTCCACTGGAGCACAAAACAGATTGAACAGATGTTTCTGACACTTTGTGTGATGCCTTACCCACACATTCTGTCTGTAGGATATACTGTGAGAGGTTAAATTGGGTTTCACTGCTGCTGCTGCTGCTGCTGCTGCCGGAGTCGCCTACAAAGATTTGCTCCTCTGTTCAAACCATCAATAGAGACTTCCATCCTGTTCACATTAAAAGGCACATGTGCCCACGGTTAACCAAGATGTTCATACCCTTCAAAAGTTTGGACGGCAAAGGTGGGAAATACAATTTGGAAAAACTGAGTGTGAGAGATGAAACTTTTTCGATTATCGTAGAATATTGACAAATATGTCAGTCTTTCTCACACGTAAACGGTGCTAAATAGGAAACTGAGCGCATATCTTTTACCTCCCAATGGCTCGTCGCTTAGCCACGTTAGCTGCTAACAGTGTAAACATGAGCAGCAGTGCTGACAGAGCTAACAGTGCAACGCATTCTCATACAATGGTTCGTTTGATATCTCACGACAGGGTACTCTTCCTTTTTTTCATGCGTTTTCCAACGAAAGCATGCAAACACGTGTCAAATTACGCTTGTTCTTTGCAAATCAACCTTCAGTCTTCACAGGAAGGCAAAATAACGACGAAAGCACCCTTAAAGTGCCCAATTTACGTGACGAATATATCACTGTTGTTGTCGTTGGGTGAAAAGATCGGTGTTGGTCCTTCTCTGCTCAGGTGTTACTCAACCATAGCTTTACATGGCAAATCATTTTGTTTGCTGCTTTGCTTTTGATTACCAATTTTCTTGTAAGTGTCGCCATATTTTTTTATAAGAAAAACAATTTTAAACATAAAATGTCATCCCAATTTATCCAGACGTTATAGTCTACTGCAGCAAAAATGTGCAATTCCACCATTTACCACATACCACAGTTTACAGTAAGGGTCTCTTGATACAAGACAAGCTCACTAAATGCTTCTAAAGAACAGAAAAAATAAACATGTGTAGAAGTAAATAAACTAACAATGAATAGATAAATACCAAAATTGTACCAATTGTACTTTTTAAACTGATATTTACCCTTAATTGGATATCCCAGTGTTTCTCCTCTCAGCTTTCATGTGCTTTGTGAGCTCATTTATTTCTGGAGAAACGTTTGCGTGTGTTTGCTTTTAAGCAACAGTCAACATGCAGGTTTCCATCCAAACAGCAGCAGCTGATTTCAATGATTAGCACTTCTCCAAATGTTAAAGTCGATCCAGTTCAACGTCCCGTCGTCCAACACCTCTTCTCTGTGTCTGTGTAGTAAAAATGGATAATTGGTCACATAGTGATTAGAGTGTCATTTTACTTTTCCAGGTTGATCTCAGAGCTGCATGTTCTGAAATTGTACTGAAGCGATGGAGCATGAAGGGATAGATTGATGCTGTGGGAAAATGTATATTGATTCTGCAACATTATCTTGATTTATTCATTTGAATTGATTGCATGCATGCAGTCTACCACCGAGCTGTGATTTTGACTAATAAATAACGAAAGAACATTGGCACCTCACCTTAGCCAATATCAATAAAGTAACAATCTTTTCAATGTGATTGATGGTTTAATAATGTGTATAATCTGACTGGAGAATGATACAAATCGAAATGAGGAAAACAAGTTAATGTAGCCAAGCAGAGGCATTGCCACTCAATAGTCAGGTATGTGTGCAGGTTGTAAGACGCTTAACAGTTATGAGAGTGAGACAATAATGAGGAGGCATTTTTTATTCTAAGAATAGCACAGATGTGAATAATGAGGCTGACAGGGCTTGAAGAGAACAGAGCCATAATGTCACTATGTGTGTTTCCTATTATGGATAAAACAAAGTAATTCTTAACATTAATAACACCTTTCTGCTGTCTCATTTTGGAGGCATACAGGGACTCTTAATAGACGAGAGCCATCATCAATGTGAATAATGACCCCTTTATAATTTTCCTGCACTGAAAAAGTGTACATATTTTTATTACATTACAGTTCATTTAGCTGAAGCTTTTATCCAAAGCGACTTACAATAAGTGCATTCAACCATGAGTTGAAAGCACTTATTGCAGAACAACAAGAAACAAGGAAGCTATAAGTTAGTGCCATTTACGTGCTACTAAAGCAGTGGTTCTCAAACTGTGAGGCGCGACCCTCTAGTGGGGCGCGGAAGTATTACAGGCGGGGTGCGGGGGGTGATGCTGTTTCAAAAAAATTATACTGCTGTTGCATTTCTCAAAACAGAAAACAGATCTAAGCTCAACATTGAGCATGAATTGAGAGCCGCATCAAGTCTACAACCCCGTTTATAAAAGATGTGTAGAGGAAAGCAGCTCACTGCAGCCACTAATACTGATACAACCTGATGCTCACACATCTGCACTCACTTTGTTTTGCACAGGTTTAATGTTATTGTTATTATCTTGAAAATATCTTCAGTGCAAAACAGGTTATTTGCAGCCACAATAAGTCATTTTTTGCCAAATATTAGTTATTATTTGCACAGATATAACTTTATTTGCAATGTTCTAACAAAGTGATTGCACATATTAATATTTTTTGTCTCATGGAGCAATATGGTTTACTTGAAAGGGATTTAGATTTTCTTTATTCTATTATTTGAAAAAGCACGGAGGGAGGAGTCACAAAAAGTTGGACCATTTTGTTCCAATTTTGTTGGGGCGGTGGGGCCCGAACATTTTTCTTCCTCCAAAGTGGGGCGTGACAGAAAAAGTTTGAGAACCACTGTACTAAAGCACTACTTTCTTTACTTTTAAGATGTGTTTTTAGTTTGCGACGAAAGATGTAGAGACTTCCTGCTGTCCTGATGTCAATGGGGAGCTCAATCCACCATTGAGGAGCCAGGACACAAACAGTCGGGACTTTGAGTGTTTAGTTCGCAGTGACGGAGCTTCAAGCCGATTGGCAGAAGCCGAGCGGAGCGAACGAGCCGGGGTGTACGGTGTTACCATGTCCTGGATGTAGATTGGACCTGATTTGTTCGCAGCACGGTACTCAAGTACCAATGTTTTAAAGCGGATGCGGGCGGCCACCGGTAACCAGTGAGGGGAGCGGAGTAGTGTGGGTGAATAGGATAGGATGTATACTTTATTCCTCCCCAAGGGGAAATTTGGTTGTGGCAGCAGCAATCAGAGTTACGTATAAGACATTTAAGAAAATTAAAGTGAAGAATTTGGGGAGGTTAAGAGTAAGACCAGTCGAGCTGCTGCATTCTGGATTGCAGCTGCAAATAATGACAGCAACACATCCAGTCTCATTGAAATGTATATCACCCGGCTCTTTATCTGACTCAGGAGTTACCATGACGTAGTGTGATGTCATTTTGACTTCGGTTTTACTGGAAAAACAATATTATGCCGGGAAAAATAAGTGTAATTAGAGATTAAGCCAAACTGCGTAAAAGTTAATAAACAACCCAATAGATTGCTAAAGCAAGAGGGCTAACCATCAGTTTAGGACACCCGCGAGGCCGGCAGTTTATTGTTGGTCACATTGATGACTCTTTGAATGAAATGAAATGAAAGTGATGAGGGGATTTTGCTATCTTTAATTATCATACTGTCGAAACATCTTTTTTACTAGCCATCGTGAACGACATGCCTAAAATAAAACCTCCTTCATGTAGTATAGTTATATAACTGCCGCTGGTCTGTCATGACGCTACTACCCCTCTCTTATTATATCACGCTAACTAGCCAGACTTTCATCCACCTGTTAGAATCATCCTTCATAGTAACTTGGTTTAAATCACAATTGGCTGTCAAGTTGCAACCACGTACTTTAATGTATAATAAATTAACCAAATAAGGGCCTGTTGTTGTGTCCATATACTTTTGGCCACATAGTAACAACTTTCACTTCCTTGTGGGCGGAGCTTCGTTGTGCCGTCGCGTGCAGCTGAAGTCTGTCAACAATGTTTGTACACTTGAACTCCGTTTACCAATTATCTCACTGTTCCTGTCCGACTTTAGTTCACTTCTGATTAATGTACAGGTTTGTATCATGATGAATTTAAAGTGCACGCTAGCTCCGTCCGTCTGGGTGCGGCACCGTTTTGTGCCCCCCGGGCCGAGAGGCCGGACTTCCCCGGAGAATCACAACCGCCGACAGCTGCAGCTGAGCCGGCCAGGGCTGCCCGGAAGCGACCCGGGCACCGAGCGAGGCACCCTGGCTCCTAAACCAGTGACACTCGACAATGTGGGACAACAGCACGTGGGGAAGGTATTTTGCAGTCATTAGGCCCAAAATAAACTGCACGATTTCACTGTTTCAGGGCAGTTTGTTTTGTTTATAGTCTTTTTGAAGATAAAAGAGAGCGAGAGACTTTATACTATCTCCTCCAGATGACTGTAAACACATCAACACCAAATCATTTTGATGCCGTGAATCAGGATTTACTTCAAAGATGGCTGGCAGTTTATTTATCTCTCTCAAAATTAAAAATGGCTCATTTGAGAGAATCCAAACAGACTCTCTCTCGCTACAAATTTCTGATTCATCCCATCTGGTAGCTGCTAAAGCTCAGAACGTCTTCATGGTCCCATTCCACCCGTATTTCTTCCGCCCTTGAACTGCTAATGCGGCTCTGAAGTGATATTTTCATATATTTTCCGTGTAGATGATCGCTTTCATTTCATGGCAGGGTTTCTATCTCTCATTCATCACCCCCTCTCTCTCTCACACACACACACACACACCTTTACCTCCACTTCTTCGGGCATCACAGAGCAGTCCCATCCAATTCCAATCGCTTTTTAATGGACACTTTTTTAATAGACATTGACTCAAGCACATCAAGTGTGTCGCAAATCAAAATGTTCCAGCCCAGATGAAAACACATTTCGGACTTGCAGTCAAAAGGATGGGAAACACACCCATGACCCAGTTTACTTTTAACCGTTCCTCAGTGCGTTTGAGTTGGAGAGGATCTCAGTGTTAGTTTTGAGCCCCGGTGGGCTCTGCAGAGTCAGTTTTCATAATCAGCAACACAGATGCTCTGTCTGATCCTTCCACATCCTGTCCCTACTAACAAATGCATTTGAAGTAAGACATTGACGATTGTTCGATGACTGGGGGTTGGGGGGGCTGGCTCCGTCGCTGAGGCCGGCCGGCGATGGAGGGAGTTCATCTCAAAAAAGACACATCAGAGCGGAGGGGCTTGTCTATCGGAATGTATTTTTGGAAAAGACGTTTTGCAAGTTATTGCAGCCAGAAATGAGTCCGGAATAATGCGGAGGGATGCTTGAACCTTGATTTGACACGAAACGACGCGATCGGGAGGAGAAAAATCACTCGCTGAATTGGTTTAGCTGTGCCGGCTGTTGCCAAGCCATTGTCTCTATGACTACAGTGAACAAGAATTGCCCCGTATACACTGTAAATCACATAAGGAGGGAAAACAAGGCAATCTCATCTTCCGCAGTTTCCTGCTCTGTGTTATTGCATTTGCGATGCTTTTGATTCAGCGCTCTGTGGTGCCGTTAGGGCAAATGCAATACTAACAGCGTTGTTTGGTGTGTGTGTGTGTGTGTGTGTGTGTGTGTGTGTGTGTGTGTGTGTGTGTGTGTGTGTGTGTGTGTGTGTGTGTGTGTGTGTGTGTGTGTGTGTGTGTGTGTGCGTGTGTGTGTGTGTCTGCATTCATAGACCGGGGTCTCTATATTCTCTGTGTCCACTGCAGTGTCCCGGTTTGACTTGAAAGAGATTTTCAGCAAACAAGCTCATCCATCAGCAGAGGCGTGCAGGGGACAAGGGGATGATGGTGATGATGAGGAGGAGGGTGAGGAGGAAGATGAAGAGAGACGGTTCGCAGTGAAATATGAAGGCCGCGGCATTTCACGTTCTGGGCGTGTCAGCCGGGGTTGAATCCGGCTGGAAGTCAAAACCTGCAAATATCCTTCTCCACCTTAACGTGGTGGAGGAGTTTGATTGGCTCAGTGATCCTGAGGGGAGAGCCCAGGCTAAGAGCGGTTCAAAATATATTAATAATAACAATGTTTTCAAAAAGATGTTTACAAAAATATTTTTATCTGATACATATTAATAACGTAACGTGCAAAGAACATTGAGTATCCCTACTTTAACTTTTCCTTTGTAAAATACTTCAAACTGACTTAAATCACATTTATTTATTTATTTAAATTAATTAAAATGAAGTGTAAGGGGATATGGATGGGGAAGGAGTGTGAGGCACATCCTGCCAGACGATGAAACTTCAAGGATGACCTCACGGCATGTAATCACATCCAAACTGACCCCATGAAGAACTTCATCCCCATCTGTTTATTAACTCTCACACAACATAATCCATGCAGAGGTGTTTTAAACACACACACACACACACACACACACACACACACACACACACACACACACACACACACACACACACACACACAAAGAAAACAGGATGTGCTCAGAATCTATCATGACGGCTAAATCACTATCCTCTACGCCAGTGGTTCTCAAATGTACGGCTGCGTGAGATTTAAAAAATATATATAAAAAATGTGCATCCATTCAAAAACACTCAGTAATGTAATACATGTAATAACATGTACGTTCATGAAGATAATTGTATTTATTTTGTTATTTTTCAACCAAAAAATGGTTTTCCACTGGTTGGGTTAAATATTTCACATGGGGTACATCACTGAAAAAAGGTTGAGAACCACTGCTCTATATCATCAGACTTCTTTTCACAACCAAATAAGTTGCCCCCTGATGGCCATTAGAGAGAATGCAAGTTTAAGACACTTCCACACTTTACTGGTTGATACTGATGTACTTTTATTTAACATCTACATGTTTTTGACAGCTCGAGACCATGTTGGAAACAAGTGTCCTCTGTTGTCACCCGTTGGATTTAATAGGTTTTGTAGCATCCTAAATAAGTCAAATGAAAGACCTGAAGATAGAAATTCCTCATGAATATTCCGTCCAAGCTAATGCTCCTTTTCCACAACTCTGATGATTCATCGGCGACTACAGATGACCCAGCAGAGAGAGTGGACCAATCCATGCACAGCAACCCTCCAGATTCCACAGGAGGAAGTAAGGTGTGACTGTTAATCATGACGCCCACATTTATACTCCTCTCACACCCTGTAATCTAATTTACATAGCAGAAAACATCAGTTTATCTTGCTTAAGGAGTTTTTTTTTTTTTACTCATTCCAGTTAATTATGTCGAGATTAATTGCCCGATTATCTGTCATTTCCATTCGCGTCGTCATATTAGAGGCTTAATCTTTACTCTTGGCCTGCTGCCCAATTTGCCTCAGCAGAGGTCACATGGGGACGCGGCAGAGTCTTTCATGGGGGAAACAGTGCTCTGAGCTCCAGAGCTACTCACAAGACAAAAAGATGATAGCTGCTTGTCCTTTTGTTTAGTTTTTTTATGTCTTTGTTTTTATGCACTTTCCTTTTCAGAGATTGCCAATTTGTCGCACGCAGGCTGGTAAAGGGGCCAATATCGTTTCCCCCAGGAAGCATCTGGGCCACACCAGGTGAGGGTTACATCTGTGGGATGTTTAGCAAATATGGAACAAATGAAACCCGTCTGTTGATGTAAACATGTGGTGTCTAGCTGCTTTCCCCTCCCACTAAAACAGATGAGGACTGCAATAGAGGCAGCTATTTACGGGAGAGAAGAAGAGGAAAAAAAAGCGGGGGAATCTGCAACAGTCTGCTCAGCTTTCAGTGCTTCTGTGTCCGGCAGGCAGTGGAGTCCTGGCACTGGAAAAGCTGTCCGGTGTGTATGTGCGTGTGTGTGTGTGTGTGTGTGTGTGTGTGTGTGTGTGTGTGTGCACAACCCCCTAACCCCACCACAGGGTGCAGAGTCAACATCCTCTGGGGGCAGCCAAGGGTACCTGCAACCAGCTGACATTTAGAGCCCAGAGTGTTGAATTATTCATCCAGGTGTTACAGGGAAAGGTTGCCATTTTTACAGGAGATGCTCACCGGCAGATGAAATGTGGCTGTTTATCCCTGCAAGTGAATACAGTAGTAATGGTTAAGGGCTGTGATGCCTCTTTAGGCCAAATGGCAGGCCCATTCTCTCGTCGGCTCACTTGTTTAAAGTCTCTATATGCTTCTCTGGAGTAAAAACGTCTTAAACTTAATCGGCCTGGTTTTGTTTTTCAGTTCGGACAGTTTGGTGGAAACAATAGACACATTTAGCGGGCTGTTTCTCCAGCAATTTCCATGTTTCATAATGGTTGTCTTCATAGTAATCTGAGCCATCTGATTGACCATTATCTCCTCTTATCACAGTAATCAAACATATTGTGTCACTTCGTGGTAAAGGAGATACAAGATGTAAATTAGTTCTGGTATTTTTTTACTTAGAGAGAGAAATGGCAGCTGTTTCCCCTCCAAGTTTTTATAGTTTTTATGCTAAACTACAAAAATGTACTCTTCCTAAGCCCCGCCCTCTTTCCCTCTCTGTTCCAATAACAGTTGAGTAAGCTTGGAACCCGGCAGAACCTCGGTCAACTTTCCTCTTTTCTTGTTATACTTAGTTGGTAACATTACTATGTAAGTCACATTACAACGTATATGGTCACAGTTACTTTTGTGCTGATTCTGGCGGTCCCTGTGGACAAAAGCGGTAGTGTTTCCGAGTGCCAGAGTCCCTTTAAAAAAGCATCTAATTTGACTGCAGCAGGGGTCTGACAGTCTGCACAATCCTGGTTCTGGTTCTCCCGTGACCCCCAGCAGGCCCAGTAATACGGCCTGCTGGGGGTCACGGGTAGACTGACTCAAAGAACCCAAATGATTCTTTAAGATGCATAATTTTGCTTTGTTGAAATAATCGAAGGTGTGCTGTTGGGTCTCATATCAGTTTTGTTTGACATCAAATCATTGTTTAACGGATGATATGTATTGTTTGCTGTATGTTGAAGTTACATATCAGGACCACTCAAATATGTGGAGTTTGACAGTTCAACCATCAGTTCACAAGGTATATTTAACTCTCAGAAACCGTTGTAGCTATGATGAGAAACCGAATTCAAACTAAGATTTGAAAAGTGCCTGATTTGAACACATCTTTGGCCTTTCCCTTGTTTCTGAGAAGTGGTATACACAAGTGTAATAACACTTTGGGACATCAGATATATACAATAATGTATCGTGACGAGGGACAAAAGGAGCTTCACTAGTCAGATCTTCATTAATCCAATTAACCTCAAGAGGAGTATGGAAGAGCAGTGGGGGGTGAGGAGGCGGGAATCACTGGAGCTCTTTGATTAAAGTTAGAATTCAAAAGAAAAAAAAACGATCAGGAATCTCAGATAAAAGCAAAAAAATGTGGATGATGGTATTACACACACTGTCAAATAATGCATTTGATGGCCCTAATCCTCCTCTATAGGACAGGGATTTGTCACTTAATTTGTGTAATCCCCCAAAACACAGACTGTAATAAATATATCCATTTAAAGATGAGGTGGAAATTAGGACGCGCATTTAGAGATATTCACTTGAATTTGATGTGTTTCTGTACCTCGTGTTATTTATTTCATGTCCACATGACTGGGATTTTGTTTGTTTTTGTGCACCTTGGTGCAGCTACCACTCCTTATCCGCCATTCATGTCTGTCACAACGTGGAGGTAAACGGAGATGCTCCATGAAGATATATCTGGTGTGCGGCCTGTTTTTTTCCTTCTTCTTCTTCCTGTTTTGTCTCAGCAGACACGACAAAGCCCAATCATCGGTTTGAGCGCCCTGCCCGCGGCACTCTGTCATTTATGACTGCGCCAGCTTGTGTTGTCGTGCTCTGCCGTTTTTATCTCAGGCGACGTCGACACCAACCTTCTCCGCGCCGCCCCGTCGACACGACATGCGAGTCCCGTTCCTCGTCACGTCGCGGCTGACGGATACAACTTCCCGAGCAGGCATCCCGTCTGATAGATTTATAATCGGGATTTAATCATGAAATTAGTTGTTGTTGTTGTTGTTTTTTTTAACATCATGTTGCAGTCACTTGTGCAATCATACCAAAACGAAATTCGCCACGCTTCAAGGCTTTAACCAGACTAGAGCCGATCAGCAGATTCAGAGTAAAGCCACAACATCTTAGTCTAATCTCTGTAAAGATGTCTCACCTACCTAAAAAAAACAAACCTTATCTCTTTTGTTGCCTGGCAACAAGCTGCCACCCATGGGCTCCCGTGATCTGATCTGTTATAAAACCTGTCCCCGCTCCTCCTCCTCCTCCACCGCCCTCTCCCAATGCACCAATGTCTGCATTTTTTACATCGCAATCAATTTCCAGCCACCGATCAAGCCTCCCTTCCTGGGCATTGTCATCTTTAATGAGCTTCCTGAGCCGGGCTCTGATTCGTGCTCATAATTCCCTCTCGCGAAGAAGAAGATGAAGAAGAAGAAGAACGTGTTATTGACTGGAAGGACAGACGGTGGGGGATGAGAATAAAGGCATGATGGGGTTTCACTTCAGAGCGTCTTGGCTTTCAAACACCACAAAAGTTTCATTGTGTGTTTACATATTGATGAATACGTCGCTTCTTCTCAAGGCCTTTTTATTTTACTTTTCTTTATCTACTTGCCGCCCGTCATCGACTCGTCGGCCTTCTTTCGTCTGCTTTTCTTTTCCTCTCACCATGTGGTTGTTCACCTTTTATGTTGCATTCAGACGCAACCGGTGCCGTCACAAACGTTTGCTGTGAGACGCCCACAGGCCTGCCAGTTGGAAGATGTTAATCAATTAAAAGCCGAACTAAAGCGAAGGAGCTACTTTAGCACAAAGAGCTAACGTCTGAGGCAAGGTCACCGAGACGCCTCCCACACTCTTGGCAGCCGGCAGCTACTCCAGGGAACAATTCTTTGTTGCACATTCGAAGCTACGAGTCATTAGCGATGCCGATAGAACCACACTTTAATTAAGACTGCTGCATTTTGGACTTTAGATGTCACATCTGAAGATGAATAAGTAATATCAGGGGCGTGGTGGTATATACAAATAGAACAGACAGGCCTCCGAGCTAAACTGGTGCACTCTGCGTATCACTGTACGGAGCCAAATTAGCATGCTGGAACACAAGTGTGCCCGCCGCCCCGCCCCCAGCTTGGCTCTACTTGTGGGCAAAATATTACCAGCCAGCTGCTCGCTAGATAACAGATAAGAACTGCAGCTGCAAAGGGGTTGGAACATATGCGGGCCTTTTGTGCCTTTTGCTTGCAAAATAAAAAATCCAGTTCGGCTGCAAAGGAAAGGTCACGAGGATATTGTAAGGTCACTGTGGCTCTGACCCTCACTCTCATTCTCATTCGCGTGTAGCTTGTTATGGTCAGGAAAGTGGATCTGTTATATTCACCGCCAGTCGCCCTGAGCAGCTGGGAGAGCTAAATGGTCCCGAACAGACCCAACGAAAGCATTTCCCTGCTCCATAGAACGCGTGCAAAATTTAGATTATGTCGGAGCCTGCGTCATACGTGGTGGTTTTATCAGGAGAACTGGATGCTCCAAAAGATGCTCACCTGGCACCAAATCTGACGCGGCGAAAGTTTCACAAGCTCACACGATAACTAACAACTCATATTACTAGTTTTCTAATTACAGTTGGCTTGAAATCATTTAAACAGCAGAATATTGTAAAAGAAAACATAGTGTTTATATCTTCTCCATTCACTGAAAGTACATCAACAATAAAATTGAATTATTGCCCAATCCTAGTGTACATTATGCTCTATATTGCCTTTATGGTCTGACTTAACTGCTCAGACTCACAGTCACATTGACTGAACCACGGTGTTTATTTAGTTTTGAAAGCACCGACAACACCGTCGTACCCTTTTTGAATCCCAGTGGATTCCACCAACACCGACTTTGACTCTCCATTCCAGCTTCACAGCAGCATGCACATGTGACCTGCTTCTCTCTTTACAAGGCGAGCTGCTCTTGTAAAGGAAGAAGAAGAAAAAAAGAAGAAATTAAGAATTAAGAAAGGTGTTACCTCGGCCCGGTCTACCGGCAAAGTCACCTCGACAGTTGCTTCAAAATCGCCGTCTTTTAATTTTTCCAAGGCTGCATTAATGCCAAGGTAATTACACGTTCAGCATGAGAAAAACAAGCAAACAGTGTTTGTGGAAAGGTTACGGTTGGGAGCTAAACCATAATTAAGTAATTATCTGGCCAGACGTAACACGTTTCTCCCATAATGCTCGAGTTAGGTGTCATTTGTGCCTGCCTGCTGTTTCAGTGTGCTCTGATGTGGATGATTTACAGTGTGTGTGTTTGTTTGTGGATGTGTGTGTGTGTGTGTGCGGGAGAGTGAGAGAGGGATTATTGAGAAGTCGCACCAGCACTTACTGTAACTCATCGGCTTTTGTTTTTTGTACGTCCAACAAAGACGGGAGATTAATGTGCCCGCTTGGCTTTTGTGGTTTCAATTATTTATTTATTTTTCCTCTCTGTCGTTTTGGATCGTCGGAGAGTGAACACATATATCATCATTAAAGCACAAAGGCGACGCGCCCTATTCACGACTCCTGCATGCGTCACTCTGCTATTGCAACCGCTTTGGCATCCGCAATCAAGCGGGGCCGGAGCTACTTCCACCGCCTGCAGGAAGAGGAGGAGGAGGAGGAAGAGGAGGAGGAGGAGGAGGAGGAGGAGGAGGAGGAGGAGGAGGAGGAAGAGGAGGAAGAGGAGGAGGAGAGGCAGCGGGTCGAGCGGCTGAGGACAGAGCTGCGACCTCCCAGTTTCTCCTCTGACTCCGACGGGTGACGCTACAACTCACATCAGCTCAGTTTCACTTCCTCTCGTAGGAGATTCCTTCTGGCACCGTTTGTCAGTTTATCTTTTTTTTTGGGAGTATTTAAAGCTGCTCTACTCAACATTTATATTAACAATGTACCAGATAACTAAAAAGTGTTGGTCCTTGCGACAATCACAGAAAAGGATCACTCTACAGCTCTGAGAGCTTTGTTTTTTACCGCTGCCTGTTTAGCAAAAAGGCTCTGATAAGTTAGCATTTAGCAGCTAGCAGATATTCCCCTCAAGAATTGGTGGAAAACAAAGCTAAAAGGAGACTGAATTACATACGAAATGACTGTATTGGCAGTTTACACTGCGATTAATGTTACACGCTTCGGCTGTAAAGGAGTTTAAATACAGGCGGAACATACAGTTACACATATATATCACTGTAGGCGCATATCACATGATGTCCTCTGGACCCAGATCTCATCCAGCAACAGGATGGACGGATGTTTAAGGAGGCCTCCAAATGTGTCTGCTGGGTCAACTCTAATTTATGAATATTAAGAAATATCTATGAGAATGTTGTATATTAAGGTCAAAAACACAAATTGTACTAATGCATGTATCTGGTCCATGTTTATCTTTTTATTTCGAAGCATTGCAGCATTTCGTGTGACATTTAATCAAAGTATATTGTGGCCTGTGTGTGAATTTCACGGGAGATTTGCAGAGTCCTAAATATTTAGTTTTGCAGACAACGGAATGAATCGTTGTAATATCTCGTTTGAGATGATAAAAATGAGCACAAAATATCCATATTTTAAATCATTAACAACAGCTGTCCTCGAGGTTCGAAGCTGTCTTGAGCCCGACAGCCGCAGCGACGCATTCTTTACTCGCAGTGCTTTGTCCTTCAGCCGGTCGCTCTCGGTAAATAACCCTCAGATAAATGTGGTGCCTGTGCAACGCCGGGCTGCGCCTCAGCATCCGCAGTGTGGAGCTGGACGGAGCTGGAAGATCGGAGAAGCACGCCTTACTTCCTCTGCAAAATGACAGACCTCAATGTTTCTAATGCATATTAAACATATGTATCATGCGTTATAATCTGTTCAGGCTATCCAGAATGCTTGATAACAATAATCATAACCTATTGTAAAGCATCTTATAATAACTTTGAAGGTCATGTATCAAAATATGTCATAGTTGCTTCAAAAGACATTAAAATATTTGTTCATATTGCTTTTTAATGTTATAAGTGACTCATTGTATTCACTTTACTTAAAGCAAACAATCCCTTAGAGCAGTGTTTTTCAACCTTTTTTGAGCCGCGGCACATTTTCTACAATAAAGAAATCCTGCGGCACACCAACAACCTTTAAAAGGTTAAAAAATGTCACATTGTAGCATAATACAGCATATATGGTAGCTAATTATTGCGCTACCTACTGGCATTGAGGAGTATTTAATTACTAGGCCAGCTACTATATTGCAGGCTCAGACGCTCAACAATGGCAAATTATTTGCGGCAACGAAATGATTTTTTTTTGGACCGATTAAGTTAAATTGGACATTTTCCCACGGCACACCTGACATGCCACAGTGGTTGAAAATCACTGCATTAGAGTAATGTAAAATCACGTTACAACGCATTATAACTGATTTTATGCTAATAAAAAACATTATGCTGTATTAAAACTACGGGAATTCTAATACACTATGATCTTCACTAAAAAATGTTAGTGAGTGACCAGCAAAGTATTAAGTAGTACAACATGACCATATAAGTCAATAAAAAAGCTTTGTAGTATGTTATTTGTATTGTTATAAAGTGTGATAGGCATATTACATGCATAATAAATATGATTATAATGCATTTTCTCTCCTATTTCAATAATGAAGAGTAGCATCTGATATATTTGATGATCTAACTGGAGGGCATAGGTTGTGATATATGTTCCACACCTTGTATAGCACTAAAGAAAAAGGTGATACACTGGAAAATAATTAGATTGTAAGGAATACCTGCACTTTTTCCATCATCTTGTGTCTGCCAGTGTTCATCCGCTTAAATTCATGTCAAACAGATGTGTTACTACACCTCAGCAAACATCAAACACAGAAAAACAAACAGGCACATTGCTGAATATTTAAAGCAAAACATCTAACACTGACAGATATTCGTGATGCTTTCATTTTGTATTTCTTTCATACGGCAGAGTCCTTTGATGCCCCGTGAACCGGAGCTAACCTCTGTGGAAGAAAACACGTCAGAGAAAGTTTCTCTCAGACAAATCTGCCTTGTAGAAAACTCAGGTGTTGGCTGACATTAAACGCGCTCAGAGCTCTGGTTCACAAAAGCAACATTTAGTGTTTTGTGCTCACGCTTTGATCTTTCATGGAGGATTTGATGCTAATGCTGCATACAAATCCACAAGTTCAGGGTTCTGAACGAACGTGAAATACACGATCTGTCGCACATTGGGCCTCATACAGGAAGCCACATACGAGCAAATGTCCTATAATATTTGTTTGCACCTTCCTCTTTTGTTAGTATCCACCGCTGTGTCGGTTTCACCAACATCTTCTTAGTTTTGCTCTTCTCTTTTTTTTAAGAAAACGAGTATCATGTAGTCAAATTTAGATTGTTAAGGTTTTAGAGCGATCATAATGATTGTATTATTAAATTGTGGGCTTGAAGCCCCGCTGCGTCCGAAGATTATTAATATTGAAAGTGCTGTGTGTCCAAATTGCTTTCGACATTGCGCGTCCTTCGCTTAGCGTGAAATAGAGCAGACGGACTGTTCTCAAAGGACGCAGACTCGAAACTCACCGAAACTACTTCCTCTCTAGCTGTAGTGATCGTTATAGTTACTGGTACTGCTACAGCGCCATCATTTGGCCAAATGTGTCGGGGTCACTCAGGCATCACATCTGCACGCCTCCATTATCCGAACCGCTTATACTGTTCAGGGTCGCTGGTGCCGATCCCAGCACTCATTGGGCGAAGGCAGGGTTCACCCTAAACAAGTCGGCAGTCTATCGCAGGGCACATATAGAGACAGACAACCATTCACGCTCACATTCACACCTACAGGGCAATTTAGAGTCTCATTAACATAAGCGGCATTTCTTTGGACTGTGGGAGGAAGCCGGAGAACCCGGAGGGAACCCCCACTGCCACGGGGAGAATGTGCATCCTCCACACAGAAGGCCTGCCCAGACCGAACCCCGGCCCCCCTTGCTATGAGGCGACAGTGCTAGCCACGACACCACCGTGCAGCCCATCTGCACACGTCCCCTTGAAATGTTTTTTTTCTATTCTAATATAAGCCCTGCCCACATCATTTGAGAAAACGTTGAAGGCCAACGAAAGCAAAACTGTATGCAACTGAAACAAAAATCTGTAAACAGCAACTTTTTCCTGCTTGTTCCCGGAGATGCTCCGTCCCAACTTCAGTCCGACGATACACCCGCCAGGTGTAGCTCGGACGAACGGTCCTCGACACGTGCAGAGAGCACGCAGACGGGCAGATTTCTGGCCGTCTGCGTGGCTGCCTGAGGCTCATTGTGTAATGTGTTTGAAGGGCATTTCATTTTTATCTTTCAAACAAAGAGATATTTATACCAGCGGTTTCCTGAAGGGCTAACCTTACAGCGATCCCCTGTGTTTTTACATCCATCTGTGCAGCGTTCCACTGGAACACATCTGCAGCCCGTGCTCATGACACATCACCTCCACCTCCAGCCTTCGTTTTCTGGCGAGACCTCTGGAAAAACAACAGCCCCGTTCCGAAGGCTTTTACCTGACATGTGACGGATCCTAATCTAGCAGACAATCTGCCCGGAAGACAAAAGGCCGCGGTCGATAATGAAAAGAGCTCAGAGCGAGCAGAATTTCATATTGTGTTTGATGTTGTTTGGAGAGATCGTGGGAATGGATGCGGAAAGCCTCGAAGCGGGAAAAGTGTCGGGGTGACGGACGGCGCCGCTCGGCTGCAGGTGACACTGGAACCACGCCTTGAGAGAGACGCCGTGTTTTTGCATTCGTCGCCACGACAGCGGCTCTCGTATTGAAGAGCCGGGCCTGTTGCGTCAATGTTTGCATCCACTTATTTTTTACCTACGACAGAGGACGTGACTGGAATTAAATGGCCCTTTTTTGCCTTTAGAGGGGGCAATCCACCCTCACTTCATGTGGTGGTGTTCACCTTTTTGTTTGGGGGAAAACTCAAATCTAAATATAACAACAACGACATAACCTCGTGGCAGTGATGCAGAGCACTTTAAAAGGCCTGTGTAACATCATTTAATCAGGTAGTTTCATCCGACAAAGAAAAAACAAGAAAGGAATGTACATTGGTAAAGATCTTCACAAGCTCCGTCCAACAGCTCTCATACAATATGTAGAGAAACAAAATCACACGAGTAAAGAGTACAAATGAGAAGCTAAGACATGAACATAAAATTGTGCGGAAGTCAAAATATAGAGATACGGTGTAGAAAATTATTAAATGTTTTACTGTGGTGGACAGTAGTGATCAAATTAATATCCTATCAAACACTCTTCCCGAAAGCTTTTTCTTTCCCCTAAGGTGCTCTTATAATAAATATATATAATAAGCTCAAGAGATTGTGGCACTGCAGACACCCAGTACTACAAAGAATATATATATATATATATATATATATATATATATATATATATATATATATATATATATATATATCGCTTTGAGTCAGAAAATATCACATTACCGTATATGTGGAGCTGTAGACAAAAGCAATCAGTCCGTCTACTTTCAGTTTAAGTGGAACAGCGAGAGGACAAATCATCATTCTGGAAAGTCCTGGTTTTGAAACTACTTCCTTAGTTTCGCTTGTAGTTTCTCTGATTCACACGAATAAAAATATCTGTTCCTTACAAGCAAACTGCCTCCTTGTCTGTTTCTTATTTCTATCCAAGCCTCATGTGTCCCACCGTCTCTAAAGAGAGGACACACATACTTGCCTGTGCTCTTATTGGCTATATGTTGCTTAATGATTCTTAATGGTTCTGCATGTTGACCTTTGACCTCTAGAAGTCACACAGTTTTGACCTTTGATACAATCAATCTCTCTCTCTCTCCCTCTCTCTCTCTCTCTCTCTCTCTCTCTCTCTAAGACAATCTTGCCTCAGGCTCCCTGTTGTCTAGAGCCGGGCCTGTCGGTCTCTCAAAAGTATTTTTTCTTTGGCATTTTGATTTTATTTGACAGTCGGTGTAGAAACAGCAAGAGAGAGAGAGAGAGAGAGAGGGCACTTGGCATTAAACAAAAAAATCATATTTTTTTTATTTGAAATCAATGTAACTGTCATTTACTTTTAACTGCATGAACTGTGAGTGCAAAACCACCACCAGAGGGCGACATAACCCCTTTAGTATCGATCTGGTGTTCATCTGCACCTCGTATTTCATTGTTATTTGCAGCCATTGATTGGTTTTACATTCTCCAGTGAAAAAAAAGATTTACACAATTGCGTATTCAGCGTTTCAGTCATGGTCGGTGTAATGTTTCCCTCCTGTTAAAATGATAGCGCATTTTATTTAGAATAAAATTAGTTTTTATTATAATAAAACCTCAGAGTAGATTTGGCAGAGTAGTAGGTTGCAGGAAAGTCCTCTACTGCTCTCAGCCGGCTGCTGGACGCCTGGACTCTGGATCGCAACGGGAGAGTCGGGCCCTGCTCGCCGCCTGCTGGGACCCCAAGTAAGTTCTCAAAGGTCAAAGGTCATTCCCACCCACACGCAGCTCACCAGGGGTCAGCTACAGCCAACGCATGAGTAAGAAGTTGCTTTTGTCAAGCTGCCTGCGAGGCAATACACATCATCAACTCGCCCTCCTGTTCACTACTCGTAGTTTTGCTCTCACTGCCCAAATAAAATGTAACTCTTTTTTTTGCATTGACTCTGGTGGAAAGAGGTCACAGACATCATGTCATTTCTGAGTAATCTGAATGGTTTCATGGGGGATGATATGCTTTGAATATTTGTTAAAACTGTGTAATGTTTATGCTTATGAATGGGAGTGTCCATCGTCCACAGGGTATTGGGGCGTTCCCTGTGAGCGTTGGGATAATGTCAGGGACCGTCTTCCTACTACGAAAAAGCTCCATACATAATACATGACCTGTCATTTGCTATTTAAGAGTGACTCCACTGCCTGGGGGAGGGGCACGCGTCACACATCCATCAGCGACCGGGCTCGTTACGGGCGCCGACCTCTGCGCGCTGACCGATGAGTAACTTCTGTCAAACCCGGCACAGTTTTTCGAAGCGAGCCACCTGAAGAGACGCTGCATCGGCACCGTGGCGCTGCAGGCGCCGAGCTGACAGGGCTGGATGAAATATAAAAGTCCATTGCTCCGGAGGAGGTCTGGGCTTACTGAGGAGATTGCATTCCTCCACCTTCGCCCCCACCCTCTCTCCAGGTTTGAGCTCTCGTGGTATTGACCCACCACAGGGTGTCAAGAGTGAGGAAACGGAGGGAGAAAGTGCAGAAGCAGCAGCTGCGCATGTTTAAACCCACAGGATTGATGTTACTTTGCATCTGCAAGTCTGCTTAAATTCCTCGAAGGCAGTTCTTTTCAGGGTCTTTTTTTTTCTTTCTTGCCTTGATATAGATTTATGATGATCTTTACGCTCCCTCTCCAGATGTCAGAGGAGACCGGGAGAAGAGATACATGTATAAAGTGTAGAGGCGACTCTACAGAGTCACAATGGCTCCTGGTTGAGTGGAGTTCAGACGTGTTACTGCACCCCACTGTAAGTAAGCCTTGAATAATTGATAGAAAAAGGAAAGAAGGAAGGAAAAGAGCTACAAAGAGATTCTTGGTGCTCGAACATCGTTGTGTTACAGCCTCCAGGGCCTTCGCTCAGCTTCAAATCCAATTTCCCAGAAAGTCTTAAGCTTTATGGACCAAATGATACAGCTGAGGCATTACTGTACAGGAAGACAAGGAGAGAATGAAATGAAACATTATCGCAAGGTTGCGACGCGGCTGGGCTTTCCACCGGTGGGCAGCGCTGATGCTGGGCATCAATCTGAAGCACCGCACAGTTTTTTTTAAGGATAAGTTAAATTATGATTTTGATAATAGCCAGAGAGACTCTCGAGCTGTCTCTGCCTCAAAGGGGGGTTTTGAGTCACAGAAGGTCACCGTATTGATGAAGGTTTCACAACTGCAGCGATTATTTTTCATTCGCAGAGACCCGGGCCAAGGCCCGACCACGACTATGACGCTGAAAAGAGAAAGAGCCATTGAGAAGAGATGGGAGCCGTTTGTTTCATCCAAGGTATCCCTCACTCTTAAGTACTTTTTTATTATTTATTTTTTTATTTGTGTGTGTAAACGATTGTTTTGGGGAGAAATGTTGAAGTGCCCTTTCACTCAATGCCAACTTACCTCTTTCACAGCCGTTAGCAGTTATGTACGGGAGTTTTGATTGAGTTTCTTCCCCCTTTACTCACCCTCTGATTGGCTGGCACTCGTTGCAAACTCCATGCTGCAGGACGAGGTTTGGTGGAAGATTTAATGAATTCAACTGTTCTCATAAGGATGGCAGCCTTCTTGTTCAGACAAATGTTTTAATTGAATGTTGAATCAAATGACAGAAGGTTTACATTTTGATGTGGTGTCACAATCCAACTTAATGTTATTAATGTTGATTACAAGAACATTTAAAAATGGCACTTCATATTTAAAAAAGGGAAAGCTCATAAAATCAGGCCAATCGTCTACACAAACGGGTGTAATGTTCGTGTGTCCACCTACTTTGTTTGGGCCATGAAGGAGATTCACTTTCTCCATCTGCCCCTGGACAAACTCTGATCTCAGCAGAAGGTTGGATTTTGCTCAGAACTTATCTTTCAAAGTCCTCTACCTGCCACTCTGTACAGAAAGAGAGAAATCTTGGACTGTGACACTCGCCTTTACAGTCTGCACACACACACACACACACACACACACACACACACACACACACACACACACACACACACACACACACACACACACACACACACACAGAAGAAAAAAAAGGGAAAGTCAGGTGCAATAAGCTCGAGCTTGACTCTAAACCTCTCACCGGCTAATTCCATGAGCGAAAAAGAAAGCATCTTCTCACACACACACACACACACACACACACACACACACACACACACACACACACACACACACACACACACACACACACACACACCACCTCCTCAGGGGAAGGCAGTGTGTGGCAGCAGAGGACATTTGGAGAGCTGTTGCTGAGGTGTTGTGCTCCCTTCCACGCTGATAATTAAGCTGATGGAAGCGTCTCACACACTTAAGGCCCTGGTCTTCTGTGACAGAAAGGGAAGGGCATAGGGAGCGAGAGAGAAGGAGAGGGAGGGAGGGAGCTAGGGAGGTAAGGAAGGAAGGAAGGAAGGAAGAGGGGAGATGTGTTTGGCTCCTTTCTTTGCTCATGTGTCGTCCTCAGTTGGGAGATGTATGTGTGTGTGTGTGTGTGTGTGTGTGTGTGTGTGTGTGTGTGTGTGTGTGTGTGTGTGTGTGGTGTGTGTGTGTGTGTGTGTGTGTGTGTGTGTGATCAGATGTCTCCACAAGGAGCTGATATAAATTGAAGAGTTTTCTTCAGGCTTAAAGGAGAACAGCTTCTCACTTAAAAAAAGAAAAGAAATGACGATAGAAAAGTTTCACCCTCACTGGGCTTTTCCCGTTGTTTGTTGGTCCGCTTTGACTTTTTCTCATGAATGACTGGCCAAACGCAGATGGCGAGACATCACACAGAGATATTTCCAGCGTGGAGAAAACGGCGCACAAACATTCAAAGATGTGAAGCGTCAGTAGTTACCGCCAGGTTTTTGGTCCGTCCCTCAGAACTAATACCAAGAGGCCCCATCCTGTGCTGAGGCTCGGCGACAGTAACACGCGGGAAAGAAAAGGGGCCATTATAGATTCTGCGTTGACAGGAGATAGATGTCAAAGAAAGGTAGCCACCAGTGACACGTGCAGCATTCGTTTTATTTGTCTTCTGAAGGTCAACACAGGGTCAACAGTGCAATGTTTTCGATGAGAGAACGAGACAAAAAACGTAAAAGACAATAATAAGATAGAAGATAGTGTTCTTATTTATGTCTCCCTTTGAATCAAAGCAACAAACCCGTGTCCATTTCAAAAAGAAAACCTGGCAAATGTAAGGAACCACTAACCATAAAATGCAACAGATAAGTAAGTAAATAAAGTTTATTTATATTGCACTTATCACAGACAAAGGTAACACATGCCTCGAGGCTACGTACGTGATTTCTAATCTAATCTTGTGCTGTACAGGAGTCGAGAAACCAGTTAAGAAAGCATAATAAAATCCACATTAAAAGATGGTGCAATAAAAAACACAGTAAAACAAATACATATATAAAAAGCAGGCCATAGAGCAAACCAAACGCCAGTGTAAACAGGTATGTCTATAGTTGGTTTCTAAATGACATCACCGAATCAGCAAACCGTAGGGGAGATAAAGTTATCACACCAGAAACACCTGATCACTAAATACTAAAACTCCAAGAATGCAATGTCACAAGTTTTGACACATAAATCATACGGCCAAAAAGAAACAAGTTTAAAAGTTTAAAAGTGACAAAATTACTTTTTTAAAAGGCACACAAAAAAAACATCATGATATTATTCAACAGTGGATTTCTTTTGAAGTTTAGGTTGGCAGCAGAACTGACCTATGGGTTATGAGCATCTAGTCTGCCAGTATGCTAGCTCGCTAGCTGGCTAGCGAGCTAGCATACTGGCAGTCACTAACCAGAGGTCCTGAGACAGACACCGGCACGCACCACCTCAGTTGTAAGCAGACCAATCCAGGTGATAGCTAGATAAGATGTGCCAGCAAACTATGAAAATACTCACCACTCGTGCCACTGACAGGCATCGCCCTCAATCACCATCATATTAATGTTCTTTATCACTTTGTGTTGTGTCTATTTCTCTTTTCTGCTGAGAAGATAACTGAGACTTTTGTTACTTTGAGGCACTGCCGGCCTTTCAATGCCATTTATTAATGCTTTGTAAAGCATAAATAGTCCTCACCTCATCACACAAAATACTTTACGAATACTTAACTAACGACTAGTAATACCTGAATTAATCATGAAATGCAGAATTAAAACATGTTTATGAAGCACATGTTAACCATTAGTGCATCATCTATAAGTCCTTAATAATTGGTTTGTAATATATGTTCATTTACAAATGGTGAATACATCATTTATAAAGTATGAAAACACAATCATGAAACGCATAATAGTGAAGCATATTAATTAAGAATAAAACATTTAGAACTGTGTTTATGAATTGCATACTAATGAGTTACTAATGAGTATTCATGTTGGTACAAAGCTTCATAAATGATGAATTAAGTGTTTACTCATGCTTTACTAATGCTAAATAGTGTGTAGTTATTATAAAGTGTTACCTATAAATTTCCTACTGAGCCAAGGCTGGGTGGAAGAGTCCTTTTGGTGGTCTTGGGGGGAACTGACCCGTCCGGCTCTTAGCGGGACACCCAACTCCTCCTGCCAGGAATAGAAGTCCGTCTGAGATCCTCCAGACTCCAAAGACACAGAAAACAGAATCCTTCCAATCCTGTTTTTGCCAAAAAGTACGGAGATTTTAAAAATCAATATATACGATCTACCTGTGGCCCTGGGCTAAAGGGGATCTGCCTGTGGCCCCGGGCTATAGGGGATCGACTGTGGCCCCGGGCTAAAAGGGATCTGCCTGTGGCCCCGGGCTAAAAGGGATCTACCTGTGCCCCTGTGCTAAAGGGGATCTACCTGTGCCCCTGTGCTAAAGGGGATCTACCTGTGGCCCTGTGCTAAAGGGGATCTACCTGCCCCTTTCCTGACCTTATTTTTTAGCTCTGCCTGGAATTGTTTAATATCAATTTTTACTGACACTCAGGACTAGTTGGCAACACCTGCTCAAAGCTCAAGACAATCAAGGATACCTTACAGCGACCTCTCAGTAGTACACATTAATACAAGGATAAAGCATGTAAAAAAGGAATGACACCGTAGTACATTACATCAGTTACACACATTAAACATGGATTATATTAGTGTAAACACATTATATAGGTGCTCTACCACAAGGTTAATAGCTGCTCCTGTTATGCTGTCTGCAACGCTAAAACACATTAGTCCTATAAGCTTTATTATAAGAAATAAAACATCCATATAAAGTCAAACAAAAATCAATTGCTTTTGCAGTCCACTAGATGGTGCTGTGTTGTTTTCTGGTGAGGTCAGCAGAGGTCCCAGATCAGCGTGATTGGTAGGAGGAAGAAAACAAAAATGGAGACACCGGAGAAAGAAATTAGAAATGCGCCGTCTGCGTTTTAAATCAAACGTCTGGACTTCCTGTCACTCGAAGCGCCGCTGCTCGCACAGCTGTTGCTCGACACGCGGACAACATTCGTGACGCAGCGCTGGTCAAAGACATTAAAAAGCATGACTCAAATTGGCGCCACAGAATGCTCCGAGGCATGAGACACTTCCACGAGTGGAGGAGACCAGACTTTGATATGAAAGAGCAGGTTTGTATTCTGTCAGAGGAAGAGGACCTCTTAACTCATACTGTACAGTATGAAATTTCTCAAACCATCATTTCAAGTCAGATTATCTCATTGGTTTCAATATGAAGACTGAATATTTAAAATAACCTGAAACTACCAAAATGTGTGTATTTACATGAAGCAATCTAAAAAAATGCACAGACACGGGGCTCCTGTATACATCACACAATCTCATTACAAATTATATCCTCTGTATGTTTTTCATGATTATTCCTGCTTCATGTTGTCCTGATTCCTCTGTGTTTGGTTTCCTCTGGTTTCTCAGCCTTCAGTCTGTCTTGATGAGTGATATAATGAAGCTGTGTTTTCTACTGATGCCATGACATGAAGACAGATGGATCAACTGTCATACAGCTGAATACAAACAGAGAAGACACAGGAACCATCAATTTGTCTTTATGATGCTGAATATTTATTGCAGTAAATGTGAAAGCTTCAGTGGTTACAGTTGAAGAAGACAGCTCTTCATCTTCACTCTGAACTACTAGTTTCACTCTTACTAGAGTTTCACTCCGAACTACTAAAGTTTCACTCTGATCTACTAGAGTTTCACTCTGATCTACTAGAGTTTCACTCTGATCTACTAGAGTTTCACTTGACACACATAGGGCTTCTTCTCAAAACACTTCAGATCGTTCCAGACTCCCCAGGCTGGAAAACAGAAAACAGGACAGTCATGTGATTAATGGGATTTCAGGGTTCGTGGTACTGATGTGTCTTGTTGTCATGTTGTCTTTACACAGTGTGAAGTCTCTATGAATGTGTGTACTTACTGCATTATACGATAATAATGTATGCTCCCTGATATGCCTCGTCCTTCACTTAAACCCTCTCTTCATTTTGAGGAAACCCAGGACTCTGAATACATTCATGTATTGTGTGAAACAGTTGTTTTAACGTCTGTATGTAGTCAAAAGCTGACTGCCAAATCAAATGAAGTTCAATTGAATAATACCTCAACAATATTGATTGTCAGATTTCAAATGTAATTATAAATACATAATCGAATAAAAATAAATTTTCTCAAAAATATGACTTAAAATAAAGTACATAATTTTAGGAAAACGTATTTCACTGAATTGTCCTGCAGCGTTACATTAAGTTCCGTAATTTGGGATGTGATGATGTCATCCAAGAAAACCAGGATATTATATTGATCCCATCTTCTAAAAAGGGGCTTTATCTGTAGTTATTAAACCACTTGTTTCAGCTCTATTCCTCTCTGTTGACATCATTGTTGGACAGTAAATCAATGTGTTAGCATTCTGATCATATTGAGCTCTTATGTTTATTCTGTGCCTTCGTTATGGATGTCCGTGGTTAGTTTTGCTGACGGACTTGTCATCCAGACGGACGTGTTTTCATGAGTTACTCAGTTAAGCTCAACCAGGAAGTCATTTCTTAACCTTTCTCAGTGGTTTCTTTTTGCCTGAAACTGACATTCAAATGTTCCTGTGGTGGTGACTTGTAATTTTAACACATTTCGAATATTTTCTGTCAGGTCACATTGAAAAAATGACTTCCGCTTGCACATCTGAGTCATAGGTTAACCCTGAACTGCAACAAAACAGGAAACATGATTGAATGTTCCCTTCATATGAGCTTCAGTATAAGTTAATGATCAACCAATGACACAAATATTAAGAGGATGGAAGTTTTAAAAGGCAGAAATGTAACATGTAACATGTTACACATTACCTTAAACTAGACAAATAAAAAATACATAACAGCATAACAGTGTGTGTGTGTGTGTGTGTGTGTGTGTGTGTGTGTGTGTGTGTGTGTGTGTGTGTGTGTGTGTGTGTGTTCGTGCGTGTGCCACTCTAAATACAGAGATGAGAAGCAACAGCTCCTCAGTTTTAACATTTTTGACTCCACAAAAAGAACATGCATATCAGCGCGTTCGGCTGCATCTTTCCTCTGTTGATTGTACTAAGTTGGTGATCCAATCATATTTTGTCCTAATCAGAATCAATGTTAATCTAATCGTGTAAAAAAAACTTCACTACTTTCATATGATGAACTCTCAGGACTACTGTCTTTAAATGCATTTTTATTGCAGGAGCATTAGAAGCGGCATAGTAAGAGCTCAATTATTCACTTCATTTGATTGCATTACCGATTGCTCACAATATAAATGTACTACTGAGCCGAGGTGAGGTCCTTTTGGTGGTCGGGGGGAAACTGACCCGTCCGGTCTTAGAGGGACACCCCACTCCTATTGCCATGAAGATACGTACCGTCTGAGATGCTCAAGACGACAAAGAAAACAGAATCTAGTACGGAGATTTTAAAAATCTATATCGACGGGATCCTACGCACTTTGTCCAAAGAATTGTCCAAAAAAATCCATACTTACTCGGGAATATATACCCTCTGTACACTGCAAGGGCCCCTCTGCCTTGGGCACTCGTGACTGTCAGCGGACCAGCAGGTTATTCTTGCTTCCCCTATCCAGCAGTGGCCTCTTGTATTTGGTATAATGGGGTGGAGTCTGCACGCAATCACATTCAATCACATTCAATTATCTCACTTGTTGTCGGAAAACGCAGCACATTTCTCACCAACACATGCTGAATAAAAGACACACAAATGCACAACGATACCAATGTGTGTTGGTCCTAAGGACTTTATTCATTCCCTCCATCCTCAGAGTAACCCACAGTTTCCCCTTCACCTCCAAAAAAACAACGCCTAACCCTAATCTTAGAGCAGCCTCAGTCTTATTCTGATCCTTGCTCTTATTTAGAGGACCATTAATTTAAGGTGCGACATGATGAGGCCAAGGAGAGGGGGGCGACTCCTCTGGCTGCAAAGAGACGCCTGATTGTAGAGAAGTCTATAAGAAAAGCGATCCTCCTTCTCAATTTATTTATTACCTCAGAAAACATTGTAAACATACGTGTATGGTCTCAATTGCTATACGTTTGATATAAAATACCCCATGACGCTGTGTTTGTGCCTCTGTTTGTGGAAATCCATGAGTTGACATGATGTATTCCTAAAGATGACAAAATCTTTAATTTTTGAAAGCAATTTGTAGTCTTTGGACACTAAAATAAAAATAAAAATCCTAAAATTCTTGACTCTTGATATCTTCAGGTCATCGCCCCACCCAAAACTGCACCGAGAAGAGCAAAACTAAAAAACATCCACAACAATCCTCTCTTCACAGAAACCTCCTCGCTGTGAAGAGAGAAAACTCAAAATCTGTTCACACACTCGCAGAAAACTCCCTGCCCCGTTGTCATAGAAACAGCAGTTTTGACACAAACTTCTGATTACAAAGCCTTAAAAGTCACTTTACTCCTGCAGCTAGAGAAAGAGATAACAGAAAGAAAGGGAGAGAAAAAGCCATGCTGGCAGTCGAATTCCCTGTCCACACACACACACACACACACACACACACACACACGCACACACACACACACACACACACACACTCTCACTCTCGCCCACCACCTGCTGAGTCTGAAATGGAAACCAAAATAGGAGCTGGGTCTGTTCAACACACTGCTCGGCTGTGTGATCAGAGCCTTCCTGTAACCGGCCTGCGCTGACTCCCAGAGTGCACTGCTTCGGGGGCTTCAAACCAGAGTTATTAATTAGTCATCTGATCCCCTGACCCCTTCTGTAGATTACAGGTTTCATATCATTACCTCCTGACGAAAGACGGCTCGGCTAGCCGCCGCTGCCTGGGTCACTGTCAGGTTGTTGTTTCTTCTTTTTTCTCGTCTCCATTACTCACATATTTATTCCACTCCTCCCTTCCTCCCTCCGCTCTTGCTCTAATCATAAAAGGAGTCCAAAAATCAAAGGAGTAATTCAGCACCATTGGTTTAAAGCAATTAACTGCTGTTCAGGCTAATCCCCAGAGTTATGTCTCAAATCCAGAAATTGGCCACTGGAGATGCTCAGCTCTGCCCACACTGCATTGTTTTGCCTGCTAAATGAATTTGAAAGAGGAGTTTTATACTTTCGGAAGAAGAAGAAAATAAGTAGTCTTCCAAACTCTTTGATGAAACGAAGGAATCGTCAAACTTTGAGTAATTAGGTTTATTTTGCAATTCAATGCCTCCCTCAGTAGTTTCTTTTCTCTCTTTTTTTCCGCAGCAGCAGCACAGATAGTTAATCCACCGCATTCATTTGGGATAATTAAAATAAGAACTCTATTTATTCAATGTAAAGCCAGCCAATTTGCAAAAGTTATTGGCTATTACAGTTTTGGCTGCAGGTTTTTACAGCTATTCCTCGTGAGGAATCATGCTATACATTTTAATAAGCTGCCCGATTTGCCACACTGTGATTAATTTGGTCACAGCTCATAGAGAAAGTTGAATCATTTAGGCTGGTATTTAACAGTTTAATGAATGCGTTATGCTCTCGGGAAGCTTCGGGAAGATTTATTGTGTCATCACCGTGTGTGACATCGAGAAACTAGCAGTTGATCCTTCAGTGGAATTACACACGGGATAAACTTGTCAATTTCAAGTTGTAGTAGCAGCAGACGAACACCAGGGAGCGCTGTGAGGCTGGATATGAAAACACAGCACACACAGATATTTAGTCTGAAGATGGAAACAGTTTGTTGCACAATTTGGCCGAGTTAAAGGAACACATGTAACATCTAGCAACCTGCAGACACTCTGGTTCAACCAAAGAGATTTCTTGTATTTCAAGGATTTTTGCAGGCCTGAAGTGTTGAAAGTATTCAATAAGCAAATGCATGAAAGCTTCTTTGTCATCTTTGTACACCTAAAAGTGAAAAAGGAAAACAATAACAATAGCCATTCATACGGAGCACACAGGAAGTTGCATACATTGTTCAGTTACAAAGGACTTAATACTCAATCAATACAAAAATATATATAAAATATGCTTTAAGGTGTCTTTCCAAAGAAATCAGAATCTGTACCCATCTCAATCATCAGTGTGTGTGTGTGTGTGTGTGTGTGTGTGTGTGTGTGTGTGTGTGTGTGTGTGTGTGTGTGTGTGTGTGTGTGTGTGCTGTACCTGTTTATGGATTGAACTTTGGGTGCAGAAGTTATGTATACCCGGTGACCTGAGAGGTTAAGAATTACTCATATAGTTAAACATTGAAAATGTATTATGATGATGAATGAATCATGAAAATTAGAAGAAGAGAGAGCTACAGATGTGTAATAAAATGCGGGGATGAGAGCGACGAGGGCTGATTTTGTTTTTTTCTCCGGATGCTTTCAGGGGTCCATGAGAAAGCCAAAGCTCACAAACCAGCTGGCAAGGATCGACTGTTTAGCAGAACGTCCATGTCATGAATTCTATTTCAGCAGCCGTAAAGATAAACACGCTGTAAAAGATAACAGCGACCAGTATATACTGCCATAAATCCTAAAATTCTCCCCCTGACCGCTGGCCGGGCCGGACTCCCGTTACGATGGCCAGGGCTTTATTTCCCCCAGATGAAAAGCAGCTTTTCCTTTAGAGGACATAAGTCCCGGCCCTCGTGACCAGCACCGACATTCCCGTGACCCTGGAATGTGTAGAGAGAAGAAGAGCAGGCGAAGGAAGGCAGCGGAGGCAGCTCGACCTGTCTTCTCCTCGCTCGCTCTGTGGCGGCGAGCCCTTCAATTTGAGTTTTCTATTTTTCGTCCCCTTCGTCTTCATTCCTGAGTTCTGAAGGCAGTGATTTAGCCGGGTCAGGAATCCGCTGTAAAGCGTCAGTGAATTGTGTTGTTTGTGTGTGAGGGGACAAAAGGGCACCTTGTAAAAACCTTATCAAGGATATGTCATTGGTGCTTTCTACCTGATGTTTACCTTTGGCTGCACATGATTACCAGCATTCAGTGGCTGATTACATGTTCCAGATGACTATTTTCTCAGCCGGCCTCTTCAGTAATTATGGGTTTGTACCAGCGAGGCCTGTTTGTGCCTTGAATGGTCCGTGTGCAAAATGTTAACACTTTAAAGCCGTACATGTGGGACATTCAATTCTATACACATTTTCAAATGTGCAGTAAACACACTCAGTGGAGTGCAGATCTCCACCAGCTGCGCCTGCAGGGACCACTGCTGTATGCTGTATTCTGTGATTGAATGAATACCACCCAACACTAAAGGGCAGCAAGGCCTCATAAAACACACTTTATTCAAACAAGTCGTGTAGGACGTCATACAATCTGGTGTACTCAGCAGTGTGTGTGCTGGTAGTTTTATTAGCTGCTGGGCCAACACACATTCCAAAAACACTAAAAGTGAGCAAACTGTTTGTCCCCATTGTAGCGGCTGGCTGAGGGTCGGCGATGTACTCAGCTGTATTATTACTTGCAGCCCCTATGAGTGAGGAGTCAGCGGGCAGTGAGCGGCAGTATCAGATCACAAGTGTTACGTCTAGTCTCACTTTCAGGTATTTTGCCAACAATGACCCATCCCTCTTTTAACCGTCTCTTCTGAACAAGTCGTGCTTGTTGAACCGTACTCTGTTCCAGTTCGACAGCATCCGAGTCCAAAACGCAGACTTCACCCGAGAGGACGGACAACCAAACCAGGGCCAAAACCACAAAGAGCTTTTGGCCTAAACGGTGCAACTGCACCTGTGATTTATACGCGTCAGCAAAGGATCCAAAAAAGAAATCCTCAATTACCTTCCATCTAACCTCCAGGGTGTGACCTGGTTTTATTGTTGCGTTTATCAGTCACATGACCTCCTTTAACTGAAAACACTGCAGAAAGTCCTCAAATCTGAAGTACAGGCCTGTCAGAGCAGTAAGTGTCTGTCTTTGTTCAGAACTGTCGGTCTTTAAACCAATCCCCCTCTATAGAGGGAAGACTGAGCGATTGTTATATAAAACTGTAAATCATAGCTTGTTTTATGAAAAAAAAGCCCAAAGCTGCTGTATTTGGATGTATTGAACACCATAGGTAATATACAAGTGACATGTATGGTTTGGTACATGAGAACATTCAGATGTCACAATGCAAATGTTCTCTGTACTAAACCCTCTCTAACTTTGTTCTGCTTCACTTTATCAAAGTCAACCTTTGCAGAGAGAATGTTCACATATTGTGTTATGACTTGTGTTAGAGTTGGACCTTACAGCTGCATCATTTAAAGAAATAATCATCCTGAAAGTGATTTTTTTCTAGGCGGACCTGAAACCTTTTCATTTTTGCTGTGTGTCATCTTCATTTACTCTTAACCAGTAACATATAGACTGATATTTACACATCTGAACAACATCTCACATGTGTAGCTTTTATTGTAACCAAAATTATTCAAATAGCCCTAGTGGTTGCAGAGATACACCCTTTTTAGTTTGGGTATGCAATTTTCGAGGAAAGAGCCTAAACATAGGTTGGGTTTCTATTGGTTGAATTAGAAAAGTCAGTAAATGCACATAATTTGTCACGAAATATTCAATATAATTTTATTTGATTGTTCCCATAAGATTTGGTCCACCAAAACCGGGGGATGGATGTAAATATAATTCATGCACTGTTCAAATTCATTAAATTGCGAAATTGAAGCTGAAAGTACGCACATTAGCTCACACTTATATAACACATAAACAACAGCAAAAAAAGGATATACATTTTACAAAACCTTATGAAACCAGAGACGGTTATTCAACACACACAACACTGAATATTGTTTGTCTTTGTGTTTTCGAGCTGTCCCGCCAATAGCCGCTATTAGCCATCGTTAGCCTCCGTTAGCTTCCATTAGCATCCGGCCATCTAAACCAACAGTGAGCCACTGCAGGGGCTGGAAGATGCCTCCGCTGCCTTCGATGAGCGGTTTGAGGCGATGTCCTGGAGCTCAAAGCCAGGTCTGACAAACATCCAACCCCAACAGACTCGATCTCCCAAACTGTCACTCGCGTATCAGCATGAAGATGACCTCCCGTAGTGAATGTCTCAGATGCATCACTTCCGCATTAGTTGGCAATCAGAAGTGATATTTAGAGGAACTGGAAACCAACTGGAATGAAGGTGTTTTGTCATAAGAATCAAGTCCTTCTCGTGTTTTATTACGTGGTAGACTTTAACCCGCTCACCCCCTGAGGCTCTGCTCTACTTTCACTTTGAGGGTAAACGTTGTAACAACCACGTTTGAGTTGTGATATCAGTTTGTGTAGTACGGGCAGAACGGTTGTTTTTCATACGCTGGTCAGGTTATTTTTCACATTGAGGTGTTTATTTCACTACTTTGTCTATTTGCATCTGTAGGTTTCGCCTAAATTCACCAAAGGTTAACGTTAGAGAATACCTCAAATGCATTTTGAATATAACTTTTCAGAAAACTTTTAATTCAAAACTGGGGATGTTTCATCGTGATACCTATTTTTTTTTACCTTAATCACCTGTAGTGTCTTCAAAATGTTTCAAGGCCGTTTTCTCTAAATGAGATCAGAAGTCTCCTCCTCAGAAGCTCTGACTTCAGCAAACGTTCCACTTTCATTCCTCTCTTCTGAAGCTTTTTACAGAAGGGTTGGTTCATATATTATTCATAGCCTGATTCATGCAACATTTTACGCCTAAAAACATGACAAAAATTGATTTGTTATGGCTGTTGACAGTATTTTATGATTTTAGGAAAGAGAAATCCAAAAGTCCCTCTGTAAAAACATTTGACTTTGATGTGTTAACGAAATGAAACAATAATTTAGAACATAGCTTTATCCAACGTTAAGATTTCTGTTCTGGAAATATACACAATAAATGATCACTTTTAATAAGATAATTCCTTATTTGAGTATTTCAACATTTCGTCCTCCTGGACTCAAGAATGAACTGATTAGATTTTGGAGGTTAAAAGTCAAGGTCACAAAACACGTTCAAGGCCATAACTCAATAATTAATTTGTTAATTAGAACAATTTCAGGATGAATTGATGACGCGATGATGTTTTGTACAGACATGAATGTAAACAGAAAACTTGACTGTTTAACTAAATTATTAATAATAATAAATTGGGTTTCCCGGAGTCGCATGGCCTTCCTCGTCACGTGACCTGCAAAGACGAAGGCGCAGAACGGCGCATTAAAAACAAGCGTGGCAACAATATGTGGTAAGCAACCTGTTGAAGGCATTATCTAGCGTGGAATGTCGGGGGCGGGGTTTGAGAAGTTTATTGGGGTTGAGGTCAGATGTGTGTTTGCACTCACCTGTGGAACTACATGCACATGTGTTCACATGCACATTAGAGCTAATAAATACCATATTCTTTATGTGTAGTGGCTTGATGTCATCAGTGGATCTGACACTCTGGGCTGCTGTTTACTTCCAGGCTGTCCACTCTGCTGAGCGGCCTGCTGGGGGGTCTGGAACTAGCTGAAATTGTCACAATTATATGTCTCATGATCTTTACAACTGGAATCTGTGTTCTGTGAGACAATTTGAGTCTGAATGAAGGTAATTGGTGCCAAATTCTTATTGCAGTTGGGTAGCAGATTGAAAATGGTCTGGTTTGTCCTCACCATAAATATTCTGCAAGGATGCGTTTCTGCCAAACTTTAAGCCCGACAGCAAACTCTCCATCACTCCCACCAAAACCATCAATTGGAGACGAGCGCCACTCACAAAACTAACAGACTCCAGCCCCTCTACACAAGCCCCTGCCGGTCCTTCCCAGACTCTGGAGCAGAAAGCTGGCGGTGTAAATGACAGGAAGCCGGCTGATAAAAGACACCGGAGGGCAGTAAAGTTAGTTCACTGATGTCGAGAATCTGTTTCTTTCTGCCTGTCTCTATTTAAACGACAACTCCTCCATCACTCTCCTTCTCTGTCAGATTGCCAGAAGCCCAGGGACGAGTTTGACTCCTGGTTGTGTTCAAGGGTCACTCCGCCCCCGCAGTGCCAGCGCGCCCCGCAAACACCGGGTGAACCACCCTTAGGAAGACCTGGAGGTCAAACAGGTGGCGGGAACACGGGGAAACCAGGGTTGTAAACAAAACGTGAGCTCAAGGCTGAAATAACTTAACTTAGTCTCACAGGTAACGTCAAAAAATGTATGAGTAAAAGGAACAAGTAGGATAAGCTATCTTAGATTTCCACCTTTTGGCTTGAATTGGAAGACAATTTGCGGCGTCAACAATAAGTAACAAATAATACCAAAAGAATCCCATTGGTATTATGTCATAGTCCAATTAAATTGCCTCAAGAAAAGGAACAATTAGATTGAAGGTACAACCAGGGTGCCTTAAAACGTCGTCATATAGGTTTTGATATTGAAGTTCGAAAAATATCTGGAATTTGTTCAGTTTTTGTGTTTTATTATACTATTATTTTACATCCCACGACAATAAACATTTGTTTGTGCGTGAAATGCGTAGCTTACAGTCCGCTGGGTGGCTGGCGGCAGTACGTTACAGTACCTTTGGGGCTGTGATCATCATTCTAACCCAGAAAAAAAAACATATTCATGCAGCTTCAGATTTGAGGGTTGCCGTGGGAGAAAAAAAAATCAGTTGAGCAACTTTCAGTAAATACTAATTCAATTACAAGTGGTTGGACGCCGAAAAATAATGTCATGTGTGCTGACACCATACAGCAATTCCTCTGAGAACCTTGTTTACAACAACTAGTTTACACATTTCATTTTTTGCTGCAAAATTGTAGTATTTGTTCCTTTTAAAAGGCATTCCAAAGGTCTTAAATACCTTAACACGTGCAGGTACCTCTGGTATGTGCTTTTTACACTAACTAGCACGGGGCAACACATGTGTACAGGCAGGGAGAAGCAAGGAGATGCAGACGCACACAATAAGGGGAAAGCAGGAAGTAGAATCTCTGCATACATTTCAATCTACAGCCAAAGGCTACAAAGAGCAACCATATATCTCCCTGGAGGCCTGCTGGTTGTTTTTGTGATAACTCAAAAGGTCAAAGTTTGGTAGAATCTTTCTTAAGTGCGTTTGGATCAAACGTTAGTTTGCATTTTGCTAACTCACCACTTCTTCTTTTATATCATCTGAAAAAAAAATAACACTGTAGGTGTTGTAAAATGTGAAATCACCCCTTCCTGTTTGCAAGAACATTTTTCCTGCAAAGATCTTCTTGACTCACATGCTGTAAAAGCAGACGTAAAACAGACTTTTGCATGATAAATATTACAGGCCACAAGTACTGCTACGGCGTAAGGTGAGATGGCACAGGGCTGATGGGATATCGGACGAACAACCTAATATACCGACACTCAGTTGTGCTGTCAAAGCCAGCCAAAACATTCAGTGACCTCTGACCCCGCCTCGCATCCTGATGGGGCTGTGAGTAGAAGAAGCTGACCTTCACCTCTGCCTGCTAGAGAGGAATAGTGGACTCTCTCTGTGTTGGAGAAAATAACGTTTGTGATTAAAAGAAGCACATCGCCAACACGTGTTATTTTTAACTTCTGCTTTTTTTGAGCGACTTCTAGTAACTTCATATCCTCCTTATCCATTGCCGATAACGTGTCCTGCATTTTTCATTTTCCACATGAGGTTGAGCCAGTCGCATCGACTTCAGTCTGCAGAGGGGAACGTGTCTTTCCTGGAAGAGGAGGGGGCGGATCCAGGAACGGGGGCAGCGACAACCTAGCACTCATTTTAGGAATGCCACACAGTCTGGGAGCTGTGATCACACCCCCCTCGCTCAGCCCTGGGCAGGGGGCGGTTGGGTGCAGGGCAGCAGAGGGAAACATGAGGGGGAACAAGCATTCTTTCATTTGAACTTCTCACTCAGCTTTTAGAGCTCATGCCTCAGGTCACCGAGTCTAGACGGAATAAAGTGGAAAATGGTAAATAAAAGTGATAATAACAAATCTAGCTGCAAGTCAGTGGATTTAAACTGGTAGAATGATGCACATGAATAACATATAGAAAAGAGTTTGAAGCTGAAGAACAGTCTGAGTTACAGTGATCGTGACCAAGCTGGTGCAAACAGATCAATGTGTCCTCAAACAGCGGTTTGTTAGATATCTTACATAAAGTTATTGTTTTTGGTACATTTTCCTTGCTGAACACAGCCCTGCTGTGTTTACTCAACAAAAGTAGTTGGTTAGGAGGTTGAGGAAAAGATCGTGGTTTAGGATAAAATAACTACGGAAGTGACGTTAATTAAGTTTGGAAGCTACATGACAAATAATTCAATGTTGACTTCTGATCAGGTGATTTTTTTTTATCTTAGTAACCATTGTAAACATGAGTTTATGGTCTCAATCTCTAATTTCAAGTCTTCTTCAATACGGCGTGATGTTCATTTAGAGTGATGCTCCCATTTAGAGTCAAATAGACTATAAAGCAGGGTATCCTTTAGGGCGGGGCTTACTGTGATTGACAGGTCGCTATCGTGGCGTTGTCCGGTCTGGGAGTTGTCTGTGTGTTCATTGTAGACCTTTTAATCCTTTCACAGTGTGTTTTTTAATTCATGAAAGAAAAACGTCTTATTATTTGTACTTTTCTCCATCCTCTCACGCTAAAAAAAACAAGATGGCGGGGACTAAAATGCCGAACTCACGGCTTCAAAACCAAAGTCCACAAACCAATGGGTGACGTCAAGGTAACTACGTCCACTTTGTATATATATTGTCTATAATCCCTATGCGGACTTATACAATCTTTGGGGGTGGTGTTTCATACTGACCAGACTATTTTTCTTTGCATCTTTCATACACCCCTAATTTAACGGAAGTACAAAACTAAATTGCTCGAGCATCCCTTCTTCTTCTTCTTTTTCTTTGCCATTCAGTATTTCGCAGATTTCCTGCGGTAAAGCCAAACAGACTTTGTGGACTTTGAGTCATGTGTGTGGGAGAAGTGTTTTCACAAACAGCTGCTAATGCAAGGCTGGTCTGCTGGTCTGCTGAGGTTTAGACGCTGCGGTGCTCAGACCTCTGAAACCTCTTCACTGAATGTGATCGCTGTATGTGTGGAGGTAGTTTCTTAAAGGTGCGCTTGGTTTTAACGTTGACACAGAAAAGACCAGGACAGAAACAGTCAAACTTGTTTTATTCCTCTAAAAGATGAGCGCAGTACAACAGTACAGCACTTTGCGTTTTCCTCAGACTTGCGTTGTCTATCGCAACCTAAATAATTCAGTTTGGTGTTGTATTGAGAAGCTTTGCAACAAATAGAATAATAAAAAAGCATCAGACTTCAGATGCAAGGTTTCGGATGACGGATTAAAAAACTGCCAACGAAAATAAACGTCTGCATGTCTGCTGCTTGGGATAGTAACTGCAAAGAACTTCCATTGATAGTCTTTGGTAGCGACTGATAGCTAACGGGAGAAACAAAAGCACTTTTCCTCTTCCTGTTTTGGTCGGTTGGCAACTGCTGACACACTTCCTCCGGGCCGCGACCCGAGCCTTCGGTTTCCCCGAGAGATCGTAGCTGGTCGCAGACAGAGTTGCATCGTTAAAGCACAAGCAGTAGAAAACACTGTACATCTACATTCATCTAAAGTTGAGTTTAATAGGAGAAGAAATTATGGATTTAAGCAGCCATGTATGATCTTGGTGAAAGCATTTGTTCTGAGTAACAAAAGCAGAACGAGCTTAAACTCTGTGATCACCATCATGACAAGCAGTCAGGAATAAGAACATCTGCTGTAAAATACCTAATTAACAAAAATACAGAACGCTGTTTTTCTGCTTCAGGAGCCGGATGAGGATTAAGTCCTGGCGGCGTCCTGGTCTTAAATAAACCCCCCATGTCCTTTCCGCCTCATCATATCTAAAGCGCAACGGTCACCATGCCCCCAGGATAATTCAATATTTACTCTCCAGTTTACCAGCAGCAGCCTCTCCATGCTTGTGTAGTTATGAAAGTGAATTTGGCTGCAAGTGTGTGAAAGTGTTTGCTTAGTGGTGAAACGTAGTGCAACCAGAAGCTGGGCCTCGGAAGGATTAGGTTAAAAAAAAAAAGCTGCGTTGTATTGAAATCAACTTTAAACACATAATACATAATAGTATGGTTCTTTAAACTGAGATATAAGGGGCGGTGGAATAGATAATACGTAATAGTATGGTACTTTTGCAGTAGTTTTCGTGGGGTATCCCATTCAAACAACGACAGGATCATTTGTTTTATCGCTTGCAAATGTTGGAAAACAGGACATTATTCTCGTGTTGCTGTGACACCGAATGACGGCAGGCTTCCTGAAATATCAAATGTAAAAGCTGCACCGGCTCCACGACGTGCTTTTTATCAGTTCCTTTATTGTGTCTCCCTGCGTGTTCCCTCGGTTAGCCCTTTGTCCTGCTGATAAATCCCCCGCAGCTGGCACTTTGCACATGTAGACACTCTCTTATCTCTGCACAAACAGGGGTCAGGGGTGCTCATGCTGCTCTCAAAGCACACTCAAATGTTCCAACCAAAATATTGAGTCCGGCTCTCTTTTGTTTGATTTTTATGCCATGGTGGTGGATGTCATTAAGCCCCAGTTCAAAGTAACTTGTCACACAGGCCAGGCCGGCGGCCGTTCGCGCCTCCGGCCAAAATAGCCGTGAAGCTTTCGCTTATCGTCCACACGTGTGTGACACTTTTACAGCGGAGGCCTCTGAGGGAAGCCACCTGTTGCGGCTGCCCACGTGTTATGATTCAGGCAAATGGTTTTTCCAGTGAAGATGATTTTAGCTGTTGCTGAGTGATATGCCTCGGGACTCTTCTTTTTGGTGATCCATTACATGCTTAGCTATTTGCTGAGAACATTCTCTGACTAAATCTCCAAACATTAGATACTAGAGATATTCTTTTATTAGTCCCAAAGGGAAAAATGTACAGGATTACAGCAGCTAATGGGGTAAAGTGCACACAAGAGACAGGCCCCTACTTTGATCCAGACTTAAATATCTCAAAATCTACTGGATGGATTATGTCATTTTCTGCAGTCATTGTTCCCAGACAATAAATACTAATAACTGATGCTCCTCTTGCTTTTCAACCAGTCCAACATCAGGTCAAATGTTCAATTCATCAAGTGCTTTGCAAACAAATACCTGAAAAAAAGTAGAACCTGTTGACTCGTCCACCAAGTCCCTGCGGGAACGTTCCCGATTGCAACATTCGCAATACAAACTGTGACAGCGACGGGATGTTTATTGTCCCAGATAGCGGAGGTGGTCCTGATGAAAACACACAAATGATCAAATTCCAAACAGGAATTGCTGTACTTTGCTGGTGCGTGGGCGTGCGTCTGTGCTTTGTGATCATGTCTGAGCTTACTCTGTAATTGCAGCCAGACAGAGGCTGAGGCCTTTAACCTCAGGGGCCTCTTCGGTTTGAGCAAGAAGTAAAAAAAAGGGCATCCATGAGGCTGAGAAAGAGAAACTTTCTTATAAAGTTAGGAGCTCGAATTAGATTGCAGATCGAGTAAAACGCAAAGCCGAGTAGAGGTTATGAGAAGAAGGCTCATCAAAATAAGTTGTCTGGGTTTAAATCCCCCTTGATCCGCTCTGAATCTTTGTTACGTGGGTTCGCTGCCTTTTGAAGGAGCTTCAAAGGGAGAATCGGCTGCGCTGTGTAGGAGGAATCCGAGTGATTCATGTTTCTCTTCCAGCAGACGGGCTGCCTCTTGCAGACTTGCCACATATACAGGAAGTTGAAACCATGGCAATGGAGCCTTGTGCAACGCGTGACGTGAGTAGTCCCCCACCCCACAAACCCCCCAACCCCCCACCCCCCGACCGCCTGCATGAGCCTGTGTCTATTTAATAGCCGGCTGCCCTACGTTGCACAAGACGTTTCATTGTTTTCCACAGAATATGCTGCTGTTGTTTTTATTTTATTTTAACAGAAAAACATGGTCGGACAGAAGAGAAACGTACTTCCAATCTTCTGTATGTTTGCACAAATGGAAAATTGACAATAAAACTGACTTTGACTTTGTCTTTGGTAATGGCTTTCACAAACTTGTTCTGCTTCTTGGGGCCATTAATGAATTGGAATAAGACTAAGAGCATTTTTAAAAGACGCATGTCAGGGGGCGGAAATTAAACGCGTGTTGCTGGACCTTTTGTCAGATATCATAAGAAGCGTTGTGTGAGGATGAGGATGCAGAAGGACATTCACAGCCTCCAGCTCACACTGAGAATGGCCTTCACAGTCAATTAGGAAACAATGTGTGTGTTCATAGATTCTGGATGTTTCAATGAGTGAATTTTAAGAATCATGTGACAACAAGCACTTCTTATTCCTAGTATTTGTGTGTCTTTAAACCTTTCTGGAGGGGGATCTTTTAATACAACTATTCCACAACTTGTGGAGCTGCATGTTCTTGACACGCCTGACTCCCATCAGTAGCCCGACTGTTCTCTCCGTGAGCTTTGGCTCGGTGCCGGGAAACTCAGACATGCATTAGCACACTGCACTGGCCGTCCTCTGTTGCCATTGGTAACTTCGGATAGCAAGATCTCTCTCTCTCTCTCTCTCTCTCTCTCTCTCTCTCTTGCAGCTCAGGAGCGAAGCGTGCGTCCGCATGTGTGCGTCATTGTTCGCGTACGCCTGCAGCGTCTCGTTTCTCGTGGTAACGGGACGATGAAAACACGAGACGTGGCGTCGGACGTCTTCGTCACGCTTCACTGCGTGTGAAACCAACGTTTGGAACGTTCGGCCAGGTGACTAAAATCCGGAAAAACCAACCAGACGTGAACGAGCAATGGGAGCAGAAACACGCCTTTTTTTAAGTGAGGCGACAGGATCGACGGGCCTTGCTTCGGGCGATGGAGCGCAGCAGCTTGTTTGCATGCGGAGATTGAACAGATGTTGTTTTGGTTGCCAGTGACGGGGTCGATGTCTCACTCCGCCATCCCCCAGCTGAATTATTGATAAAGTGCCCTAAATACCAAAGCTCTGACCCCTCCCCTCCCCAGCTTGTGATCAGCCACTCGCTGGCCTTTTAATAAAGAAGGCCGAAGGGGGGGTTACATTCCTCATCTGGTGATCAGGTGACTGTTGTCGCTCAGCCCCTCCAGCATGTGACCCCCCATCCCCAATCCAGCCACACCATCAACCTGAGAAAACTGTCACATGGCTGCCTTGACTTCTTGTTTGCTTTACACCTGACTCGCTTTGACTCCTGTTTGATCAGGTGGTACTCTTTTTACATTTTGTTTTTTTTGCCTGCTTATTTCTCAGAATCTTTGTGTTTGCCGTTGTTGTGTCGGAGCAGATTTGTTCTGTTTTGCGCGAACATTTTGAGCACGGCGTTTATCTCGGCAGTTATAACTGGGAGACCCGTATTTGCATTGAAGCGGCAGCCGCCCCAGAGCAGCTTCAGCAATCCTCTTTATAATACTGCTGAGCGTAGTAACTCGAGGCCTGCGGTGAGCTTTATCCAAATCCATGCATCGGTGACGACAGTGTCATATTAGCGCGACAGATCTGGTTCTAATTTAAGCGTGAGCTTTGACACGCGGCACCAGGTTGGTTTCATACTGGTTTAGAGGAGCACACTGGAGCTCGTCTTTATGGTGGGGGCTCTGAGGCTCAAGCCCGGAATGTATGACATGTTGAAATGTCCGAACCAAGATGGCAGACTTTATACATATATCTCCTTTAAATCTTGACAAACGCAGCTCTCAGACCACATCCACTCTTTCTTACCTTTCAATTGCCTTTGTTAGTCTTTTATCATGTTAAGTCAACATCTGAGTATCTCGGCATTTGAGTCTTATTTTAGCCACAAAAAAAAACTCCTCACCTCCTCTCTTCTCTCTTTCTGCCCGCTTGTTGTCATTGTTAACTCTGACTTAAGTGAGTTAACCCGAGTCCTCCTGACTGATCGTTGTTTGATGCCAGCGAAGTCCCAATATGGTGGCGCACTATAATATTTCCTCTCCTCTTAAACTTATTTGTAGTCGTCTTTCGTCATCAACAACATTGCAAGTTGATATCGTCACAGTGGGTTTAAGAGACGCCTTTATCGTCTCGTCTTTGTCTCGTCTTGTCTCGTCTTCTTGGTCTCGTCTTTGTCTCGTCTTCTTCGTCTCGTCTTCTTTGTCTCGTCTTTGTCTCGTCTTTGTCTCCGTCTCGTCTTTGTCTCGTCTTTGTCTCGTCTTTGTCTCGTCTTCTTGGTCTCGTCTTTGTCTCGTCTTCTTCGTCTCGTCTCGTCTTCTTTGTCTCGTCTTTGTCTCATCTTCTTCGTCTCGTCTTCTTCGTCTCATCTCGTCTTCTTCGTCTCGTCTTTGTCTCGTCTTCGTCTCGTCTTCTTCGTCTCGTCTCGTCTTTGTCTCGTCTTTGTCTCGTCTTTGTCTCCGTCTCGTCTTCTTCGTCTTCGTACACCGGTACAAATACAACACTTATCGTACACCTGTTCGTTCTAAAGGTGCCCTCACAGTGAGACACAAAGAGTTCGGGTTTGCATTCTGAGCGATGTAATGAGCCGGAGCTCAGTCTGCCTTTGCCGAGCCCTCGTCACTCGTTGGTTCATTGTTTCAGTTCGACGGGGTGATTGTGCTGCATTTTTGTTTTTCCACTCCTTCTCTGGGACAAAAAGATTGCAGCCACATTGCAGCGCTCGACCCTCGACAACTGAAACCGTATCCGTCTGTTGAAAGGCTTGGATTTGGAGTTCAAAGAGATCTGCGTGGTCATCATGGGACCTCTTCGGGACCCTGCTGTGAGAGCATTGGTGAGCTCTGGCTTTAATTGCGCCCCTGAGCTGCCAAGCTCACCTGGGATGACCTGAATCACACACGATTTATTTTGGTCCAACAAGCCAAAGTGGCCAAGAGCGAGATCCAAGTTGCGCTATTTGATTTCCACGGATTACGTTGAGTTGGTGCTGGGAGACTTTTCTGTTTTGATACGTCCTTTGGCACTTTAGAATGAATATGAATATTAAAGTTGACATTGGGGTTTGTGACATGCACCCAAGCAGCACCTTCAAATGCCACAAATGGTGTTCGGTTTACTGTCGATGATTTGAATGTCAGTTTCTGTGTTGAGTTTCTAAACAGCTGCAAGGACATTTTTGGGGGGCCTTAAAGGAAATTCAAAACCTTCCAAATCTCCAGCAATCGTCAAGAAAAGTGCTTTATCTCAGCATCGAAGGAGAGTTTTGGGCATCTTGAGTATAAATTAACTGGAGGGGAACAAAAGAACAGAAGTATTTGGGCTGTTCTGATATCAAATATCAAATAAAAAAAAACTAAATACTAATGATAATAAACTTGATTTATATTGCACTTTTCAAAACAAAGCATCATGAGATAGAAAAGGCGGACAGAAAATAATTTAAACCATTTAAAATAGTTTCAAAGTTACACAACATTGAGCAAAGAAGCGACATATGACCACAAAAAAAAACGTATTATATCCAACCAATGGGTAAAAAAAATGAACACACACACACACACACACACACACACACACACACACACACACACACACACACACACAAACACCGAGTAGAAACAGAAAAGAGTCTGCCGTCCCTAGATGTTAGATATTTTTCAGTTTCGGCTCCACAGCTGTGAGGCTGCTTTAGTCTTTGCTGTGGTTTCTACGTAGGAGACAATAGTCAATTTCTCACCGCACTCTTTCGGGGTTGCTGAGGCGCGTCTACGTCAAACTCTTGTGGTTTCTTTGGAACCCACCACACGAACAAAATGGAGGTCACATTACAGCGAAATAGCTGAGTTGCCAATTGTTTTGGTTTCCCCCCTCAGCCTCTTCCAGATAATTTGCCGTCATGAGAGCAGCTGCTGTGAGACATAATGGATGACATCGTTAATACAAAGCTTTGCAGTCGGGGGAGAAACGGGAGCTAAATGCTAACGGAGACGGATCGATTACATCAGTTTTGCATGTGAAAAGCTGATCTAGTCAACAACGTGATCAATCACGGCCTCGGGAGCCTCTCCTCTAAGGCCCCGGATCAAACCCCACTGTGATTAGAACAACAGCTCGAGGGACAAGGTGTGACCACACCCACTATTCTCTTCACACCAGGCCGAAGAATGCCAACGATACTTACACTCACCTACTTCTGACGGGAAGCAAAGACTCAAACTCCTGGGTCACATTAGAAGTGTTGTGTAATACCAGCGGGCCTGCTTCTCGGAAAAGAAAGGTTGGCCCGGCACGAGAGAGAGAGAGAGAGAGAGAGAGAGAGAGAGAGAGATAGGGAATAGAAACACGTGTGAGATTATTTCAGAGCTTGACTGATAAGGGAAAAGATTGCAACGGCTATGATGAGTTGTTTGCTCATATTAGGGAGTTTATACTGTATTCATACGATATTAAGAGCACAGTAAACATTCAACGAACTAATTATCAATCATTTGTATGATTTAAACCGGATATCGGTGATGTGTTATAAATTGTGAAGACAAGATCATCTCTGCAGAAGCAGAACGATGTCTTTGTGGTTAAAACTTGCTACCAGTTATTTTCACTGGTGACTTATCTGTAAATTGCCTTTTTTTAAATCAATCGCTTGGTCCACAGTTTGGGTTTGTGCTCCAATGAGTTGCCCGAGCGGCAGTATGAGCAGAACTACTATGAGTTCAATGTTCAAGTAATTTGTGGCTCTGAATTGCCAAAAATATAACTGTAGATTTAAGCCAGGACCTCTTGGTCGTGAACCATTACTTTAGTCTATAAAATGTCCTGATAATTGAAATGGGTGTTTTTAGTAGTGTTTATATTTCAGCGTGACATCTTAAGATGTGCTGGTTCTTTTCCCATCGGTCCAATATACAAACATATTTTGATGTAACAGGCAACATATAAACTGCAACCAGCAAGCATTTGGCCATTAATCTGGATAAATAACCTTTAAATGCCAATTATTTGTCAACCAATTGATTAACTACATATTTCAGCAGAGTTCATAATATAAACACTATACTGTCCTTGTTTTTAAACAACCTGAATTATCCATTCTTCAGAATTATTTAAAAAACATTCTGCCTTCATATTCATGAGGATCCTTCATGACGTCACATGAACACTACATATACATCAGCAAAGAGCAACATTTCATGAGCACCTGCAATGACTGAAACCAAGAGACGAGATGCAATGCAAAAAGTTTTTTAATGCAGTAATTAAGACTACATGGAGAGCGACAACAAATTAGAAGAAAAGCGTCTTTACATGTGGACATATACAGCGACTCCGAAGCAGAATACAAATAAATAAAAAGATTATATTTAAATGGTCGGCCCCCTTCCCCCCTATTCATTTACAGAAATACTGGACGTCGCCAACGCACGTCGTCTCGGACGGTGGGCGAAAGATTTGCTATCAATCTTAAATCCTCTGCAATAATTAATTGGTGCCAAAATAAGCTCGTCGTGAACTCCGTCTCCCACAAGTCAATGCAGCATCGCCAATGATACAGACCTGCTGTAATAAAATAGGAGATTATGTGCTTAACTTCAGCCTATATACAAGAGTGGACTTGGTGGTGTCCTGTGTTACCATGAAGCATTGTGTGCTTGTTTGTAGCTATTGAACACTACACATGAGCTCTTATATGCATGTATCTTTATATATTATAACTTATTGGGCTGGGTGGTTGATTCAGATAAGTTGGGGGAAGAGTTCATTGGCGAACATGTCGTCCCAGGTGCTCTCTGAGCACAGGGGCGAGGACATGTCGCTGAAAGGGGAAGGGGAGCCTTCGTATCCAGAGTCGCTGTAGGTGTCCGCAAGACAGGGTTCCTTATCCAGGCCGCTGAGGGCAGTGGGGGAGACTCTGGAGAAAAGGTCATCCAATGGACTGTGAGCGTCACAGCTGGGGATGACCACCTCCTCCGGCTCGTCTTTGACGCAGACCGTCTCCTCCTCGACCACCACCACGTCGTCATCCTGGACGACGAGGGGGAAGGCAGCCTCGTCGCTCTTTTTCTCATCCACCTCCTCCTCGTCGTCCTCGTCCTCCGTGTCGCTCTCCCAGCCGTCGCACTGCCCGCCACTGCCGTCCACCTCCTCCACGGCCTTTGTGTAGATGTGGTCAAAGTGGATCAGTTCATTAAGGGCCTCCAGCTTAACTGGTGGGGCCCCCAGAGGCGCAGGTGTGGCGGCAGGTACTGCGTCCCCCCCTCCGACCAGCAGCACCTGCGGCTCCTGGCACTCCTGTTCACAAGACTTGAGGAACAGCTCTGGGTCAAGGATGTCCAGAATGCCCATGAGCAAATCAGACTAGTGGGGGGAGAACGGGGGAAACAAGATTAGCCCAGTGACCTATGACCTGACTGGTGGTTATTACAGCGCTTAGGAAACTGGATTTTAGAGCTCACAGACGAGACTCACCTCATTGTCTGTAGTGTCAGGATCATCTGTATCCATTGAGAAGTCTTCAGATTTGGGGACTGCTGGGCCTGCACCTGCTGCGGAGGCACACGTAGCCTGAGTGCTGCAGACTCAGAAGACCCGATCCCTAAACCTGTGTCGTTCCCGGTGGATAACAAACTCTGAACCTGTGAAACGAAAAGAACGGGAATTAAGATGGCGCCACTCGAAAGATCCGACATTCACCACCACAAGGCGACCCCCACTCCCACTCCCCCGTCTGCGGCGTTACAAACGTACCTCCTCCTTTGAGTCGAGGGTGTCCAGCCCAAGTCTCTGTCTCAGTTCCTCATTTTCGTTCAGTAGGCCACTCGATTTTTCCCGAAGTAGCCTGTTTTCAATGTGAAGTTTCTGGTTCTGCAGGACAAAAAAAAAAATGTTTGTTTATAACTGAAACTGTCAACGGCTCATGGGGAAGTGATGCATGAAGGACACAAACCATTAACAGGAAATGAAACTGGAGGGTGGGTGGGGGGGGAGGTGGGGCATTTGACGTTGGTAAAGAAGATTAATGCAATTATTGTAGTGTGAAGTGTCTAATAATTAGAAATGGAATGATTACGGTGATCTGTGGAGTGGGGATATGTCGTATTTGTACGTCAGATGGCATATGGGTGAAGGTGGGTTGGGTGTTGAATGAGGCCCTTCATGCCAACGTCCACCCCCAGTCCTAAAAATCATTAAAAAAAAAAAATATATATATATATATACTTAATAATTACCTCCAGTTCCAACTCCAGGACTTGCTGTTCCAGCTCCCCCATTTTGGCTTTTTTCCTGTCTCTGGCTGTCTGAGCTGCGACTCTGTTCTTGAGTTTTCTTGAGGGGGGGGGGATAAAAACAGGAATTTAGTACACATTCTTTCCGTGATGCTGACTAAGCCCCCCTGACACCGACTGGAGTTCACAGTACTGCGCAATCACCGGCCATGTTGCTGCCACGCAGGCAGACCAGGACACCGGGATCCTGCAGTCAGATGCCTCAGATAAGCGGTTTGACGAGCCGGACCTAAGTCCAGAGGCGAGTCAGGGACGACGTGAAAGCAAATTAACCCCCGTTTTAAACCGTTTATATGACCTACTTATGATATTAGGAGATTTAACAGTGACGCAATTCTTTTTTTTTCTGGCTGTAATTTAAATGGCAAATCAAAGAGTGTTGGGAGGGGGATCAATATCTTTGGGCGTGTCCCCCGTTGGCAATTCGTTGAACAATAGCCGTTTTTTTTCGCCCCTCCGTAAATTATGTTAAACAAACGGGTGTTTTGTGAGAGACTAACCTGCGAAGGGCTTTCTCCTCCGGACTCAGGTGTGTGAGCCTTTGTCGCTTCCGGACCGGCGGCCCAGCGGACGAGTTGGAGTCTGAATCCGACGACGCCGGGCTGGACGGCGGCAGGAGGACGGAGATGGGCCGGTTGTAGCCCACCTGTGAGAGGCCGCTCTGTTTCCCGGATATCAGGAGCACTTTGTGGGGCCCCGCGGACCCGGCTGTTACCACCACCATGTCGGGGTGTCAAATAATGGGGTATCCTTGTTGAATTTAGAGGTAACCTGAGGGTTTCCCTGCTTGCCCGATCGCCGGCAATTCACAACTGTTGAACAAGAAGGGCTGCGCCTGCGTCCTTTTTCTACTGTCGTGGTGACAGCCGATTGGCTCCCGGCGGCTGTGACGCAGATTTTTTACGCGCTGTGATTGGCCGCCGTGCAAGATGAGAGATTTGCATCCAAATGACCCAGAAGTTCCTTGTATGTGTAGTTTCCCATCAAGACTCGGTGTTCATTTCTGTTTCATTGTGTCATTTCCATTGTATTATACTATATTCTATCGGCGTGGGACCCGCGAGCCAGACTTGGCTAGGATTTGAAGTGTGTGCTCAGGTCCTTGTTTCCAGGTGTTGCATCAGGTTTTACCCACACAGACTTGCTCACATACACTATAAAGCTGTAGTACTTCCCCTTTATTGATTGTGGAGCTGTGCCATTGATTTGGAGTTTCTTGGAACCACCGTATCATTTTTATTTCATCCACTAATGCTATTTACAACTCCTGTCCTGTAATAAAAAAACAGCCCTTTGTGTTTGTTTTAAGATAAATAAATGACATTGTTTCATATGTTATATCAGCTGACGCTATACACATAAATGCCACAATAGTGCAACAGGTCTCACATTGGTTTTGTTTTTCAGTAAAGGAAATATTAAACTTCAGTTGTATAGTTCCAGTGCTGCCAGTTGGGCCTCATTGAGACATGTCATGCTAGCTGCCCTTTGTCTTGCACGTCATAATTTCCTCATTCTTTCCTATGAAGGAGTTTAATCAAACACACAGAACAAGCTTTACCACTCTGATGGCTTTGCCCGAAGGGCTCGTTTCATATTTCCTTTAAAAGACTGTCGGAGTTATGTGTTTGTCAGCTTCTCGTCTGTGAAATGATCCCTTTAATTTTTTTATTTTCCTCAACTGAAGGAGGTTTCATATTTTTTTCTACAAAAATATCTCAATGCCATTATTATGTTACTATCAGCATATTGCATGATTAAAAAAAATCAATTATACTTTAAATGAAACAGGAAACATGTGACAGTGCCATAGATTATTGTTCAGAGTTTGCACTCTTGTATTCCCCCTGTGGATCATTAATTTATGCACATATAATAAAAAATACATTTACATTTTGTTTATTTGTTACAGTGTAACCAAGTAGCAAAATAACAAAACATAAATACATCTCTGTTACATTTGAGTTCAGATGTTATCATATTGAACTTCATATAAAGTAGGTCTCAAAGGTGTGTGTAGTGAAACTGGGGTTAGCTTGACCCATAAAGAGTCAAACACAACACAAAACAGAACATGTGGATGCGGTGACAGCAATAACCACGATGTTGCTCAACTTGTAACGCAACAAGGGACTGAATTGATCCGTTTACTTTAGGTATTGAATGTAGAGCCACGGGTTGAATGATATCATTTGATGCGATAGAGCATAGTTTACAACTTTGATAACAGGACTTTGCATTACTACTACTACTACTACTACTACTACTACTATTACTATGAATGTGCCATCGTAATAAAACTCCTCAGGTGGCTTTCAACATTTTGTCTTCGAGCAGCTATCTATCGTTTCAGATAGAGATGTCGACCCCCCTCCTCCCCAAGCCTCAGTCAGAAACTGTCAAAAAGCGCATTACGCAAGTTCACAAGTACTCTCTCTTTCTGGAACTCTTCTTTGTACTCAAACAGGAATTCACATTTTATTTGGCCACCCGTTACTTTACGGCCTTCAGGCCCTGTGGCCCTGTCGTCTCTCACCTCCGCAGGAGTAACGACAGGAGCGAGAGCAAACAGCGGCCTGTTTGCTGAGCTTTACCGTCATGGCAGAATCAACATCTGAGTGTTGTGAGAGCAGCCGTTTATGACGGTGTGTGTGTGTGTGTGTGTGTGTGTGTCACAGTGACCTGTAGTATTAAAGAAAGACACAGGGTTTGAATTATTTTATTTGCAGCAATACATCAAACAGGTAAAACACCCGGGGTCACATGACTGAAAGTTTACACTCTGACTTGTCACATGGCTGAAAGCACATAATGCCTTTAAACTTCCCAGTGAACGTTTCCTATTTTTCAAGTTTCTTTATGTCACTCGAGCGAGCGAACAAGCGAAGGTGGTTTATATTTATATTATTTTACACTTCCCTCTGGCCACAGGATGAAACGCAGTTAGTTATTTTTGACCTGGTAAGTCGGTTGGGGATCCCCCGTCGAGCATGAGGCAAGTGTCGCATTTACCGTCAGTGAAGCGACCTCCCAAATGTGTGCAGCGCTCACGTTATGTCAAGCTCTGAGTGGGATATGTGTGACAACGGAGGAGTATTTTAAATATTTCTGCAAAATAGCCAGAGGGATTTTTCCTTCAATATATATATATCATACTTAAGTACTACATTCTGTGCAAAGCCTATATCTCACCAAACTGGAAAAAAAAATATGTTTTAAAATACAAATCATATGTTAAGTCCACATTGTTGTGGGATAAGTATTCAAATATTTTACTTAAATACGAGTAGAGACATCTCACTATACAAATATTCTATTACAATTAAGTCCTGCACACAATTGTACTTAAAGGTATAGTGTGCAGCATTTAGGGAGGTCGTTTGGCAGAATTATATAATTTGATATTATGAATTATGTTTTCTTTTGTGTGTAATAGCTACATGAAAATACAAATTGTGTTTTTGTTATCTTAGAGTAAGACTTTATGTTGGCATTATATTACAGGACCATTATCATTGAAGCATGTAAACTACTTGTTTGTGGGGGACTTTTAACAAGTTATGAAACCGTATCAACTTAACTCTCAGACCTCTGCTGCAGTAAAAGGAGAGATTTTCCAAAGGGACACTTTTGTCCACAGTCAACACACAATGAACGTTCCTTGCAGTAACTTTAATGAGATATCTGGTTGAGGTGGAGCTCTTTGTACATACAGCGTCATCTAAGAAATCTGAAAAGTCAAAGCTGTCAAATGTCTAAAAAGTTCTATATTTGCTTCTGAAATGTCTACATGTAAGTATAAAATAGCCTAAAATAAAACAAGAAACGTACAACTACCTTAAAATTGTACTCAAGCACAGTACTTAATGTATTTAGTTACATCTCTCCACTGCAAATACCCCTGTATTAACTTGCAGAACAGAGCGTTGTAACCACTAAGACTCTGTAAGTACTTAATGGAAATCCTCTTAATACATGATGTGCTTGAATGGGTGTAACACCACAACGTTAGCACAAACAATTACCACTCACTGAATGCAGACGCTCTTAAACCTTTAAGGTCCGTGCTGCCCGACCGGTTCAAAAGAATGTGGAGTGCGTTTGGAGAATACTTGAGCGAGGCCTTGAACTGCACTTGCAGCAACAAGATGTCGCCCTGAGGAGAGCCCTTGAGCATCTTGAAACCTTTTATTTCTTCATGAAAAATAGCTGTTACCAATCAGAAACATCTTCACCATGACTGCATGCACAGAAACCGGAAACAGCTAGCCATTAGTCACGAATCTGCTGACCAGAAACCCTAAAGATCAGTAACACGTTGTCTGTTTAATCCAGCTCAAAGCCAAGAAACAGTCCGACACTTAACCAGCCGTAAAATGGCGAAAATATAATAAAAATTGTTTGTTTTATGTATGGATTAAACAACGAAGCCAAGCTAGCTGTTTCCCCGTTTCCAGTCTTTATGCTGAGCTAAGCTAACTACCTGTAACTTCAATATTGAACTGAACAGTTATTTTTATTATTATTATGTTTTTTTGTCGTCTATGTAGAATAATAATAATTGTGTTTTAGATTGTGACTGACTTTTTTTTACCAAAAGAATAGTTTTGCCTTTTCTAGCGGTTTAATTAGCAACTAGCAATTTGGTATGTGAGCATGAGTTCTTAAATAGAAATGGATGAGTATGGAGAATATCTGCCGTGTTATAAGAGTAATTATATTGTGTCATACGAGACAAGCAGATAAACGTTATTTGCAGCGTCGGCATTAAATCCTCGGGTTACACATCCTGGATTCAGATAATCTTCCTTGCAGGCTCTCGGAGGGATTGTGTGCATAAAGCGAAGTGCAGTCCGCCCTCGGCTTCCAGACTCAACCAGTAACACCAACTGTCTCTGCTAAGACACACACACACACACACACACACACACACACACACACACACACACACACACACACACACACACACACACACACACACACATGCAGAGTTGGGGATCCTCCCTTCAGCTCAAACTTGGAGCCTGTGATTAAAGAGGGTGGATCCTCGGAACCACAACTCAAATTGGACCAATCCCAAAAGTATATAAAAAAAAAGACATCGCAGGGCGTGTAAATCACATGTATTTCTTCCAGATGGGAACATAGCTGTGATGTGACGTATAACCAGACCTTTCAGATTCAAAAAACTGCACCCTGTGGTATTCAAACCCGTGTGCCGGCTATTCTTCTGTCTCAGTACATTGTGTTACATTATTCATCTGCATGTCTTATGGTTCTCTCTCGTGGTTTTTACCTGCCCAAACAGAATTATGATGAAGGCATGTGCCGGCTACAGCACTCATTTTGTTGTTGTTTTTGTTGTTTTTCCTAGGAAAGCCCTGGTTTCTACAGAGAAGGCCTGACGCGCAGGGTAAACAGTAACGCCTGTGTGTGCTCTGGTGTAAGCGCTGGTGTTGTTGGGCAAAGGCGGGCTGGATAATAGAGGGGCGGGGTCACACCGTGGGACAGCATCCAGCTGCAGTGGGGGGGCGGGTTTGCCCCCGACCCACAAACCACTACGAGATGTGTGTTCGGCCTTGAGCCCTCCCAAGCCTTCCACCTTGACAGAATCACTTGCTCTGTCTCCCAGGTTTTTTTTCCTTCTTTCTCTCTCTAATTGATTTTGTTCATATCTTAGCATTAAACAATGATAAGACGTTCATTTCTCTCTCTGTTCGTTTTTTTCTTCCCATTCATCATCTTGCACGTTTGCAATCTCGGCGCTGCTTTGCGGGCTTTGCAGGTGTCATTTCCATCTTGAAGCATATGCCGCTGCAGAGGCTCATGGCCATGTAAACCCTGCAGATAAGGCGTCCGCCTCTTTGTATGCGGGGCAGCAAAGCAGACCAGAGGGACAGTAGCAGCACATGACATGTCCACGCTCCTAGATCTTTGATGCGCCACACATTTCATAATTAATCCACAGTTTCTGCACCAGATGACGTTTCTGGGAAAAGGAAACAATCGAGCCAAATACTTCTTTCCGTATACTTTGACCTAAATGCAATCAGTGGAACAGGGCCTGGTGTCCGTCCCTCTCCGCAATTGTCTTATAGGGGTCTCTGCAAGCACTTTGTTCGCCCGGATAAGCCGCGCTTTGTTGT